>NW_025335922.1:7596657-7972614 GCF_004798865.1 Varanus komodoensis | reverse complement strand
TGCTAAAAAATGAGACCTGACATTCTAAGCCCGGTAAAACAGCAGGCAAGGTTGTAGATGAGAGCCATTAATAAGCCCTCTGAACACCAAGTGTTTTTCTAAGTGGTTCTGGCCTGCTGTGCAAAATGGTAATGAAGCAATCAGTCGAATTCAGGACGAGAGAGAGAGAGAGAGAGAGAGAGAGAGAGAGAGTCCCCTGAAGCACCTGCTTGCTTGTTTCAGCTGCAACTTCCTTCCCAACCCTTCAACTTCTGCCAGTGAGACAACATATACTTCCAGAAAGAAGGACACAAGATGGCGTCCCTGACTTTCCTCTTCTGCCAGGACAGGTTTAGGTCTAACTTGGCTCAGGACATGTTTAGGGCTAACAGACCAAGAAGGATTTCCCACCAATGGCTCAAGCATCATTCTTGTAGGTTTAGGTTTTGGCCTGCCCCTGAAAAGAATAAAGTGTTGGTGCCAGGTGCACCTCTCTGGGGAGTGTATTCCATAACTGGAGCTCCACTGCAGAGAAGGCCCTTCTCTGGGTAGCCCCCTCCTAACCTCCTGGCTCCTGGAGAAGGACCTCTGACCCAGATCTTAAGGAGAGGGCAGGCACATAGGGAAAGAGATGCTTGAACACGTCCTGCTCCCTGACATCATCTGTTTCCCACTCACCCCGTTTTGCTTTTGCAGAATCACAGAATAGCAGAGTTGGCAAGGACCAAGAAGGCCACCGGGCCCAACCCCTGCTAGTGCAGGACACCAAGTTACGCCATCCCACTCAGATGCCTGTCCAGTTGGATCTTGAATGGCTCTAGTGTGGGAGAGCCCACAACCTTTCTAGGCAACTGGTCCCACTGTTGTATTGCTCTGACAGTGAGGAAACGTTTCCTGATCCCTAGCCTGAATCCGGTCCATCATAACTTGACCCTGTTATTCGGGTCCTACACTCTGCTACGAGCAAGAAGAAATCTTGTTCTTCCTCTTTGTGACAGCCTTTCAAGTACTTGTAAGGTGCTATCATATCATCCCTCAGTCTTCCCTTCTCAAGGCTGCACATCCCCAGGTTTCTCAGTCTCTCCTCCTAGGTCTGCGTTTCCAGTCCCTGGATCATCCTTGTTGCTGTCCTGTGGATCCTTTCCAGCTCTTCTGCATCCTTTTTAAACAGTGGTGTCCAGAACTGGACACAGCACTCCAGGAGAGGTCTTACTAGCACTGAGTATAGGGCAGGAGTCGGCAACCCAGGGCTCTGGAGCCGCACATGGCTCTTGAATCCCTCTGTGGCGGCTCTGTTGCCCAAAATACGTGTCACAGCTGCCAATCTGTGACCGAGGCTCTGAGGTACAAAATACCAATAGGTGATGATGAGGCATCCACTCAGGAACGCTGCGCTAGCAGGTCAAGTAAATTGCGACATTGCAGGGAAAGAGTGGAACAAGCTTCCTGCAGGCTCTCATGTTACAAGAAACACTGCTGAAAAGATTCTCTTTGTCCAAATGTAATCTCCTTCCTCTGAATGATAAAAGCTGCGCTTGGGACCTGTCATAATTCACATCACTTGACTGTTTATCTGCTAATCAGTCACTAAACACACCTATATCTGTGACTTCCCCCAGTAGGCCAACCATGGATAAATCGAAGAAAAGGAAAGTTTCTGAAGAAAACCAAACGTTTAATGATACGTGGGTAGATTCACTTGCTTTTACTGCTGACAAACTTACGGGGTTTGCTGTTTAATGCATGCAGCCCTTTAGCACTTACTTTGACTCTGCAGGAAGCTGTTCTCCCATTCAACATATATGAAAGGAGTCCTACTAGTTTATAATGCAAGATTAAAAATAACAGTTTTTAGTGACTGAACAAGAGCTGCAGCTCAGTCATGATGAAGCTATACATAGCAACGACATATGCAGTGTTAACTTCATTTTAGATGTCAAAAGGCTTTTGCGGCTCCCGGTGTTTTCTTTTGTGTGGGAAACGGGTTCAAATGGCTCTTTGAGTGTTCAAGGTTGCCGGCCCCTGGCCTAGGAGAACTAGCCCTTCACGAGACATGGAGCATATACATGAGGAAAGCATGTCCCTGGATCTGCCTGGGCAAAGGATTCAGCCGGCCCTGGGAGGGTAGCTCCTCCAAGTACCCACTGAGTTGCTGGCTTCATGCACCACTCATCCTCCCGACTGGCAAGTGGCATGCGAAGAGGATGCCCCGTTGCAATCACATCCATGGGTTGACGAGGGAGAGCGCAGCTTCTTCTTCCTACCTGTGCTGAGCTTTAAAGTTTATGCAGCCCAACTTCATAGAGGGAACTTGTGTGATCCAGGTTGGATCATGCAGATGACACATTCCTTTTGCCTGAAGGGGCCACATTGTTCTGCACTTGAGCTAAACAAGCATGTAAAATATACAGACATGTAAATAGATGCAAATTCCAAATTACATGAAGTACAATCACATTTGGTAAAAAATCTGATTCAACTCAAGTCTTTTTCAAGTTCCTGCCACCTATTATTTCTAATTCCTTTCTTCCTCTGGAAGGAAAAAGCCTTTCTCAGACTGCAGCTTGAGTTGTCAACAAGTCCTCGTCTTCCCAAAATAGTTTTGTGGTAAGTGCAGTGCAATGTTTGGTTTTACAGAGAACACTTCCTAAAAGACATCTCTAAAGCACTGCTTGATATCCTGCTGGGGGACATAAAAACACTGCAAAAGTATAAGTCACCACATTTATGGGTACTGTCAGTTTGACTGGAGTGGTCAAAACTCAAGGTTCCATTTAAAACTAGGTTCTTGATGAAGACATATGTGTTACATTAGTCAGACAATGAACATATGCAATAGTGTATATGCATTAGTCCCTTTACAAGCTGTTTATAAGCTGTCTGTAAAGGACCAATTGATTCTTTAAACAGCATATTAAGCACTGATCACTGATGGCCCATACAGAGATTCCAACAGATGCTGTAACTTAATATACTGCCAACTAGCACTAGATTGTGATACCTAATCACAGTGCTGGAAACAGTGACAACTTACCAGGGGATCATATGAACTGCTCTAAAGCATAAACTCCATTAGCGACCCAGTTCTTCCACAGAAAATCTGCCTCTCCATTTCAAGACTGGCTTCTCCCATAGAGTTAATTTATTGAGAATATGGATCAAAATGCAGCTCACAAGACATTGCATACCAAGCCTCTTTCACTGCCATTACTTTCTCTCTAATATACCTCGATCCAACAATAACCAGCCAGAAAGAGGTACCAAGGAAGTTGCCTCCAAAACAAGCCACATTAAAAGTATTAAAAGAAAATGTTATTTTCCCATATTGGTATGAACAAATAATTAAACTTTATCATATAAACGTAGATTGAACAAATTCTTCCTCCTTGATTGATCACTGCATCCTTTCCAGGGAAAAACAAGGGGGAACCCCCCACAAACTTATGAAATGTTGCATAATTTTGGAAAATATGTTTGAGGAATATTTACATAATAGGTCAATGACCTGTGGCAAGACACACCTTCTCAAGCACCCTGACCCTCCCTTCCCCCCCAAGAATATTTCCAACTGGACAATAGTTGTTAAAATCTACTAGTCATCAGTATAGGTGGCAGAAAAGCGTAACAGCATTTCATACCGGGCAGCCACAACAGAGGGAGAGGACCCCCTCTCAGGCCGCCAGCATTCAAACATTTAGTTGCAGGGTTCTCAACTCAAAGTCTCTGCCAACAACAAAGGTACTCAGAGTCTCTGTTGATGACCTTAAGGTGCAGTTAGGTACATATAGGAGAAGGTGATCCCTAGGTACTGAGGCCCACAGCATGCAGGACTTTTCAAGTTAAAAAACCCCAACACCTCGCATTTATCCGGAAAATGGACCAGGAGCCAATTAAAGTGAAAAGGAATTTGTATAATACGTCAGTAACACATATTCCACTCTTCACATTCTGTACTAACTGAAGTTTCTAAAACATCTTCAAAGGCAGCCCCATGTACAATGCATTACAGTAGCACAAGCAGAATATCACCAGAGTGTGCATCTTTAAACCTATGTTATGTGGTGGGTGGGGTCACAGCAGCAGTACAAGCTTAAGCTCAAAAAAATACCCTCTGCCACACACGAGTTACAAATCTGGTTCTTTAGCAAAACAGCAACACTGTCCAGCACAGCTCTTCTGGCCAGAGTAATCGCTTCTTAACAGTGCCTCTGTCCAGCCTGGATTGGGTTTCAGTTTGCTGGCCTTCATCCAGTCCATGATCGCAAGAACACACTGATCCAGCACACCCACCGCCTCATCTTGATTAGTTGAAAGGAGAAATAGAGCCACATGCCCTCAGCAGATCGATAACAGCTTCCTCCAAATCCCCACCTCATTCAGCGGTTTTGTGTAGATGTTTAACAACAAGGGGGATCAGAATGAATTCTGTGGGACTGCACAGCTTCAGTGCCATCATCCTGAGCAGGAATTTCCAAGCTCCAGCTTTTGGAAATTGTAGCCGTTTGAGCAGAACTGCTACAGTGCAGTACCACCCAGACGCAAGTGGGACAGCTCCTCAAGAAAGATCCCATTGCTGATGGTACAGAATGTTGCTGAGATATCAAGCAGAAACAGTAAGACAAAAGCTTGATTGTTTAATATATTGAAAACCAACAAGGTTTCAGGATCTGATGGCAGAACTGAATATGTCTTTCAATAAAGAACTAATACCAATTTTGAAAGCCAAAGAACAAACCAATTTTGTTTATTCATATTATTCCAAATAAGGAAACACCAATTTTATGGATACAAGCAAAGATGGTTTTGATATGAATAGCTAATACAAATCCAGGTAGATTAGAATCTTATTGCCCTATGTGAGGGACAGACCATTGCAACAGTAATGGTCAATAGGCTTAATAAAGTAATGAAATTGTCATCTCTGGTGATCAAAAAGAATGTATAAAAGTAGGAAAACTAAAGGATAATACTTGAAAGGTGATATATATAATAAATGCTACTGCAATTTTACTTTGATGATGTTGAGTAGACATTTATTTATTTATTTATTTATTTTGCATGAGCATTATCACTTGGTGATAATGGTTGCTTATTATAACCTACAGATGTCCATTCCATAACTCAACCTCTGCTTGAAGGTTGTTGTATTGTCTGAACTAGGTGGGGCTGGGTTGTTGTCATGGTTAATAAAGCAGTCAACCAGAACCATAATACAGCACATGGGCTGTGGCTGGTTTTTTGCTAGGCTTTCTGGGCTGGTCTATGCCCCCTCCTACCAAGCAGATCAACACAAAAGGTTGTCTAAGTAACACTGTATTTGTGATACCAAAGAAGAATATTGTGGAAGTCAATAACTGAAGACACAAGCTAAGTTAGAATATTGGCCAACTAGGGAAATCCAGCTTAATGAAATGAAGTTAAATCTCAACTGAATACTTCTTTCCAATCCAAAAAGAGCTGGTTCCACCTTCAAAGTAGATCATGCTGATCATGGGCTAATTACAGGAACATTTGCCATTTTTCAGTTTTTACCTTCTTAACCTGATGACATAAAATTGGATTTATTTATTTTGGAAGAGAAATGGTTGCCGTAAATTGTTAATATACAATGTATTACACAGTTCTGGCCCTTTCACTACATCTAGCATTGGCCCATAGTTGATAATTAACAGATTTCTAATAACACAGTCCTCCAATTCAATCAGAGATACCCAATCTAAATAATATCTCTAAAAATTCTGTTCAAAAAGTGATATAGATGGACCAGGTTGTGAATTAATATTTATTTATTTATTTATTTATTTAGAAAATTTCTAGGCCGCCCCATTCGCCAAAGCCTCGGGGCAGCTTATTCTGAGAACAAGTGAACTTTACAGAAATGTATAACAAATACACTGCAGGTGGCACAGTGGTTTAAACCGCTGTGCTGCTGGGCTGGTTGATCGAAAGGTCTCCGGTTCGAATCTACACAATGGGGTGAGCTCCCGTACTCTGTCCCAGCTCCTGCCAACCTTGCAGTTCGAAAGCATGCAAATGTAAGTAGATAAAAAGGTACCACTTCGGTGGGCAGGTAACAGCCTTCCGTGCACGTTGGTGTTTAGTCATGCCAGCCACATGACCACGGAGACTGTCTGTGGACAAACGCTGGTTCCCTGGGCTAGGAAACGGAGATGAGCACCGCCCCCTAGATTCAGGCATGATTGGACTTAATGTCAAGGGGAAACCTTTACCGTTACCTTTTTATAACAAATATATTGTTAATTCATCTAGGTTTTTAAGGTTTAAAGGGTACATGCTGAGGCATGGTAAATGCTGAAAATGTGGTGACTCTGGAGCAGCTTCAGTTCATATATTATAGCTGCCCAAATTGTCTACAATATTAATCCTCAATTTATTGAGGAAATGGCTGGTTATTCTGCACAAACAGAACCTCTAAGTGTCCTAGTTGGATGTATACCTGAAGTGCAACCTGAGGATTTGGAAATTAGTATCTACTCTTGACTGCTGCCAGAATGGTTCTGATTCAAGATTACAAGAACACTGTAGACAGTTAATCAATAACAGGTTGGTAATATGAACTATGGATCATTATCTTAGTGATAAAATTAATGAATGGTAGATGAGAAAAAGGAAACTGATTGTGTTTGTTAATACATAAGTGTACTCTTATTATTCTTGTACTGACAGTTTACGATAATATTCAATCATATGATGTGCTTCAGCTGAAGTATTGTTGCAATAATTTTTTTTCTTCTTTGTTTATGTAAAATAAAAAGTAAAGAACTGCTAATAGGAAAGGTACTGAGACAACTTGCTAGAATACAAGGAGCTTTCTGCCCTCCCCCTAAAGCAGCTGCCTGCAATGTGATGCCTTCCAGATGTCTTGACCTATAATTCCAAACAGCTCCAGACAGCACAGCCAATCGTCAGGAACAGAACTAACCGCAGTCCAAAGCATCTGGAAGGCACCAGGCTGCGGAGGCCTGTCCTAAAGGATCAATGTCATCAAGTGAGAGTCGTCCCCATGACAGAACTTAGACTGATATTCCAAGGGGGACCATATCTGGACAGAGATACCCTTGCTTGAAGTACCCATGCTTTGTTAACTTCCCAGCTGGAATATTGCATTCTGTTCTACATGGAGCTTCCTTTGAAAATTAAGTAGTCCATAACAGGGCAGAAGGACTGTTAACTAACACTGAACAATATGAACATTTTATGTCAGTGCTTTATTTTCTACATCTGCTTCCAGCCAATTTTCAGAGTAAAGTTCTGGTACTAAACTTTAAAGCCCTTATCAACTTGGGCTCAGATTACTTAAAAGAGTGACTCCTTGTACGTGCATCCTCTCAGTCATAAGGTCATCTTTTGAGGTCCTTTTCCGGGTGATGCCACCAAATGAGATGAGGTGGGTGGCTACTAGTTCAGTGGCAGCACCCAGTTCTGCCTTTCCCAGAGAGACTGGGCTGATCCCTTTACTGTAGTCTCCAGGGCCAGATGAAGATGTTTTTGTTCTTCCAGGCTTTTTAGCATTTCAGGTTTAAACATGGGCTAATGCTCCTTAGATCCTTGCACAGCCATTGGCCACCATTATTGATTTCACTTTCATTTCATCCTGTGGTTATTTTACATTTTATATTTGTATATTTTATGGTTTTAGCCTTTATTTGTGCAGTGGTTCCACTTCTACTTGAACATCAAGCTCCAGAAGGTAGTGTCTGTGGGGCACTGCTTGGCTCCTGGGACTTTCCATCACAGGGTGACTTGGAGGCTGGCCTTGCTGCCCATGCTATTTAGTATCTTCTTGAAGCCACTGAGTGAGGTCATCTGAAGTTTTGAAGGACATTGCTATCAGTACTCTCATGACACACATCACAGTTCTCCTTTTCATCTTCAGCAGGGAAGGTGTGGATGTGATAAACTGGTGCCCAGCTGCAACAGTAGACTGGACGAGGACTAATAAACTAAAGCTCAAGACTGAGATGCTGTTAGTGGGTGGTCCCTCTGACCGCATGGAGGATGTTCCACCTGTTCTGGATGGCGTCACACCCCTTTGGAGGAGCTGGTTCATAGTTTAAGGGTGTTCCTTGTGCTATCATCATCACTTGGGGCCTGGGTGGTCTTGGGGCCTGGGTGGCTGGTGGCTCAGTTGTGTCCAGGTAGGGTAATTACAGAGTAATCTACACTTTGTAATTTATAAATTAGATTACTGACATGCCCTTTATGTGGGGATGCCCTTGAAGACTGTTCAGAAGCAGCAGCTTGTGCAAAATGTGGCAACTACATTAATAACTAGGGGTAGAAGTTCTGAGTACTTGCATTGGCTGCTTATATGCTACCAAACCCAGTCCAGGGCACTGGTTTTAACCTACAAAGGCTTATACATCTTGGGACCACAATACTTGGTGGAACACCTCTCCCATTTGCAATCTGCTCAGACCCTGTGATCAAGATCTGGGACCTTCCTCTGATTACTGCCTCCAAGGGAGACTCAGTCAATGGCAACCAGAAGAAGGGCCTTCTTGATGGCTGCCCCTCAGTTATGGAATAAGCTCCCCGCTAAGGTCTAGTTAGCACCAGCTCTTAAGACTGTCCTCTATGACAGAATGTTTAACAAACTTAACATTAAGGTGGGGCATTATGTCAGCTGTTCAACATACCTCATGATTATGTTTGTGTTAGCTACTGTAGCTAAATCTGGCTTTTTAATTTTGTATTGCAATGTTTGAAATGCTTCTGTTGTTATCTGCATTTTGTACTGTAAGTTTAAAGTGTATTATGTGTTGTTGGAAACCATCCAGAGAGCTTCAGTTACTGGGCAGCATAAAAATAAATAAATAAATAAATCACTATGGATTTACAAGTTAGTTCTGGTTGTTGGAACCATGAAGATTTCAAAATGGAATATCTGCACTTGCTGATGAATTCCCGTTGGAATCCACAGAATGCAGCACACTGATCGTGCACATAACAGTACAATACTGTCTGCAGATATTGCAACCATCTACCTTTATCTCCTCTATTCCATTGCCACTGTAACAAAGCCCCAGCTCCTGGGTATTTGAAGATAACTTCCAGTCTGCAGCCACAATTAATATTATATGACAGAACACTGGCTAAACAATCCACCAAGCCCTGCAGCCTTCTGCGACAGGTCATTAATATTCAACCCACATATTTAAAGCCCTGAGTCTGTATCATATGTCTGGTGTTGCTTCCCTCTTCACAGAGGATGGATAGAGAAAGAGAGATGTTGTGATGGCACATCAGAATAGCAGTACTGAATGATTGTTAAACATTCCTCATTTTGCTTAATACTAAGAGACTGAGCACTAGAGGTTTAACGAAAAGCACTACAGAGATTTGTTTTCCTTAGATGACGGAACGCTGGAAACTTGGGGTGTTTAATAATATTTAAAACCATGTTTCTGGTAATACTTTCATGAAGTCAATCAAAAGACCACCCCCCACAAATTATGTGCACATCACATTTGTACAAAACCACAGAGAATATAAACAAGAGCAAAAACATGAGCAGATTTCTCAGGGATCACAGGAGTGGGCTATCACAGCTCCCTTATCTCTTTCAGCTCAGCTAAACTCACAGTGCCTCCCTTGGAAGGCTTTGAAACGGGACTGGACAAACTGAAGGAGGAAAATGGCTACTATGCTACCACCAGCATCAAAGGCAACGCGCCTATATGCACCAGTCACTGGGGAACATGGGTAGGAGAGCCCTACTGCAGTCACACCCTGCTTGTGCATTTCCCTTAGGCAGCTGTTTGGTCGGTCTGTGAACATGATGTTGGAAGGGATGGACCTTGTTCTGATCCAGCAAAGCTGTTCTGTTCAAACTGTATTTTATTTATTGTTTTTATACAGGCTGGCCTCAGATCCTGCCCTCAAGGTAAATTCTTTCTTCAGGAAAGTACTACATAATTGTTAGCACTCATTCAGGAAATCTGTCTCACAGTCATTCTGAGCTATTAGCAAGCAGTCAACCTAAAAACAATGGCTGCCCAGCAATTACACCAGTATTTTGCATATTGCCAGACCATCATATCTTAATTGCCATATGGATACATTTTCCTGCAGTCAAAGTTTTCTAGCAGCCATAGAAGCAGAACCAATGAGTTTCCTGTCACATCGGTCACTGAAGCAAAAATTACCCTCATTTTATTCAGATTTAATGCTAGAACTTGGAGGAAGGTTTGCATTTTCAGAAGGTAAATTGATGCAAAGGAGATTGGGACAGATACGCATCCTAGTACCTTTCTTTTTATAAGAGAAAGGATCTTTGACACTCATAGGCGACACTGAAGTAGTTTTTCAAAGCACTGACTTTGCTTTTTGATGTTTATTTTATTTATGAATGCAGATGATACCATTGTACTGTCAGAAAGCAGCAATCTATGGAAACAACTCTTAATGAAATTGAAAGAAGAAAGTGCAAAAACAGGACTTCACCTGAACAATAAAAATCTGAAATCTTTGCCTGAAAAATCATGATTACAGAAGAATTACAGGAGAGCCAGTGTGGTGTAGTGATTAAGAGCATGGGACTGGGACTCAGACGACCTGGGTTTGAGTCCCCGCTCGGCCATGGAGCCAACTGGGTGACTTTGGCCAGTCACAGACTCTCAGCCCAACCTACCTCACAGGGTTGTTGTTGTGGGGATAAGATGGAGGAGGAGAATGATGTAAGCTGCCTTGTGCCCTTTGTAGGAAAAAGGCAGGATATAAATCAGAAAATAAATAAATAAATAAATAAATACACAACTTTACTGTCTACAGTGAAAAAATTGAAATTGTGAAAGGTTTTACATACCTTGGCTCAGTCATCAGTTCAGATGGAGATTGCAGCCAATACTGAGAATTGGAAGGGCACAAATGAAGGAACTAGAAAAGATCATCAAGTGCTAGGATGTTTCACTGGAGACCAAGGCCAAGAGTTGTACTCCCTGTCATTATGTATCAGTGTGTAAGCTGGACAGGGAATTAAAGCTGGCAGGAAGAAAATGAATGCATTTGAAACATGGTACTGGAGGGGAGCTGTATGAATACCCGAACCAACAAAAAGAGGAACACATGAGTCCTAGATCAAATCAAGCCAGAACTTTCCTAGAAGCAAAAAATGACAAAACTGAAGCCTCCAGGGTTTGGTCCCATTATGAGAAGACAAGGCTCACTGGAGAAGACAATAATGCCAGGGAAAGTTGAAAGGAGCAGCAGAAGAGGGATTATTCCAACTATGAGCTGGATTAATTCCATGTAGCTATACTTGGCCATTTGCTTGCGTGATTAAGTGTGCTACCCTATGCAAGTTTGACCAGGAAAAGACCAGCAATTACCAGTATCCCCAATACACAAACAATGAGGCATTAAACTATTGTAAAATACTGTCTGAAACTAAGAAGAAATAATCACATGACAATAAGAAAGACTAGGTCACTGTTTCAGCAAAGAATTTCTAAAGGGGTTAAGAGCTGAGAATCTCCAATGCTTTTGCTTCATGGAGTGAAATGAGCCATTTTAGTGTATTCAAGATGACACCTCGTTAAACCTGCAGAACTGTGGTTTGTGGCCTGGGTATTCAAGGAAGACCACAGCATAAAGCGAAGGACTGTGACTTAGAACTAGCAAGTTCATTCCAGCCACCCAACGTTCAGCACAACTGGCTTATAAAATACCCTTTCTTTTCTGTGTTTACAGGAACTGTCTCATCCCTGCCAGCAGGTTTTGGTGCTACTCTGCCACAATTGTTCTTACTCTCTGACAAAGGCTGCTAGGACTGTGGATCTGGCCTGAAGTTCTAGGGTTTTAGTTCCTTTCTTGAAGAAGTTTAGCTCTAAGCAAAACCATACAGTCTGGGTAAAATTATCCATACTGTGCAATCCGCTGTCCCTTCCAGATACCTTCTGATCATTTTCGAATAAGTTCTGAGAACAGTATCATGAAAAGCTTCTGATATGCTCTGAGAACAGCACCATTAGCCCATTGGAATGACACATCCGTCACAGCTGTGAAGTAAAAGCCACCATGGCAAAACAATCTGGCTGAGAACAATAAATACATGTTGTTATTTCTGCATGGAGCACAATGGCCCAGTGCCCCACTCTGGTTCATTGTGCATCTCCTGGGCTTCTAATAGCCCTTCACATTGTTTGACACTCTTCTGTGTGGTGGTCCCCATCACCCCGATGCGCTTTCCTTTTCCTGCTTGCAGTCAGCTTGCATACAGAAGAGCTTACGCTTTGCATTGCTCTTGGACTGTGTGCTGATCCCAGGCCATTATTTCTTTTCCTGCTCCTGCTTCCCAGCTTAAGACCATCTTTCCACCTTGCTCTCAAGCCCACCATAGGTCTGGTCTAAGTAATTTCACAGAATTAGGAGACCGAGTGCTGAGATGTTACAATGGACTGTATTATTCAGGCTTTTCAGACTATAGGCATATGACCGCAGTTCATATTTTTTAAAATCCTGCAAGAAGAAAATTGGGACAGCAGCCAAAGGGCTAGGAAAGGAACTTTCACCCTCGTGTGCAACTTTGCTATTGGAAGGGGGGATTTTGTTGGCTTTCTTTTTACTGTGGAGAATTCAAAATGTCCATGTACAGGCTAAATTGAAATAGTCCATATATCATTTCATTTCCATTTTATTCTCTTGCATGCTCAGGTTGGGCTTGGTTGCAAAGCATTAGTTTCTGCTAGCCATCTATGATGTGTGGTCCCAAAAGGATAGCCCAACAATCTGATATGCATTTATCAACACTGATTTTATATAGATCAGGCTGTAATCTTTTAGATTTACATGGAAGTACAACAGGGATCAGACCTAATGTGTAGATGGTTTAACACATTACATTTCTTCCTTCCCCGCCTTTTAAACTTGTTACTTATAACCTTGAGTCATAACACAGTTTTTTTAACCGTTTTTCATCTTTCAGTTTTAGTGCTATTTTTTTCCTTCACTACCCCCCCCCCATACACACACACACATTGTGTGAGTTTTACAAACATTTATATTTCTGTTTTCTGGTAGAAGCCTTAAAATGTGGAGAGGTATTGGATTTTGCTAGTACGTCTATTTCAATTTTCTAATATTTATTTATTACATTTATTACATTATTACTGCCCAGGGCTCTCTGGGCAGTTTACAAGCAAAACTTAAAGCAACGATAAAATAAGTAATTACAAAATATTAAAAACAAATCAGAAGCCAAATACACAAATCTTGTCGGCTCTTGGTGATCGAAATTAATACACAGCATAGCAGTTCAGATAAAAACAATATTAAAACCAATCTATCCTTCAAAACATTGGGTAAATAAAAAGGTTTTCACCTGATGCCAAAAAGAAAATGACAATGGCACTGAAGGAAGTAACTCAGTGATTAAGAAACAGTGAGGCAAACAACCAAGCCATGAAGCCTGTCTTCATGAAGGAATGTGGAAGGGAGAAAAGGATAATTGGGTTGAAGAAAGAAGGCTACCTTCTATCCCATACTCCCAGTAGTTTTATGAGACAGGGGGTCATAGGGCAAGGCGAAGCCAGAAAGGAGTGAACTAGTGAACCTGTAGTTATGAACACGCAGGCGTAATAGGTTGATGAATATTATCTCACACACCTCGAATAGACAATGGGCTAATTATAATGCCCATGTGATGTATGTAGATGTATGTAGTGGGATGAGATGGGAGGTATGAAGTAGGCGGACGGAAAGACCGTACCCCCTTAGTACCTCGACCAGTGAGGGAATTGGGGAGGGCTATGGCGGCCGAGTTAGGGTACAAAAGGAGATGATTTGTGTGTTTGTGCTTCAGAGAGATTCTGATAGAGCGGGCTCTCCCCATCTATTGCAATAAACAAAGGGATCGCCTCACTCTGATGGTAGTCTTGGTTATTTAACTTGAGGAGAAGTATTTTCACTGCTTTTTGCATAACAGCACTAAGGCAATATGGTTAATTTTTCCAGTTTTTGTGCAAACCTTCATAGACCTTTCTATTTGTATATACTTTGGAAAATACTGTATCTAGGTGTTCAGGGTGAACACCCCTGGGTCATCCAATTGGTAAGAGAGTCAAGCCAGATAAAAGCAGGTTCTTCTGCACTCTGTGCAGAGTCAGACTATGGAATTCATGTTCCCATGATTTTGTGGTGGACACAAATTTGGACAGCTTCAAAAGAGGATTGGATAAATTCCTGAAGGAGAAGACAACACCTACTCCGACATTCACTCAAAGTGCAAACGCCAGTTTTGAGGCTAGGGCTATCTAAACTACAGATCTCATGTTTACATTTGGCCAAATATTTAGACTTTTCAGTGCCCCACTCCCTTCCCTTTGTCAGCCTAACGTGTTCTGCAGAGGTTGCACATTTTTGTAGAAATTCTGTTGGTCCTAATAAAGACATTGCCCAACTTTGAATCTTGGATTCCACCTCCCTCCCCTACTTGTAATAAAGGGTTGCCTGTTTACCAACTGATTAACATAGTTAAGCTAACTAACCCAACATTCTTCTACAGAAGGACAACTTCCTTTCCCTCTATAATCTGTCACAAACAATAATAAAACTTGAAAATCTTATTAGCACCTCTTTCCTTTGCCAGAGATGGAATAGCTCTTTCTTCATGATTAGCATACTAAGCAGCTTTTGTCATATTTAGGCCAGGCCTTCATTTTAGTCTGAGCTGCCACGAGCAGTGTGTTTTGTGGGGACAGAAGGCAGGGCCTTTTGGTGCTGCCCTCAGGCCCTGGAGCTCTGCACAGAGAGCTCTCCCTCTTCATTGTCCTTCTACCTGCAGGCAAAATTGCTTTCATGCAGACAGGACTTTGGTGTACAAACTAGTCTTTGAGGTTCAGTGCTGCTCCTCCCGCCTTCTTATTGTTGTGTTTTTTAAAATTATGTTTTGATATATTTGTTTTACTAGTGTTTTAATTATGTTTTATTTTAAATGTCAGTTTATATTGTTGCAAGCTGCCTTGGGGCCATTTCTTAGTAGAATGTCAAGGCAAAAAATCAGTAAAATCCCTTGTTGGCTGAGGGGCCTATGCGTGCATCATTAATCAACCTGACTTCAGACCAGATTACACATTAGGAGGGTTTGAGCAGCACATTAAACCACACTGTGTGGAAAGCTACACCATGTGGCTTGGAAGCCACCCTAACCCCAATGCGTCTGTCAGAATTAATTAAACCAAAGCATCTCCATGGTTGCTGTGGAAAAGTTGGTAGCTAACAGAACAGCCTGAAACTGACAAGATGGGTATCTATGGTAACCCTTGGATGTAACTGTAACAGAAAGCTGTTGGGGATTCCCTCCCCCCATCCCCCCCAGTCAACTGGCCAAAATCTTGCTCAGTCTTTTCCTGGTCCTTCAACTCAGGACCAGTAACTGGATTCAGCACATGTTAGTCCAAGTTTGGGGAACAAACGAGTTTATTTAAAATAATAAAAGATAGGGGTGTAGGGTGCTAAAACATGCAACCTAAAAGGGATAAAAACAAGGTAAAGGGGGAAGGGAAGGGAAGGGAAGGGAAGGGAAGGGAAGGGAAGGGAAGGTTGGATAGCAACAACAGTACAGTTTATAGCCAACCAAGACACCCCAACTCCCAGGGCCTTGTTGGCCCATTTGGATTAGAAAATAACAAAGCTAACCCTATCCTAGCTATACAGCAAAGTTCTACCTTCTGCAGGATCAAGATGCAAAGGGTATCACAGAATTCCTCAACACAATGAACAGGGAGCACAGCAGAATCTCCCAAAAGAGGAACAAGGAGGACTCTCTTTCCTTACTGGCCTTTATATCCTCCCAGCCTGGTCAGCTGACCCCTGGGGCAATGGCCCATCTCCCAATCCTTGGGGCCAACCTTGGGATAGTGTAAATTTGGTGATCGACCACAGCAGGGGGTTGGACCTCAATGGCCTTCTTGGCCACTTCCAACTCTACTATTCTTTGATTCTATGTTTTACTCCAGGTGCTTGTCATTAACCAGTCATTGCTGTTATCTCCAGCATCATAATTTCTGATATCTCCCAGAATAGATCACAAAGGGACAAGGATGCCTCCCAAGACCTTAGGCACCAAATTCCTGCTAAACTGGCACCTGGATTTTTAACATTTAATTTGCTATGGAGTTAACTTTTCCCTTGCTACCTGGGGCCGGAGAAGCCATTTCCTCTTACAGTTACCAGTTTGGATAATCCTGATTGGCACCTCATTAAGGCAGACCACAATACTGCAAATCTGGTTTTCTGACTGACATCTTAAATCAAGGCAATATTTTCCCCCTGCTAGCTTTTTCATTCCCACTATAGTTTTGTCATGTAGATTTTTGTCTATTCTGAATCTTTTTCCCCCTTTTCTTTTCTGTGTGATTCCTATGTATTAAGAGTTTCAGGATACATGACCTGGCAAGTGCCTATGTGATCAAAACCTTATCAAGTACCCTGTCCAATGTATTATTTCGTAGTCAGCTGAGGGCTACCTGCATACATGTATCCCTGTATATCTGGAAAAACTAAACATTATTTTTGAGTGTACATGCCCAGTGTGCCTGCTTTCTCTGGGATCAGGTATATGCAACGGATGATTGGATGCATCAGAGTTAGGGTGCTCTCGGCTCCCCTTACGGCAGCACAGAGCTTTCTTCACCTTCTAGCTGCCACTTGCCAATTTTAAATTCTCCAGGGAGTGACAATAAATATGGTATATTTCCTGAAGATCACCTTAAAAATTGTTTCTGTAATGGATACACAGAAGAATAAGTGTCCAGGACATTCCGAATATTGCTAACATCAAGGCTTCCTGTTAATCTGCTGTATCTAATCTCTTTCTCTCTCTCTCTCTCAAACTTTTCTACACCATCCCATTACAGTCATTTTGGGATGGTTTACAACATCATTAATAAAATAGAATAAAAATAGAAATAATTGAAATCCAAGCACTCCACAAACAGTTGTTCCTTCTCTGCTTTTTCATTGCATAACTTCTAGATGGTACTGTGGTTTACCAGAATAGTGGAAAGACAAAAGAGGAAGCTACTTTCTTTCACTTTTATAATTATATACTGCATGTTCCCTGATCCCTAACTTGCCAGTTAGACACAGAATCTTCCTGACATTGTCTCAAGAATCTCCACACAACCATGAATACCACAAGCAGACAATATAATGTCTTGGATCAAAAGTCCATTGTCTTCTACTCACCTGCCCCTATAATTTTTTTCGACTACAGATTCTGACCAAAAGGCGGCTGACCCTGTTATGTGTCTTCCTGAACCCTGGGGCTTATACTGTGCGCAAGAGATGACTGTTCCCATGTTTGCCCTGAAGCCATCATGAAGACTGGTGCTGCATTGAAGCAGAGGCTTAAGCCCCAGCTGGCCCAAGTTTTCCATCTGCATGATGCTCTCTGCAGCTGGCATAGTGATTTCTATGGGAGAAAGAAATCCATTGTTGCTCACCAAGGATGCTCATGTGTTCTACATAGTACAGTTCTTTATCTTAAGGGTCTCAAAGTTGCCCATTAAGAGCCCTGGCTAGTAGCCCCTTGCTAATAGGACTGAGCAAGAGACACAGATTCAGCCCACTATGTACTGTACTGTGTTTGTATTAAAATTATACTAATAATTTCAAAATTTCCAGATGCAATGAATTATCAGGTGCACATCTCATGCAAATGTGATACACAACCTCTTGTTTGTTGGTTGGTTTGTATTCACAAGTGACCATCCTACCTGCATCAGATTTTATATCTGGGGGGAAGAGGTTAGTTCAAGGTTGTTCTGATTGCTTGCTATTTTTCTGCAAAGGTAGAACCAATGTGGTACAGTTTTCAGATGTCAGATAAGACCTGGGTCTGAATTCCTACTGTCATGAACATCACAGGGTGACCTTGGACCAATCACTCTCTCTCTGCTTTATCAATTTTTTGTGAGCATAAAACAGGGAAAGAAGGGCATGTGTTGCCTTGAACTTGCTCGACAAAGGGTGAGACAAAAATGAAATAAAGACCAAGTAGCACACTTACATCCTTTTAACATGGCCATCTTCTTCCACTGCAGCTACTACTTCATGACAAAAAATAAAATAAAATAAAATTGTGTACCTTTAGACCACTTCTTTAGAATTATATATCTTTATTTTTCTGCCTTTTTAATGTAAAAATAATGGTAGGGTTTGATGGACGAAGTCACAGTTCTAATGCCATAGCAATATAGAGCTTTGCTATCATATAAAATTCATTCAGAAATAGAGAATACTTCACAAGGGTTTATACTTTTCTTTTGCATTCATCCAAGTCTTTCTTTTCTACTAAAAAGACATGATTGAATTAGCCCTATTAATGAGAATTCGCTGGTTGCACATATCATTCCATTAATCTAAATGGCATGTGAAAGCAAGCACAGGCTCACAAATAATGGGGCTTAGTCTTCCTTTGCTGCATAATCAGCTGGAGGAAGATCTGCCTCCCAGTAAGAAAGAGAATGGATGGCTGAGAATGCAGAGAGGAACGAAAGAGTTTAAAGTGTCCTACATAAAAGACTGTCGAGGGCATTCTTTGAAAATGAATGCAGGCTTCCACAGAAGGGGAGAGAAAAAAGGGGTGCAGAGAAAGAGAAGGACTTCATACCGAGATGTGTCATGCATACAAAAAAAGGTTGCTAAGGTAATATATAAGGCCACTTTCCAATGGGGAGCAAACTGTAGGTAATGGAATACAGGCAGGCCAGAGTAAAGGCATTTTGATGAGGGCTTGAGAGCATGTATAAAAGGCCAAGTGCTTAGAGCAGAGGCATGAATACAGGTACCTGAAAAGGAAGACAGAACTGGGAAAATAATGGCTCCAATTTGCATGGAGTTTTTTAAGGCTTGTCACTGATTTTACAAAATATGTATTTTATTCAAAAGTGTAAGGGTCGTACCACCGAAAACAGAAATTCAAGTTTTTCTGGTGCGTTCTCAACAGCTTAAACATGCCAGCATCTACCCATTCAACCACCTTTCCTTCCTCCTCAAACAAAGTTATCCCATTACATGGTGTTCTCTCATATCAGGTCATAACTCGCTAGTGAAAGAATGGGGTACCCATTGGATTAGGCTGTTCAAGGTTATCATTTCTTCAAAATGTAGGAGAAAAGACTGCCACTGATTAAAAATAGTAATAATCAATCCAGAATAATGATCTGAGTAAGCTAACATTCAAAGTAAGGTAACATGACTGACTAAATAGACTCACCGTTGTTTTATCCTGGTGGACATATTTTGTATTTATGAACATGTTCAGTAGCATAAAGGGAATTAAAGGAACTGGATAAGCAAAAGATATGCTATCCAAACAAAGGCATGCAGAGGGGATGGCTCATAGGTTTTCCAGACTGTATTCCCCTTGCCATGGGCTAAATGGCTTCGCACATTGCTAGCATCTACTGGGATGCTGAACACGGTGCTAAGTCAGGAACTAGTCCTTAGCAAAAAAAATCACTGAATTGGCCTCCAGAATTCTCATCCTCTGAGCAATGCAATTAATTTGGAGGACCCCTTTCAACATTATAGGAGGCAGCCAATGGTACCTGTTCAAAGTCATATGTGCATAATTTTCTCCCTTAACTGAAAAAACAAATTAGGATGGAATGTCACATTGCAAGGGGAATATGGGAAAATAATGGGAATCCTCCCAGCTTGTGTCTACTTTGTAACACTAATATAGTTTGGGCACTTTGCCTGGGTAGACATGCTGGGCATGGGAAGGCCGAAACCCTTCTCTCACTTGCCAGTTTTCATCTGCAAGTAGTCCGTACCTCTGCGGGGCCCTGAAAGCTTAGCAATCCATAAGTAGAGGTATAATGTGTAGTTTTGACCTAAGGCAACCCCTGCTGGCAGGAGAGGCCCCCAGCTGCTGGCTGGAAGAGGACATATGAAACTTGTTGCATTCTAATTTGGGATGAGTCCAAAGCAGTGCTGGATATTCTGGATTTGTCATTCTCAATTCCAGTTCTCTCTCCCACCCTCTGGATTCTTACACTGCCACCCCATTGCAATCCTGAGCTTTTCCCTATTGCTGTTTCTTTGGGGTGTTAAGTTTTGTCAACTTTTCTACCAGAGACAGGATAGTAGTACATTCTTGGCAGGTGCCGCTCACCTTAGCAGCACTGCTCCGCTTTCTGTGGAGAAGCATTCAGCGATATTTACCATGACCGAGCAGTGTGGCCAGGCCCAATTGCTTCTGTGGCAACCCACCACTCATGCCCCACAGCCCACAGGCACTTATTTTAAGCTAGTGTTGTAAAATTTACGCAGATACGTTCTATTTTCTGCCTGTCACTTCCTTAAATAACCTGTCGTTATTTGTTTTTCAGCGCCAGGCGAAGACCTTTTTATTTAAGCATCATTTTAATTGTTAATATTATTTGATTGTATCTGGCCAGGCGACTTATTTTATATTGTTATTTTTTGTATTTTAACTTAATGTTCGTATTTTACAAACATTTTAACTTAATGTTAAGTTAATGTTTTAACTTAATGTTTGTATTTTAACTTAATGTTGTGAGCCGCCCCGAGGCTTCAGCAAATGGGGCGGCATAGAAATGTTTTAATTAATAAATAAATAAATAAAACCACAATTTTATGTATATTCCATCGGCTTGGTCTTTGTTCTTTTAATATTGTGGACCCCACTTTTATTTGCTTTTCTTGTATAAAGCTGAGCTGCACCTGGACACCAATTCCACTTGAATACATTAATGCTGAGGACTTAAAAAGGAGGCGAGGGACAGGCCTTTGAAGTGGCAGTGGCGAAACCGGCTTTCTGCCAGTTCAAGCCATTATTCAGCTGCAATGCCTATGGAGACAAAGGCTATGCTCCTTCTGAGTTCTGACACAAGGATCAGACACATGATATATACATATGGTCTGCATCTCTGGAAATCAAAGTGTGTTGTTTGCTTGGGAAATATCCTTTTTTATCTTCTATGCACAATTGATTAATTGAAAATTCTATTTAGTGATTTATTACATTTCTATACCAACTAATAGCCATATGTACAGAGCGGGGTGGGGGTAAAAGAGAGAGAAAGAGAGAGGCTTGCAAAGTGAGAAGTCATTTCTGGGAAAGCTCTCTCCAAGGAAGCCTGCCTGGAGTTGACACTTTTTGTTGCTGGGCAAAATGTATTCATCTTTCCAGGCACTTCAACACTGAGTATAAATAATGCCCAATTACTTGTCCTACCAGAGTGGTTTTGCAGTTCTGCTTTTGTAGTGCTTGTTGTTGGCTGAGATGCAATTGGAGCCAGGTGGGGGGAGTTGCTATGTATTGTGGATGAACAGTTTTTGTATTGATTTGGTTTTTGAAATTACTTTAGGATGCCTATTTTTATATGTATTATTGTGCTGATTTTGTTTTTTATTGATTTTGGGCTTTGCTGTGACAATGCATACATGTATATATAAATTATAGATTTCTGCATTTCCCTGGGAAAGTCACACTGAAGATGTGTCCAGTTGAACTCACAGATCCTCTGAACCCTTTGGCTCAGAGGTCATTGGCCCCTGCACCCCTTGCTCCAGCATGTTTCTGTTCTTAATAGGGTCTGTTTGCTTTGTTGCAGTTATTGCATGGATAGTATACAGCCTAAAATAGTGGTGTATTGGCTGGCTAAATTCCTGATACATGGCCTAAGCTTTCAGCTACCTTTTGCTGAATGGCCTCAAAACACCCATTTGAAGCTTTTTAAGGCTTTGGTTAGGTTATTAACAAGTCTACTCATTGGATACATATACCCCCATTCATGAGAAAGGAGAAATCTGTGTAATTCTCATTCCTTTTAACAAAGCCTGTGTAGCAATGGACTGTATTCTAATAGTTAACAAATCGGCTTCTATATTTAATGGTCCCTGTACTTATCTCAGGCTGAGTTCATTAAAAGGGGCTATGTTTGAGTACAACTAGCACTTTTCCCATGGGTCCTCAGTCTGCAAATGGTATATCAAGACAGAGGGGCTGAATTGCACCTTTGGCAATTCCATCAATATTATAAACATTTCAGGCGGGGGAAGTGCAAGAGAACTCTCTGGAGTGTGGTGTAACCCACAACAAGTCTTATAGGGAGCAACCTGGAATAAAATGAGTAGTCCTACCAGTAGCAGCAGTGGTGATGTTCCATGGGGATAGGACTGTTTGGGACTACCGGGGGATTTGTGGACGATGAGCCTAGAAGCACCTTTCTAACATGGAAGTGGGAAATGCTATCTGACTTAGTAGTGCCTGGCATTGCAGTACTAGAGACATTAAGAATTAGACATATTTGGTCCAATGAATTATTGTCATCTGTGGGAGAGGAAGCCTCTGCAAATGAAGAAAACTTATCTGCAAGGTGTCTTCCCATGGGGGACTGCAGCTGCAACCACACAGATATTCTCTGATTATCTCAGCTGCTAGATAAGTTATGGATGAGACAGGAGGCTCCATTATTGCCTTAGCTACTGAACTATCCCAGATGTGGTAAGTGGTGTGGAACTGACTAGTACATGGTGCTCAAACTACAGACCCAAGGCTGCATCTGGCCCACCATGCCCATTTATCCGGCCCGACATTGAGGTTTTGGACTTGCTGTGTGTGCGCATGCATGTGTGCGTGTGGCGAGGCGGGGGCTTGCTCATGCGGAGATCGTTTTGGACTCTCTCGGAGAAAAGGATCTCCTTGCGAGCAAGCCGGCACCTTGCTGTGCCCCCCCCCCCCCCGGCCCGGCCCATGCCCCCTGCCCGCACCGCCTTGGTGGTCCATGCCCATTGCCCGCACCTTTCACCTGGCCCCCTGTTAAAAAAGTTTGAGGACCCCTGGACTAGTAGAAGATACTATTGTGGAGTATGCACTTAGTTGGTCCTGAATGTTGTACCCACATCATCAGTAATGTGGTCAGTATAACTGGACACATATTAGGCATATATGATCTTGCTAAACAAGTTGAGAAGATCCAGCATGAAGGAGCAGAGGGCACTGATTATTTTGGGTGGTCTCCTGAAGTATCAAGGTGCCTAAGTCTCTGTTGAAACAGCTAGTGATCATGTTGTGTAACATCTGTGTAATGATGAGATTAATTAAGCCACTGAAAAGGCAGAGGTCTTTTCTGCTGCTCAGGTGACCAGATGATACTAAAGAAGCAGGAGATACAAGAAATGATGATAGTTGGAATAGATTAGATATACCTTCAAAGCAACCATCTTCCATTACATTACATTAAAAAACCATTACATTGTACTTTAACAATGTAAAGATAATGTAGCAGTTGGCTTGAAGGACGAAGATAACCAAATGCAGATAAGAAGAATGAGATAACAGAGAAGTGCTCAGGTCAGGAATAAGATCATGAATTGGGGATCTTCTGGCTTAAACTGGTTCTATCTGCCCTGAAGGAATGAGAATGTAGCTTTTCCAGTATTACCATGTCAATATTGCACAAGTGTAATGGAAAATGTATATAAACTATGTTAGCTTTGTATCATACAGAGAGTAGTTTAGCTTTGCCAGAACCAATCTCCTGTGCACGTAGTCTGTTCTAAATACACTTTTTAAAATTTGCATTACTGAACAAAATTGATAATGAACCAGAAGAACAATGGACTGAGACCAGAGACATTATAAAGGAAGAATGCAAAAAGACAATTCCTGTTGCCCCCCTCCCCCCAAAAAGAGGGCTAGATGAAGGAACACTCATAATTACTAAGGACAGATGAGAAGAAAAAGTAAAGGGGGACAGAAATAGGGACACAATCCCGAATGCAAGTTTTTAGTGACTATAGAGAGACAAAAAGGACTATTACAATGACCAGTACAAGAAATGGAAGAGAACAACAAAAGAGGAAAAGAAGAAACCTCTTCCAGAAGATCCAAGACATCAAAGGGAAATTCAAAGCTAGATTAGGAATGCTGAAAGACTAACAAGAGAACATATTGTCTGATCAGGATAAAGTAAAAAGAAGGTGGAAGCAATATATGAAAGAACTATCTTGAATAGATAAAAGGATGACAGATTTCTTTGAAGAGGAATCCTATGAGAGAGAACCTGCCATTAGAAAATGAAGTGAAAGCTCCTTTTGAAAGCACTTGAAAGGAATAAGAGTAGGTTGGGTATGAATAGAACTATTCCAAGTTGCAAAGCCTGAATCAGTCCAAATCCAAACAACAATATGCAAACAAATATGGAAAACAAAACAATGGACCAGAAGCTGGACATGTTCAATATATATTCCAATCCCCAAGAAAGGAATATAGCATACAGGACCATTGCAAGAATTTCCCATGTAAGCAAAGTGATGCTCAAAGTATTGCAACAAAGAATACTATGCTATACTGAGCAAAAAATTCCTGATGTCCAAGCTGGATTCCGAAAAGGAAGAGGAATGAGAGATCATATTGCAAATATTTGTTGGCTACTGGAGTGCACCAAAGAATTACAGAAAAGGTCAGTCTGTGCTTTATAGCAAAGCCTTTGATTGTATGGATCATGAGAAGTTATGGATAGACCTGAAAGGAATGGGTGAGCCTCAACACAATTGTCCTGATGCATAAACTGTATAACAGACAGGCTGTTACAGTTAAGAAAGTATATGGAGAAGCAGAATGGTTTCCCGTAGATGAAGGTGTCTGACAAAGGTGCATTTTACTTCCTTCTCTCCCCATTTTTTAATTAAATGTTACAAAACTTAAAAAATACAATGCATCTGCAAGAAAAACATACAATTAAAATCATACTATCATATAACAAAACCATGAAGCCCACCAGTGGGACCACTGGACAAATGCTCTTTTAAGAAGCTCTATCTCCCTTCCAAAATTGCAAGGAATCTTGTGGAAGTTCAAATCCTTTCCCTTTTATTAGCACATACTCAATAAATGGTCCCCAGATATCATCAAAATTATTCTTATTATATAGCCTTTTCATTTTAATATCACAAATTAATTTATCATTAATAGCTATATTCTAAACATCTCTATACCTATCACTCAATTGATCATCATGTGTTACTTTCCAATTTTTTCCTATAATTAATCTTGCTGCTGTTAATAAATTTGTTATTAATTATTTAATATTCCATCTCCATTGTTTTTTGGAATTTCAACAATAATGCAATTCCAGGACTTACTTCAATATTTAAACTCAGTATTCTATTACTTTCTTTAAAAAACTATTTCCAAAATTTTATCGTATATTCACATTCCCACCACATAGGGAAATTTATGTCCACTTCCTGACCACATTGCCAACATAAGTTTGTATATTTGCTATCCATGTGATTCAATTTTACCGAGGTTAGGTACAATTTCCATACTAATTTATTAAAATTTTCCTCTATTCTTACAGACATACATTTCAATATTCCCTTATCCCAAGTATTTGTATTTTACTTCTCTATCTGGTCATTCTCAGCACAGAACATATCATAAGGAAAGCTGGCAGAAGATCAAAAGATGCATCGATAATTTAAAATACACAGATGATACCATCTTACTGGCAGAAAGCAGCAATGAATTGAAAGCCTCCCGATGAAAGTGAAGGCAGAAATTGCAAAAGCAGGACTGTAGCTGAAGATTAAGGAAAGAGAAAACATGATTGCAGAAAAACCACAATTTTAAGGCCAACATTGGAGAAACTGAATGAGCCATTGAGAAATTGAATGAGCTATTGAGTATCTTGGCTCAATCATCAATTCAAAGGACAACTGCAGGCAAGAAATTAAAATATTGAGACTTGGAAGGGCAGCACTGAAGAAACTACAGAAGATCATTAAGTGCAAGGATGTTTCCCTGGAGACCAAAGCCAAGATCATCTACTCTGTTGTATCTAATAACTATGTATGGGTTTGAAAATTGGACAGCGAAAAAAGGTAACAGGAAAAAAGGTGGTGCATTTGAAACGTGGGGCTGGAGGAGAACTTCGCAAATGGTCCATGAAAGGAAAATGAACAAGTGGGTCTTAGATCAAATCAAGCCAGAAATTTATCTGGAAACAAAAATGACAATACTGAAACTGTTGCACCTCAGATACATTGAAGCAGGCAAGGTACGTTGGGGAAAACAATAATGCTAGGGAAAGTCCAAGGCAGAAGAAGAAAAGGAGGACCAGATATAAGATGGATTGGTTCCATAAGGGAAGTCACAGCCTGAGCTTACAAGAACTGAGTGAAGATGTTAAGGGCGGATATTTGGGGCTTATTCATAAGGTTACCACAAGTCACTTAATGACACAACAACTACAACAACTCTAAGAATTTTTTTCCAGATTCAGCTTTGTTTTATACTTGGGCGGACTGCAAGAAGGAAGACAAGATATGCAAATAAATAATCATACAATTAATCAATGTGAATCTATTTTTTCCATTGCACATTGTGCATTAGTAATAGTATCTTATTAATATTAATTTGTTTCTAATATGTTGATACTTGAAAAACAATAATATTAAACTGACAAAAAAGGAGAAAAAAACAGATTCAGGAATCCATATGGGCATAATGTGTGTGCACTTGTTTAAAAAGATCAACACTCAGTTGCATCAATTTCATGTGCATTTTGGGGAGGAAAGCAAAACAACCCAAGATTCAATTTTATAAGCTTCTACAGGAAAAAAAATCATCAGGGGGAAAATTAGCAGACAAACCATGTCCATGATAGTATGTTGGCTTTATTTTTATAGTCAATATGAAAACAAGACAATGGCCCCAGCTTTGCAATATCAAAGATACATGAGGGAACATCTGCCTGTACGACAGAATCATAAATCACTACACTGAAATCCTGACACATTTTCTCTGTGATGAGAATATTTGCAAGATGAAACAACTGACAAATTGCTTAGATGGGAATATTATCTATTGCAAAATATTATCTTTAGGCATGACAGACTCTCCAAATTTTATTCATCAGCTTCAAACTATTCTTTAGGGAATGACATTACTGGCAAGCTAAATAGCATCTCTCCTTCACTTTCCCCAAACCATGATTTGAAGAATTATAGAACCTATAGGTTCTATTCTTAAGCACTTGACCAGTGAACATAGCATTCATTTCAATAGGAGGCAAACATTAGCAAGACTGTGTCTCCATTCCACTAATTGATGGATACATTCAACACACTTGATTTCATTTCATTTTCCACACTACCTCATAATAAGCATGCTCCTCAGTTTTCCCAAAGCTGGTTCCTTTTATATGCAGCATTAAGAGAGGAGGGCAGCTGAAGGAAGTCCAGATGCCATCTTCCCCATGGGCCCATCCCACGGGCCACACTGGAAGCAAATATACATTTTTTTTTAAGTTGTGGTTTTCTGCCACATTTAGGTAGCAAACTGCAGTGCATACTATGGAGCAATAAAAGGGTTAAATTTAGCTAAATTAGACCCTCTGAAGCAGCTATAGATTGCAAAATGTGCTACTGGTTTTTATAAATACATGTTTGCTGTGGCCTGCAGGTTGTCCACCCTGAACTACAACTACAAATAGCTTAGATTTCACAATATAGAATTAATAAATGCCAAGTGTCTTGCTAGAGAGTCCTCTTTCACACTGGGTAGTCACTGAACCGCTTGAGACCATGTATCAAGGGACACCTGAGCAACTGCTTCTTCATAAGAAAAAATATCTTCAAAAAGAAAATGATACCTTAAAGAAGGACTTTGGCATGCCGCTTTTGTACGCATAGTGATATTTTTATGAAAAGGAGCATTCCAGTCTCTGAAATGGTACAGTCCAAATGCAGGTGTGTTACCGCATTAACTACTGTTTATGGAATTTAGGTCTTTGTTTTTTGCACTTTGTGAACTTAGCTTGCTTTTGAGAGAGATGATTGAAAGACTATAATGTTTTCTCATATTTGGTTTAATTTCAGACAAGTGGAACATAAATGGAGGCAAACAGCATATGAAGTCTGACTGGACTGAAGATCTGCTACCATGTGTGAGATCTCCAGGGAGCAGAGTGACCGTGAACCTTGCTTCAGAGAAGATAGGTCTCTATTTGAAGCTATCTTCTGCTTGAAGGACTACTCAGGCCAAGTCCAGTTTAAAGGTTTAAAAAACAAACTCCAGAAAGAAAGAGTAGAGCCTGGAAGTTGCCTGTCCACACTTTCCACCAGGAAAGCACTCATTACTATCTTTCTCTCTGCCTGAAATTTCTATGTCTTCACACATGCACACTTCAATCCTCTCCCCTTAGCATGTGCTGGTAGAAAGGGGAGGCTAGTTGCTTTCCCCAAGCTTGGGAGGGTTTCCCATTCTGGATATTTTAGCAGGACTCCTACATCAAGAACATTCTCTAACCTTTTTCAGGGGTGTAGCCACCTTAGCATGTGTTGCAAGGTTGCAGAAATGCTCTTGGTCTTTTCCGCAGAGGGTCTCAATTGTCAGGAAAAAGGGAAGCAATGCCCAGAAGAGATCTGAATGGTTTATTTTGCGTGCAAGATTGGTCAGCAACATAGGCTCATGCCCAAAAGCTGAGCTTACAGAAAAGCAAAGGTTTAGGCATGGCCTTTTATAGTCTACAGGTTAATAATTAGCTCTGACTGCACATGTCAGAGTATTCTCCGGGATGTCATCAAGGAGAATTCATGGTTAGTATTTTCCACGTATGTATACAGACACCTGCCTGGAATTCCAAGAACAGGCTAGATTTGCACATTTGTTCCCCTTGAAAGTTGTGTTCATGCCAGGTGGCCTCACCTTAATGTCTCATATATTATGAAGCCAGGTAGTTTCAGCCAGGCGGCTTCATCTTAACATCTAGATGGTTTCTTCTAACATTTGTGGTGAGGTCAGGAGGTTTCTGCAGGCTCATTTCAGATGCATCAGCCTATCGTTCAGAGGTTCATGCCTTGTCCTACTTCTAACAGGTCTAAAGTTCATCTATGCTAGGACAGCCTACCCAAAGATCTTTGGATCTAGAATCTGGCCATCACCAGGTTTGCTGGGTCACAGAAGCAGTCCATGAATGGTTCACCCTTTGCAGTTACAGCAAAAAGAGATTGTTGTAAGCAGCCAGCATTTTCTAACAGCATCAAATACAATAAAATGTTTTGTGGCATCTTCACAATCAAATATTATCCGCAACGGTAGGTTCACTAGGTGGGAATTATAAGCAGTGAGGTCAGAGGGAAATGAAATGGAAAATTACAATGACAATTTAAATTAAAATGTGAATATATGCAAAATAAGCACAGGGGCCCTTTACAATAGCAGTGATAGGCTGAAAAAAAGAATGCAATCAACACATCTGACTTCATCTACATCTGTGGTGAGAAAAGAAACCATTGTCTCTATTCAGATGCAAATGAACATAACTGAACTTCTTGAATAGCCACTTTTATTTATTTTTAAATTATTTTGATTTTTATATACTGTCCCATTCCCAAAATCTCTGCACAGCTTACAAGAGATTGAAACCAGCAATAATTAATTTTTTGAATAAATACAAGCATAAAACTAATCTAGAGACTAATCTGTGAAGCCCTTCTGATGGGGGTTCAAATCCTTTCCCTGGCCTTCCTCATTTCCCCAGTCACTGAAAGACAATTTTCTGGCTTTTGTGCAGTTTCTTCCCATTCTAATACGTTGAACCCTCCTAAGGCTTGCCCTAAGGCTCAGTACTAGTCTACTTTTAAGCTAAGCAATCAGCCTCTCCTACACTGGAAGGTAAACCGCAAGAGTTTCTGTGAGACAGAATGAAGCCCACAGACCAAAAGAGGTTCTGTATCGGTTTCTGGATCTAGCCATTTCTGATAGCAGATTTGTGTCCACTGATTCCTTTGCACTGGCCCATTGTTCTTTGCGGAATATGCAGAAAAGTGTTGTTGACAGATTGCAAGATCGCATTACAAGATGAGTTTTTGTAGCTGTGCATTATTTGCATTGCTTAGTTCTGTCTCTAGGCCTTTACAGCTTCACAGTCCTAATTCTTTTCCATTTGATCTAAATCAAAATGGTTCCTTGAAGATAAAACTATAAACACTAACATAGCTGAGAACATCTTACGTGCAAGTGTCAAAGCTGCTCTTTCTGTTTTAATCTACAAGCTATTGCAAAGGATTTCAAAAGCAAGTAAAAGTGGTGGAACAAGCCGTGTAAAAATAGTTTGCTGTAACCAATGAAAATTATGAAATTGTGTGAGCTTTTTAACCTGGATTTAATTCTGCTGTATGGAAGTCACATCTAAATCTTCTAAAGCTTGCTTACATCATGTAAACAGGTGTAACTAGGAAGTCTCTTTCTACATGCAAATATATCAGCTTTTTCCATGTTATGAAATTATCTCTGATCATTCTAGGTTTTATTCCATGGTGCTATGCTCTTTTTTCATTTTGAGGAACTTCAAGAAGAAAATGAGGAATTAAACTTAATTCGCATAATTTTCAGTTCCAGTCTTTTTCCTTCCTCTTCAAAAATACGTGAAGCTCACACTTGGGAGCTGCACAGACTTCTACCTGAATCAGTAATTGCATGACAGCACTCCCTTCATAATTGTCCCAGACCATAGTTGGAAGCAGCCTACACAATAGCTGGATTCAGAAAAGCCAAAGTGTGTTGTTGTTGTTGTTTACTGTTGTGATCTACTGTATTGTCTGAACTAAGTTGTGGTATTAAGCGCAATAAGTCTGGACTTTTAAAAATCACAATGAGAAACACTGTTTTGTTCTAAGGTTTTTCCAAACCACCATGGCTTGTGTTATCTGAACCCAGGATCGTGGTTGCCACAGTCCTAGTACAGAGTCCCTGGAAAGATCAGGAGCTGCTGTAGCCATTCAGCCCCTGTGTGTAGACCAACGAGGAAGAAGCAGGCAGCAAAAGCAGCAAGCAGAACACCTTGGGATTGAATTTTAGGCACAATGCCTGATGGGATACATGTCAACAGCCGGAAGACTGAGTGGCAAGGAGGGAAACCACAATGAAGTAGAAACTACTGTCTCATGAGTATATCATGGTAAAAAAATGAAGCAGTAACCATGCAGGGTTGTTTGTTAGGTTGTGTGAATCCATAATGTTGGATCCATAATGTTGTAACCCCTGGTGGCTAATGGGGCAGGTTAGAAATCAAAGGACGGATGGATGCATGTCCATGCTGGATAAGGATGGATGGTGAAAGTTGAGGTCTAACACATGTTGAGAACATAAGGTTGGGGAAAAGGCTAGCCTGAAGGTTGTTGTTGTTGTGTGCTATCAAGTCACCTCCAACTTATGGAAACCCCATGAATATAAGTCCTCCAAATTTTCCTGTCCATGACAGTTCAGTTCTCCTGAGTTGGAGGCTGTGTCCTCCTTTATACGTTTAGCTTTCAATACCATCGACCATGATATCCTTCTAGATAGGCTGGCTGAGTTGGGACTGGAGGCACTGCATTGCAGTGGTTCCACTCCTACTTGGCCAGCTGATTCCAGAAGGTGGTGCTGGTGGATTATAGTTCTGCACCATGGCAGTTATGCCATGGAGTTCTGCAGTGTTCCATTTTATCCCCTATGCTGTTTAACATCTACATGAAACTGCTGGGGAAGGTCATCCAGAGGTTTGGCCTGAGGAATCATCAGTACACTGATGACTTCAAGCTGTACCTTTTCTTTATATCTATTCCAGGGGAGGCAGTGGCTGTCCTTAGCCTGTGCCTGGATGGTGTGATGGGCTGGATGAGGGTCAATAAATTGAGACTTAATCCAGATAAGATGTTGGCGGGTGTCTCAGCTTTCCAGGTAAGTGATTTTTGCCCTGTTCTGGATGGGGTTGCACTCCCCCTAAGGGAAAGGGTATGTAGTTTGGGAGTGCTCCTTGGCCCAGAGTTATCCTTGGAGTTTCGGGTGACTCCTGTGGAAAGGAGCACTTTCCACCAGCTTCAGCTGGTCCATCAACTATGTCCTTACTTGGATGAGCAGAGCTTAACAACAGTGACCCATGCTCTGGTAACTTCCCGATTGGACTATTGTAATGTGCTCTGTGTGGGGCTGCCTTTGAAGATGGTCTGGATACTACAGTTGGTCCAGAACAAGGCAACCAGGCTTTTGATGGGAACCAATGGATATGTTCGTATAACACCAGTCCTATATTGTCTGCACGGGCTACCAATTGAAGTCCAGGCCTAATTTAAGGTGCTAATGATGATACATAAAGTTTAGGGCCTGGGTTTAGGGCCTGAGTATCTGAAGGAGTGTCCCCTTCCTTATGCACCACTTATCCACTATGATCCATGTCTGAGGTCCTTCTTCAGAAGCCTTCTTTGAACAAGATCAGAAGAGTGGCTACTCAGGGAAGGGCCTTTTCTGCGGTAGCCCCCCAGCTCTGGAACTTGCTCCAGAGAGAGATGTGCCTGGTGCCGACACTTTATTCATTTTGGCACCAGGCCAAACCCTTTTTATTTTCCTGGTATTCTAAGTATTAACTGTGGTTTCAATATTGGTGTTATTGGATGTTTATGTTATAGCTTTTATGCTGGCACCATCCTGTATGTTTTGTATCACCATCCTGAGGTGTTTGTATAGGATGAGATAGAAATGTCCCAAATAAATAAATAAATATGACAGCCCCAGTTTTGTCAATTTTGCTTCTAGGGAAAAAGCAAGGGCACACTCGTTTGTCTTTCCATCAGTCCAGTGTATTTGCAAAGCTCTTCTCCAGCACCATATTTTGAATGCAACAATTTTCTGCTTGTCAGCTTTCATTAGTGTCCAGCTTTCACACCTATGCATTGTGATTGGGAATACAATAATTTGGATGATCTTGATCTTTGTCTATAGCAAAATATTCTTACACTATATCTTTTCTAGTTCCTTCATGGTGCCCTTCCAAGTCTCGGTATTCTTTGAATTTCTTGGCTACAGTCTCCCTTTGAACTGAGGGCTGAGCTGAGGTAGATGAAATTTTTCACAGTTTCCATTTCTTCCTTATTAACAGTAGCGTTCTGTAATTGTTCTGCAGGTACATAATGCAATAACCTTGGTAAAAGCAAAAGGGCTGTGGGCTTTCCCATGCTAGAAGCATTGAAGATGCAGCTGGACAGCCACCTGTTAGGAATGCTTTAATCTGGAATCCAACATTGAGCAGGGGGTTGAAGCGAGTGGTGTTACTGGCCCCCTCCAAGTCTACTGTTCTATAATTCTATGATACTGTGTCAGATAGAGCTGGTTGGTGACTGCATAGGAGAATGCCTGAGAACCTCCACAAATGCTGTCTTGAGTTCCATAATGGAAGAAAGGTGGGCAAGATATGTGATTAATAAATATGATCTTCCTTTTCATGCAGTTACATAAACAAATGTAGCTAGAACAGCAGTGTGTGACTGGGCAATTTCTCCACCTCTACTGTCGTGCCTGATTACTGAGCCACAATGCTAGTGTTAATTTGGTATCCCATTTCAAAGGTACATACACTCTGTTATATGAATGTTGCTCTTCTCTGCTTACTTCAGAAGGTTCCTTATGATCTGAAAAAGTTTCACCTTATTTTTTTGTATTCTGTTTCAAAGGGTATACAATTTCAGATTCATTACTTTTGCTGAGTGACATAAAATTGAAGGAAACTGAGTCTTTTGTGTAATTTGTGGTCATGTATGCTTTTCTTTATAAACAACTTTATCAAGAAATTTGCTGGGATGATTTGACTGGAATTCAACAACTGAAGGGTATAACTGATTCAAGAAAGAACAGAAAGGGAGGCAGAGTCATGCTGTATGTTGGAAATACAGGAGGATGTTATTAGAGGAAGCTCTTGATTAAAATAAAAGGAGCAAAGAATACGATTTGTGATGGTCAAAGTCTACCACTGACCATCCTGTCAAGGAGGAGCTAAGAATAAAACTTTTGAAAAACAAATTGTGTCAAGCCAATGTATCAAGGAGGCAAGATGGAGCAGTAATGGGGGATTCAATTTCCCTTTATCTGTTGGGATAAAATTTGTGCTGAAAAGGTCCCCTCTAAGAAATTCTGCATAACTGATAATTTCCTCTGACAGAAAGTGAGGAAAGGAACTAGATTAGAGGATCAATTATCCTTGACGTGATTCTAACAGGAATGACCACCTAGTGGATAAAGTGGAAGTTATGGGAACTCTGGAGGAAAGTAAGCATGTCATACATAAATTCTAAAGTTGAGGTGTGTGTGGAATTAAAGCACACTTAATGTAAATTAAACATTTTTATTGGAATATTTGCAAAAATTGAAATATAATCACATGTAATTCCCTCTTGTTTTACATTTAAGATAAAAACATAGAAGCACTCACAGAAGTACTGTGAAAACTGTTGACATAGTAATTAAATTTAGCAACCTAAAGAAGTGTCTGATATTCTTGCTCTCCTTTTTTCCTGGAAGGGACAGGGAATGAAAATTTAATAGGCACCCTTGGAGAAGCCCATGGGCACTATGTTAGGGACCCTTGAATATATCTATTGCCTCAAATATATTCTCACCTGAAAAACATTAATTACAATTTTGAAACTTCCATTGTATTTGTAATTGACATCCATTTATTGTTATTAATGAACTAATGTAATAGGTAAGAATGCTGTAGAAAAATAAAGCACTGGAAAGGTTTTTGGAAAATTTTCCACTTCACATCACAGTTTAAGAGTTTGCATTTAATGGAAAATACCAAGTTAGGAACTAAAGAAATGCCACACAGTGAACACAAAAAATGTCAGGATTAATGTATTCCAAAGGTTTATAGCATAACTGGCTGGGTTCTTTCATGGAGGAGGATTAACTGGCGTTCAAATTCTGGGCTGTAAGACCCTGTGTGCAGCTCCAACATTTACTGTACCAAATTATACAGATCCCCTACTGTTGTTTAGCTACTTGTCAGGGTCTTTAAGTTTTACCTTATTTTGCATATCTTGACTGTACAACTTCCCAAGTATTTAACATTTTAAGTCAAAAACTATGTGACCTGCTACTTCTTGCTCATCTCATGACTTTTGGATTTGACTTCCAGTTTATTAGATACTGAAGGAATTAAGTGAAAACAAGAAATTCGGTGCTTTTACAAATATTTTGATTTGAGAGAATGAATTCACACCTGACATCTAGTGTTGGGAGAAAGGCGGGGGAGGGGGGAACTACGTGCTAAAAAGATCTGAGGCTCAGGCCCACTGGACGAAATAAATAAATATATTTGAATATGCTCTAAAGCTGTGTGTATGCATGTTTGCATGTGTGTGCATGCATGGGTATATGTGTGGGTGGGATATATGTCTTTTAAGGCCCCTGTCTCCTAAGGTCATCCTTACAAGAGACCCAAGCATTTGACCTTAGTGGGGAAAAATCAAGCAAAATGGTGGCTAGAGATGAAGCAGGTGTGTGCCAAAATTAAGCCAGTGGATCAGATGCAACAGAGATCTCGGGCCCCAGGATGATTTCTGCAAGTGGACATGGACAACTTGGGTGGTGAGACAGATGGTCTCCCAGAGATTCAGGGCTCCAAATGAAAAATTTGGGGCTCCAGCTCTAGTAGGCCACCTCCTAACCTCTTCCGAAGAAAAGTACTTCTTGCACACTCCAGCACAGGAAAAATTCTCATTCCCCAGAAACTATTCTATTTTTAATTAGAATATTGCTGTAGTGAAGCCTTTATCAACCTACACCAACTATTGGCAATATCTACTGCCAGTAACATTTTACTGATACAAGGTACAATGCTGGGCAGGTGGCAAACCAGTAAGAACCAGAAAGGAAGAATCCTAGAAGACTTTATAAAACCAGTGATCAGCAACAACACCATTGCTCATATTATTCAATACACCTAAACGGAACTGTGAGAATTAAGTGTTGTTGTAGAAGAAAGGCATGGACTGGTAAAGTGTCTGCATGTAAAATGGAAGCAATATAAAATGTGTCAATGAAGAAAAGTGTACGTATATTTAAGGCTATGGTCACAGCCTCTAATAGCACTTTGCTAACCTTTTCATTAAGTGTGATGTGTAGAAATGGCCTTCAGTGTTCTTGACAGCTTCCTGAACCCTGGAGGGAATCTACACTAGAACCTCTTCTGTCAATCACAGAGCAGTGTCCCAGTGGTATTTCTCCAAAACACATCTGCCAGTGTTGGAGCACATAGTAATGAATACAGCGCAGTTTCCACTGCATTGAAAACAGGATCTTTTGTCATACAAGAATGCAATTGTGGGAGAACAAAGAAAAGTAGGAAAGGAGATATGTGCAGAGAAATAGCCCTTTCAATCTTCCCCCTCCCATCTATTAACAATGTGCAAAAGCATGAATAGCAGAGATTTAAAAATTCAAATACAAAAGTCCTTCTCCTGCCCCCTTACAAGCAATCAGGAAAAGGGGGGGGGGGGGAGAAGGGGAAGGCTGTGGTGTTGCTTGAAGCCATTCTTCCACTTCCCATGGGGTGAAACCAGCAGCATCATGGGCCCTTTTCCCTGCCACCAAAAAAAATTCTCAAAAGCAAGTGCAGACTGACTGTCCAGATACTGAAGCTGAAATACTTTGACCATCTAATGAGAAGGAAGAACTTGTTGGAAAGACCCTGACGCATTGAAGGCAAAAAGAGAAGGGGGTGGCAGAGGATGAAGTGGCTGGAAGGAGTCACTGGTGCAGTGGGCATGGGGTTGGGTGGACTCCAGGGGATAGTGGAGGACAGGAGAGCCTGGCATGCTGTGGTTCATGAGGTCATGGAGAGTCGGACACAACTTTGCAACTGAACAGCAAGAACATGATTTACTTCTGAACTACATTTGTTGTACCTGACTCCCCAGGATCCTGACATAATAGAGATACCTATCAGCTTTCTCAGGGCATTCAGGATAGGCATGACTCCTCTAGGCTCCAGATAGGCATGACACGGCCAAACACTAGAATAATCAGCTGTCTCAGGGTATGCATGATAGGCTTAGCTCTCCTAAGCTCTAGCCCATTCAAATGTCTAGTAACTGCCTCAGAGAATTCCCTCAGAAAATGGAAAAAGCTCACCAAAGAACGTAATGGGCAAAGATTGCTTAGAAGGTGTAAATTAAAAGATAAAACTTACTGCTAACCAAATCTGCTTCTGTATATCACTTGCTCAACTGCTTATGTGATTCTGTAACTCCCCATTGTTGCCATTGTTCTCATTCTTGTCAAAAACTGATTGTATTGTTCCCCATTTGCCGAAAGCGGATTGTGAAGGTATAAAGATCTCCTTCCAACTCTGTTCAAGCACCGCATTCCTCTATGAATGTGGTCCCTGCTGCAGGAATAAATCTCCTCTTTACTTTACCATCCGGTCTCTGGCCTCATCTGTAACACCGCGGGTACAACACATTGAGAACTTCTCTCCCTGCTTCCCTTTAATCAGCTTTAGGTAGACAATATTGAGGGTGTTGGTGTAACAGGCTTCTTCCCTGATCACTTTCTGAGGTGGGTAGGGGATGAGAGACAAGTCTGCAGTCTGCTGCAGAAAGCACTTGTTCAGACCAGAGTGAAAGGTGAGAAAAAGACTGGTGGGTGACTCTACTGAAGAAACACATAGTAGGAAGAATTACTAACACAGTTGCTAAAAGTCTTCATTGCTGTTGTGCTCTGAATAATTAGGTGCATTTAAGCCCACTGATCTCAGTCAAGCCAGAGTAAAGTCTAGCCAAAATTTGTTGTATTCGCCACAAAAGAAACACCCTACAGATTTTTCAACTAGCTTCCTTTCCCTGAAGCAGTTGCATTGAGCTCTTATATTTTCGGGGTTTTTTTAGATTTTTGCACAGATGAAAATGTAAATATCACAATTCACAGTCAGTTGGCCGCTGGTCATTCTAACTTGCCAGATTAAAACATGTCCTTACCTCTAGCATGTTAGCAAAGGCTGAGCATAGATCAGCATGAAGAAATTCTTTTCTCCAAGACACAGCATACCTTTACTAAAATGCTACTCTAGAGAACAGCGATTTGCTTATCAAAGAGTATGATCCCAGCTGATGCACAGGTTGAAAAAGTCTTTGATTGGGTAACAACAGCTCCAGTCATTCATATGGATACATAGGAGTGGGAACCCAGAGAATGAGGAATGCCAGGGCTGGCCAAACCAAAGCTTTGCCATGATTGCCACAAAACGGCTGAAACTGACTAGACTGGGATATCAAACTGTTCAGAAAACAAGGTTGCCAGTCCAGTTTCCTAATTCTTGCTAAGTTTTCATACACAGATGTCCATCTGCTCTGAATATCTATATTGGTGTTTTCAATCTTTTTACGGCTGGGGAACAGCAAAAATAGGAACATTTTGGAAGACCACTGAGGCAGAAATAAAAAGCATAATATACATAATATAGTATTTTGTGTGTTAGTTTTTAAATATAATACCAAAAATGATAATTCTCTAAAGTAATCAGAAACCAAGCAATAAAAATGCTAAGAAAAGAATAAAACATTGACATTAAATGTAATCAAATACAACTGAAATTTTTAGAGAGCAATATTTAATTCAAATAAGGCTAATGTGAAATCTGCTGTTGCTTCTTTTCAGGAATACTTGATAGCCATGGCTGCAGCGTTGTTTCCGAGAAACGAAGAGATGGGTATTCTTTTTCCAGTGATATCCCAAACTGTGACAATGTTTGTGTTTTAGGTCTGGACACCAGAGTGACATCTTTCCCACCTCCTGCTAGGATCAGCTCGGTTCCCCTGGTGACAGCAGCGCGAGCGGGAAAAGCGGGCTGCTGAGCACGAGTTGCTGCCCTTACGTGCGGCTCTGAGTAGTCTGGCCCAGCTCTGCAGCTCCTCCACAAGACGTGACGGCCCTCTGAACGGCTCTGCCCTTCGTGCGGAGCAGCACAAGCTCTGTCCCTCCTCTTGCTACGACCAGCTCAGTTCTCCTGGTGATGGCAGCAGCACTGAGCGAGTGGAAGGGTGGCCGAGTGCGAGTTGCTGCCCTTATCTGCAGCCCGCAGATTGCTGCCACCACGCCCGCCACCTCAGCGTGCCGTGCAGGTGAACCCAAGTGGCCTGGCTCTCGTCTTCTGCCGCTTGTGCAGGAGAGCGGTGCAGCCATCTCCCAGTGTTCCGGTGCGCCAGGGCATCCTGCTGTTGGAATGCTGGGCTTGCACGCTCTGTGGCGTGTGTCTAGCTGCAAGGCTGACTGTGGGGCGGCATGCTCTTACTGCAAGACCCATCTGCCTCTCTGCGGCTCCTCCGCAATGCTTGGCTCTGCCGGGCACTGTGCTCCCCACCCCCCAGGGCTTCCTCATCAGGGCTTTTTCCCCAGACAAGCAGGAAATCTCCTGAGGATCAGCACCAGTCCACGGATGGTGGTGGAAAACCACTGATCTTTGAAAACCACTGATCTATGTGACTAAAACAGTTTAAAAGAATTTGTGTGTAAATTTAAGTTCTTAGTAGTAACTTTCAGGCTATCTACATGCAAGTATCCTGCATGACTGAATAAACTGTAATTTCTCTTGATCGTACAGCCCCAGTGGGTCTGCTTTTTCTGGGCTTTGACAGGTATTACACAGTATGTACACAACAGGATATTGATGGTGCTACAGTTGTCCTAATAAAAGTTTTAGTTTTATATTTTGAATTAAAGAAATCTTTGCCTCCGTTCCTATACCCCTCAAACGTCCAGGGTTTTCCCATTCAGGCTATGGGAATGAAGATGAAGCCTCAGGATATGTACAGAAGTCATCAGCTGGCTAATCAAATGCACAGGAGGCAGGGGGAAGTTATAATGTAACTAACTCAAATCCACAAAAAGTATCAACTCACTAATTGCCTGGTATGAGGAGTAGGCTGTTAGCAACCCTATCTTGCTAACAGTATCTAGCTTTGTAAATAGCTGCCAGCTGCTTCTCCACTTGCTATCTAAATTACTAAATTACTAAATTACTATCTTTGCTTTATGGAATTTCTTACCTCAGACTGTAAAAGCAAACAGTGAAACTTGTTAAATTTTTAAAATCTTGACTGTTTTATTTTTTTATCTGTCACTCATAGACTGATGAGTCATAATATTTTCTGGATGTTTCCCTGATGATTTCTCAATGTTTCTGTATTGTCCTGATGCATTTCTGTATCGTTCTCATATGTCATCCTTTCAAAGTCTCATTTCCCTGCCTGCAATGCATGCATGACACCAACTCCATGAAACCCTCTGTATATGCTCTGTTTCTTTGTAGTTGGTTTTAAACTGGCTACCCTGCAGCACTCTTGTAATTAGGAATACCTGTTTGCTGGTAATAAACTGTTGAATGTTTGGCAGTACTTTCCCTTTGGATCCAGATATTCATTCTTTGCACATCTGAAATCCCGACAATGGCATCCAATACAAAACTCTAGGTTATCCCAGTTGTCAGACTTGTACACACAAAGCAATATCCGTGGAAATACCAAGCTCAGTGGGTCATCACAAACAAATTCGTATGTGGCTGAGCTCCCAGCTTGAGTGGTGATCCTCGTGAGTCCAGCCAGAATCTTGTAAGTAGCTAAGTATATCTTTTGTTATTTGACAAATCAGTTAAAAAGTGCAGATTGTAATCAGTTTACTAAACAAAAAGATAGGCACAGAGACCTTAGAACAGTCATGCAGGAACAGAAAAAATGCACTTTCTTAATTATTCAAACAATTATAATTCATTGCATCTTTTCTAATATTCAGTAGCACAATAACATTTAGATTATTTGTTTTTGGAGTAGTATTAAAGCATCCTATAATTAAATATATTTTGGTTCTAATACAATGGATGCTTTAAAATATTTGACCATTGCGGACAATATGAGTCTTGTCAACTGACTAGATCTTTTCTGATCAGCCAAATGCCCAACCATAACACAATTTTGCTGACCATTCTAAAATGAAATGTTTCACACACTTTCTTTTAATTGACTGTCCATTAGTCTGCACATGTGTTAGTTAATTTTTAGTAAGACAATAGCAACTCTCCAACACAATCACCTTTTGTTGTGGTCAGTGCCTGACTGGCAAATTGTCAGTACAGTTGTCTGGAGGTGACATTTTCTTCATACTGGCAACCACCTTGCAATTCATGTATAATACAAAACCATTTTTAATAAAGTGCAAACATCCTTGTTAGAACCATTCAAACATAAAACAAATAATTAATATGAATATTTTCTCAAATACTATGGAATAAATCTAACATTATGGCAAAGACCTTTTTATTTAAGCAACATTTTAAATGTTAATACTACTGAATTTTATCTGGCCAGGGTGGCTTATTTTATATTGTGTGTATATTGTATTTTAAATTATTATTACTATTCTATATGTATATTTTAATTTATGTGGTTTTATTTATTGTTGTAAGCCGCCCCGAGGCTTCGGTGAATGGGGCAGCATAAAAATGTTTTAATAAATAAATAAATAAACAAAGCAATAATACTGTTTTTTCCAGCAGCCCTCTGTTCCACCTGAACATCTGCTTTGGAGGGTTCCTTGAGCACAGGTTTTGTGGTGCCCAGGAGCAAATTATGACCAAGTGAGATCACCCACCACCTGAGGAGTGGGGCAATGAACATGATTAAGCTAAATAACATACTTTTAATGTATGCACATGGTGAGATGAGCATGCTGGGACCCATGAAGGCTCCCTTCATACACTCATTTATAAAATACCGTTTGGGAGCAGACATCTGGACTTTTAGACGTGTATGGATGCTATTTTTTAAATACACTTTTAAAACTATGTGTTTCTTTACTTAGTCTAGAATGTTTTTATTCTACAGCTTAGCCAAAATGTCCCCTGAAGACGCTTACACAAGATCACCAAAAGAAGGCAGTCCCCAGCCGCAGGTCTGCAACCTAAAAAGACATTCCATGAAAGAAAAAAGGAATAGGGAAGGTTAAGGAAAAGATTGCAGGGGCAATCCTAGGGGCAAATGTGTCAGACAAAGATGTATTTTATCTCCCTACCTGTTCAGTCTGTATGCAAAACGTATCATAAGGAAAGATGGATTAGAATCAGGGAAAGGAGTGAAAAAATAATTAATTTCAGATATACAGATGATACCATACTTCTGCCAGAAAGCAGCAATGACTTAAAATGATGTCTCCTAAAACTGAAAGAAAAAACACAATCAGGACTACAGTTAATTATTGAGAAAACAATCCACAGAAGAATTGCTGAACTTTACTATTAATAATGAAGAAAAATTGTGGCTAAACAGTTAAAGAAACCTGAGTCATGGAAGAGCAGCAATGAAGGAACTAGAAAAGATCATCAGGTGCAAGGATATTTTACTGGAGACCATGATCAAGATGGAGGAGGTGGAGAACAACACAGAGGTGCCCAGCAATTCTGTGAATGGGGTTATCCTGGATTAATTTGTATTTGTAAGTCCTGATGATGTTGAGAGGCTGCCTAGTCTGGTGAGAAAAACCTCCTGCCCTTTCAGCCCATGTCCATCTTGGCTGGTAGTCCAGGAGGAGACATTGAGGGAGGTGTCCTGCCATATGCCTCCTTCAGGGAGGGTAGGATTTCTGGATGCCTCAGGGCATTGTATCCCCCTCCTCAAGAAACCTAATCTGGATCCCCTGGACCTTAACAACTTTCTAATGAATCATCTTTATTGACTGAGTGAGTTGGGTGATTGAGAAGACACTGTCTCTCCAGCTCCCAGCAGTCCTGAGTGATGCTGACTCTCACACTGGCTTCAGCGTGGAATAGGGTATAGAAACTGTTTTGGTCACTTTATATAGATGACTCAGAATTGACAGGGGGAGCATATCCCTGTTGATTCTGTTGGATCTCTCATTAGGTTTTGATACCATCGACGACAGAATCCTTCTAGGTCATTTGAGGGAGTTGGGAATTGGAGGCATTATCTTGCAATAGTTCTGTTCCTACCTCTTGGGTTGGTTCCAGATGGTGATGCTTGGACATTATGGCTCCTCCAAGGAGCTGACTTTTGGAGTCCCACAGGGCTCCAGTTTGTCCCCAGTGCTGTTTAACATCTACATGGAGCTGGGTGTTAGCAAATAGGCACCCACTTCTATTTCTCCTTACCACCATCTGCTGCTGCTTCTAGAGACAGCATCTCCTCTCTGAATGACTGACTGAAGCTGGTAATGGGCTGGATGAGAAAAAACAAATTGAAGTTGAATCCAGACAAAACAGAGGTCCTTCCTGTTAAGGGTCCAAATCCAGGATTAGAGTTGTGTCAACCAATTCTAGATGGGGTCACACTCTCCCTGTAAGACCATGTTCACAGTTTGGGGGTTCAAATGTTAGCTCAAATAAAAGTCATGGTGAAGCTTCCACTGATTTGCCAGCTGTGCTCCTTGCTGAAGGAGAATGACCTGAAAACAGTTTCATGCACATTGGTAACTTCTAGGTTTCATTTCTGCAGTGTGCTCCACATAGGGCTGCCCTTGTACCCGTGCCAGAAACTGCAACTAGATCACAATATGGCAGCCAGAGTGGGCCCTGGGCATCATGAAGAGACCGCATATCACCTAAAGTATTTACACTGGCTGCCAACACATTCCTGGATACAGTACAAGGTGTTGGTAATTTCCTTCATGGCTTGGGTCCAAAATACCTTCAGGAGTGCTTTTCATCTTGCCAAGTAAGGTCCTCTGGGGATAATCTTCTGAAGTCTGCTTCTGTAAGATTAATGTCAACTACCCAGAAGACTTTCTCAATGGTTGCCTCTAAATGGTGGAATGGTCTTCTAGGAGAGATGTTTCTGATTTCCCAGACTGCCATCTTTAAGAGGGATTTAAAGATGCTTCTGATAAACCTTTCCAGATTAGTTTTCAGGTCAGTTTTATCTAATCTGTTGCTTTTAGTCAGTTTTAACCAATGTTTGATTTAATCTCTTGTAAACTGTTCAGAGCCTATAGGAATGGGGCAGTATAGAAAAAATGTAAATAAATAAATAAGATAATCCAAAGTACTGTATTCCCAATCAAAATTAATGGGTATGAAGGCTGACAATGAAGCTGACAGGAGGAAAATTGGTGTGTTTGAAGCACGGTGCTGGAGGAGAGCTTTGCCAATACCCTGGACTGACAGAAAGACAACCAAGTGGGTCCTAGATCAAATCAAGTCAGAACTTTCTCTGCAAGCAAAAAGTACAATACTGATACTCTTGCACTTCAAGCATATTGTGAGAAGCTGAGAAGCATGGGAGACAACAATAATGCTAAGAAAGTCCAAGACAGAAGAAGACCAAATATGAGAGGGATCGACTTCGTAAAAGAATCCACTGCCTTGTAGGTACAAGAGCTGAGCAGGTCTGCCAAGGAAAGAACGTTTTGGAAGGTATTCATTCATAGGGTTGCTATAGGCTGGAGATGACTTGATGGCACATGATAACAATAATGATAGTAATCATTCTAAGAAACTGTTTCCCAATTTAGCTTCGTTTTATCATTACATAAACTGCCTTATGTAAAGGCTGTCAAGGACAGGACATTTTGGAAGTTATTCATTCATAGAGTTGCCATAGGTTGAAGATGAGTTGATGATACATACATACCACACACATTTAAAACACCTAGACAAAATACTCATTTAAATCAAATTTGTTAGTAATATTCTTCACTTATATCTTTAACAATGGTGCAAATCTGATTACTAACAGCTGCTGATTTAAAACTCAGTACAGCATTTTACAAAATGACAGTACTTTGTGTATGTTTCTATATAACTTACCAAGTGCCTAAGGTAGCAGCTATACATTAGAAATGTCAAGAACTAAATCACATACACATTCCTACTAGCATTTACTTTATTGAACAACCTTAATTAGCATTTCAGGGTTTCTCATTGCAATTTTAGATGTTGGGGAAATCCAAATAACCCTTTATAGAGAAAGGTTGTTTATATGTAACTTAATTACAAAAAATCAAACCTTCAGTAACCTTGCAACTCCTGCCCAGAAAGAACCAGAATTCCAAGCCAGGCTCCTTTCCCTGAAGCTTTATCATCTGTCCCTTTAAGAGACTGAGACTCTCGGCTCACCTGAGGTGGCCGCTACACTTGGTTGCACAGTTAATTCTCTGCAGAATACCTCTGCAGAATAAGGAAAGTTAATTGTGTCCATTCTTCTGCTAGCAGTGGCAAAGCTGGCAAAGCAGCTCTAACCTGTTTTTCTTGTCATGTTGTAATCAGAGTTGCTTACGTTCAAGACCTGTACTGATTCATGCGTCTTTCTGATTGTCATGCCAATATCCTGTAATCACTGATATTTGCTGTACTATCTTTATTTATTTTTTTATAAGGCTTCTATGCCGCCCATTCACCGAAGTCTTGGGACGGCTCACAATAATAAATAAATAAGCGCAGTATAAAACTATAATATGAGTTGACCTGGCTCTGGGTCGAGGAGCACTCCCAAGCTGCGGACCTTGTCCCTAAGAGGGAGTGCAACCCCATTCAGGACTAGGTTCAGGTCCCCTTCCCCGAAGCCCGATCTGCCAACCAACAGGACCTCCATCTTGTCTGGATTGAGCTTCAGTTTATTGGCCCTCATCCAGCCCATTACCTCGGCCAGGCACCGGTTCAGTACAGCCACTGCCTCACCTGGATTGGTGGAGAACAAGAGGTAGAGCTGGGTATCATCAGCGTACTGATGATTCTGCAGCCCACACCTCCTGATGACCTCTCCCAGCGGTTTCATGTAGATGCTAAATAGCAAGGGGGACAAAATGGAACCCTGCAGAACTCCATGGCATAGCTGCCATGGCGCAGAGCCATAGTCCCCCAGCATCACCTTCTGGAATCAGCCATTGAGATAGGAGCAGAACCACTGCAAAGCACTGTCTCCGACCCTCAATCCCGCTAGCCTATCCAGAAGTATACCATGGTGGATGGTATCGAAAGCCGCTGAGAGGTCCAGGAGAACCAACAGGGATGCACTCCCCCTGTCTTTCTCCCTGCACAGGTCATCGTACATCATTCAGTACTGTACCCGGGTCTGAAGCCGGACTGAAATGGGTCCAGATAATCAGTTTCATCCAAGAGTGCTTGGAGTTGTCCCACCACCACCCGCTCCAACACCTTGCCCAGAAACGGGATGTTGGCCACTGGTCTATAATTAGTGGCCATCTCTGGATCCAGTGACGCTTTCTTCAGAACCGGTTGGACTACCGCCTCCTTTAAAGGGGCAGTTACCTGGCCCTCCCTCAGAGAGGCGTTAACCACTTCCAAGATCCAGATCCCTATCCCGTGCTTGGCGTTGTTAATTAGCCAAGATGGGTAAGGGTCCAATAGGCAGGTGGTGGGACGTACTTGTCCAAGCAGCTTGTCCACATCATCAGGCCGCAGTAACTGAAATTCATTCATCAATTTTGGACCAGATGGCGACATTGGTATCTCCCCGGAAGCCTCTGAATCACTAGTGGAGTCCAGCTGGCGACGAATCTGAGTGATTTTCTCCCAGAAATGCTTGGCAAAGTCATCATAGAGGGCCTTCGAGGGTGGAACCGGCTCTTTCTTAGGGCCAGGACGAACCAGCCCTTCTACCACCCGAAACAGCTCCGCCGGATGGCATTGTGAGGAGGCAATGGAAACGGAGAATTTCTTTTTCACCGCCCTCACTGCCACAGCATAGGCCCGATAATGGGCTCTTAAGTGTGTTCGGTCAGATTCATCGTGATTTCCTCCACCTACGCTCTAGACGTCTCCCAGCCCGCTTCATCGCCAGCAATTCAGGTGTATAGCAATGAATCTTATTTCCTCCTGAAGATTACTCATTGTTTTGACAATGAATACATTATGCACCCATTATTTGCTCATCATCAACCTGCTCCTGCATACATGCCTCATAAAGCTCTCTGTATATGTTCTGGAATTTTGTAGTTGGTTGGCGCACTTCTACCCAGCAGTACTGTTGTAGGTTTGTTTTCTGCAGAGGGGTTTATCTGTGTTGTTCTCAACAATGAAACTGCTGAGGTTCAAGGCAAAGGTCTTTTGCTGTGGATCTCAGCGTACATTCTTGCATTGGCTCTTTCAGGAGTCCCTGACACAGCATAATCGTGCAATCATTGACAGTGAAAGACTGCTTTTACTTGTTTTATTAACTGTGGCAGACAATGCTTCACAATAGATGATTTTTTTTATTAAAACATTTGTATGCCACCCAATTGTGCCACAGCACCTCACTGTCCTTTAAAACTTTTGGAATTAGAGATCACCTTCCTCACTTAGACTGTCATTTTTATTCTTGGATTGAAGCAGAAATCCAAGTTTTCCTGCTTTTTCGAGTCCCAGTCAATTTCTTAGCTTTAAGTGAGCCATGTCAAATGATAGATATATTGTTTCAGTGCCTGTAGTGAAAGTTACAGCTGTGAAAGTTGGCTAGGCAACTGAAAGAAATCCGGTTCAAGGTGTTTGGCCAATGATTTCTTTCTGCTCGGGCGCGATTCTGTTCAGAACACCATAATTGAATATGCACTGTTTAAGTCTGAGTTTGTACTACATAGTGTACTTGGTCAAATTTGGTTTCGGATCTGGCTTTGTAGTGCAATTTTGATATTGTACTGTTATGCATATTTTGATATACTTTATCTCACGCACTGCCCAGAAATCGGCAATAATAATAATAATAATACATGATCTCTCTCCAGCCATGAAATTTATTATGACTGGCATAACAGATGAGTGCTTTAACAGACGGGAGTTTTTGAGATGCCCACGCCACGGTAGTAGTCTTTTCTTCTAGGCTGAGGCATTTGGGTAGAGAAGGTTCGCAAGGAGGGAGGTGGGTGGTGCTGGTCCCGAGCCCGCTGCTTCTTCAGCACCCGCAGTTTAACTTTCCGGTTGGGTCTGTCTGTCTGTCTGTCTGGAATGAGAAGGGGGACGAAGGGGAGGGGCGTGGCCTCGGAGGAAGCGTTCGACCTGTCACTGGAGAGCGGGCCGCGCGGGGCGGGGCCTGCGGGCCGTTGGTCGCGCGGCTGGATGCGCGAGCAACCTCCCTCCAGGTTCGGCGGCGAAAGGCGACGCGACTGTTGCCGTGTGGCGGCCGCCGCCAGCCAACGCTGAGGGGCGGGGCTCCTTCGGCGCTGGGTGGAGGGAAAAGAAGCCGTTGAGAACGGCGTTTTGCGCCTAGTGTCGCCGCCGCGGCCGCCGCCGCGGAACAATGGACGAGTCTCTAGCGGAAGCGGGGCCCTGCCTGGCTGCTCCCGTCGCCATGAGCGGGGAGAACGAGGCTGAAAGCCGGCAAGGCCCCGCGGACCGGACCAACGGAGAGTCGCGGGTCAACCTGTTGGACACTTGCGGCGTGTGCGGGCAGCACATCCAGAGCCGGCGGCCCAAGCTGCTGCCTTGCCTCCACTCGTTCTGCCTGCGCTGCCTGCCTCCGCCCCATCGCTACCTCATGCTGCCGCCTCCTGCAGCGCCTTCGCCTGGTGGCGGCGGCCCCAAAGACCCACCGTTGCCTCCGCCGCCGCCCCTGCTTCAGCCTTCGCCGGCCTCGTCTTCGCCCGTCTCCACGCCGCCGTCGCCGCTGCACTGCCACCCCGGTAAGAGAACCTGTCCGCGTCGTCTGCCCTCGGCCAGGCGAGCCTCACGGCACCGGAAGGCAGCGAGGAGGAGGGCGGGAGGAAGGGGCGACCTTCGCGATCCCGCTCTCTGCCCAGTTCTGTGATAAATCAGGCTGTGTAGTCGGCGTCTGCGTGGCCGGTAAGAGGTACCGGCGCCGAACCCGGTCTCGTTTCGCCCTTTGTTGTGGAAGCCCTTCCCCTTTACTCCACATGCGTGGGAAGCGAGAGGTGAGGGGGAAAGCATTCTTCTGCGTGTCTACAGTTCAAAGAGAAGTACCGGGTAGGGAAGCGGATTCAGAGTTGACCCGTAGCTGCTCCATGGCAAGCGTTGAACGAAGTAACCGTATCATGAGGGTTGGTAGGTAGGAATGCTTCATCAGATGCATAAACTATGCAGGGACGCTGTCGGAGAAGCGGCAGGGAAAGGACCTGAAAGCTGCAGTCAGGGCAGAGATCACATCCCGAGCACGGGGAGGTAGTAACAATAATGGATTTTTTCAGCTCGTGGAGGCTAGTACGGTGAAGACAGAAGCGTCCTGCATCTCAGTAAAGCTGGGACTTTTGCTGTTGTACAGGAGAACTTGTAGGACTTGAAATATGGGGTACCATAAATTTAAAACTCCACCTTTAGGAAGGGAAACAATGATTGACTGCAATTTCCTATTGTCTGTGCAGTGCATCCCGTGTTTTGCATAAGTGAGAGCCCGGAAGAGTCTGGTCCATGAACCTCAGTACTGTCTCTGCCAAGCCAAGTATTGAGGCTTAACAGCCAAGTCCAAAAGCTAGTTATTTACAATATTTGTTCTTCTGAAGATGTTGGGGCTAATAATATATAAAAATAAAAATATTTAGAGCTGTAATTAAGCAGTTTGGCTAATGTAGTATGAAATGGGGTGGGGTATCAGTATCCTACATTTTGTGAATTTTATCTGGCTAAGTCTTCTCCTGGCAGTTTATTAGAGAGCGGGCAACATTGTCCCTTCAGTATTTCTTGGTCTCTTCACAATTTGTATGTTTCAGATTGTCAGTACAGCAATACTACTCTTTGCTGAAAAAGCTTTCATACAAATGTTTGTATGTGTTGCCTTATTTCTGAATGAAAGATTTATCTAACTTTTATTGCTGATACTTAGCTTATAAAAGGGATAAGAAGTGTATGTAGGAGAGTGCCAGATTTCTAAAGAAAAAGCAGAAGGTTGGGATGGTCAGCTTTTCCTCTGTGCATTGACAATGATAAGAATGTGTCTGATAAACTTAGTGTATGCATATTATTATAAAATTGGCTCTTTTTTTGCTTTCCTTAAAATCATCAGGCCAATTTTTCTTACACATCATACAATTTCAAGTGTATTGTTTAAAGCTGTTAGCTCTTTATCATTTTTCACATTTATATCTAAATTTCTCACAGTTATATATTTCACTTTAAAACATGGTTTGTTGAATTGTGGGTGGTTATTACATATAGACTCATAAGTATGTCTTCATGATGGCTTGTTAACTACAAATAACCCATGTAGTTGGTTGTTGGGTTGTGAGCTATGGGTTGTTATATTCAATCTCAAAATTGTGGGTTGTTCATTGGCTATTTCACTAGACTACAGAGGAAGTGAAATAAGGGCAGTCAAAACACCCAGCATCTTTACATGCCAGTATTGGAGTGTCTCGGGGCACTTGGGATACTGGGCAGGAGCAGACAAAGGAAGAAGAAAACAAAAAACTCAGGGTCTGAGGAAACAAACCATTGCTTGCTTCATCTCCCAAATGAACCTTGGATAGGGCAAGAAAATATGAACATAAGAAAAGCCATGCTGAATCAGGCCAAAGGTCCATCTAGTTCAATACTCAATTCACATGACAGAACAGCTGCCCACAGTATCCGTGAAGCAGGATGGGTGCAAGAACTCCTCCTGCCCAATCACCTCAGCTGCTGTTGTGTGTAGGCATGCCACCTCTTGCACAGGGATAGTACATAGCCAGTAAGGTTAGTGGCCTCCTCCTTCATGAATCCCTCCAATCCCCTTTTAGAGCTGTTCAGATTGGCAGCCATCACCACTACCCATGGCAGCAAATTCTATAGTTCAACTATATATTGTGTGAAGAAGTATTTTCTTTTATCTGTCCCAAGCCTCTCACCAGTCAGCTTCATGGGATGACCCCAGGTTTGAGTATTATGGGAGAGGATTGGGATTTTTCCCAAAAGGGAAAAAAGGACTCTCTACTTTATCCACACCATGCATTATTTATAACAGCTCTTTGTCTCCCCCCACCCCCTTTTATTGTGGAAAGGCTAAACAGTTCTAGTAGTTGAGGCTGCTCTAGTCCCCTGATCATTTTTGTTGCCCTTTTCTGTATCTTTTCCAACTCAATAATGGCATTTATTGGGTGAGGCAACTGGAACTGAGCACAGTATTCCAAGTGCTGTTGCACCAAAGGTTTATATAAGGGAAGTAAGGTTTGGCAGGGATTTTTTCCTATTCTTTTCCTAAGTATGCCTACATGGAGTTTGCTTTCTCCACAGCAGCTGCACACTGGGTCAACATTTTCATTGAGTTGTCTGCTACTACCTCCAGATCGCTGTCTTGCTCAGTTACTGCCAGGTCAGATCCCAACAGCATACACTTGAAGCTGGGACTTTTTCTCCACCATGCATTCGTCTATACCTGCTTATATTAAATGGCATTTGTCATTCTGATGCCCATTCTTCCAGCTTGGAGAGATCCCTATGGAGTTCTTCACAATCCATTTTGGTTTTAATCTTTCTAAAAAGTTTAGTATCATCAGCAAACTTGGCCATTTCACTGCATACTCCTAGTTCCACATAATTTATGAATAGGTTGGAAAGCACTTCACTGGTGATATCTCTCCATTGAGAGAAGTTGCCATTTATCCCCCCACCAATCTTCTGTTCTTTAACGAATTAGTGATCTATAAGAGGACAGCCCCCCCCACCCCCGCCATTATTCCATGACTGTTTAGTTTGCTCAGGAGCCTTTGGTGAGGGTTTTTTCCAAAAGTCTTTTGAAAGGCCAAGTAAACAGTGTCTACTGGATTGCACATGTCTATGAACTTGTTGACATTCTCAACTTACTCCAGTAGGTGAGTGATACAAGACTTCCCCTTGTGAAAGCCATGCTGACTTTTTCCCCCAGCAGGGCTTTTCCTTCTGTGTGCTTACTGAATAATACTTTCAAGCAGTCTACCCAGTACAGATGTTGAACTAACTGGCCTTTAATTTCCTGGATACCTCCTTGATCCCTTTTTAAAAATTGGTGTTCCATTGCCCATTCTCCAGTCCTCTGGTAAAAGGACTGACTTTGGGGACATGTTAAATATTCTGGAAAAGGTCAGCAATTTCATGTTTAGTTCTTTGAGTACTCTAGAATGGATACCATCTGGACTGGGTGACTTGCTGACTCAATTTTTCACTAAGTTTGAGAATTTCATCCTTTGTCTCTACTATCTGTCTTAATTCCTCAAGACTCTAGAATGCATAAGTTCAGGGACAGTTATCTGCTCTTCATCCTCTGCTGTGAAGACTGACGAAAAGAATTCATTCATTTTCTTTGCAATCTCCAAAAGCCTAACCCTTTGGTGTTCCTTTAATTCCATTATCATCCAATGGCCCACCTGCTTCCTTAGTGGTAGTTGGGCCAGTGGTTTAAATAAATCATTTAAATAAATGTTACACGGAAGCCATTCTTTTGTCCTAATGTTTGTTTGGACCTGTTTGGACATGTTTGTGATTGGGCTTGCAGTTGCCCAATAACTAATGAAACGAGTGTGAAAATTTTGAAAATTTATTCTGCAGAATAAAGGCACACAGTGGACAATTCCAAACTGAGACCCCAGCTACTCTTGGTTCCTTCTTTAATACTACACCATAAATGGATTATCTCCCCACCCCCACCCCCCAGCTTCAGGGAATTTTTTGTCTTAAGGCAATGTATCCTGTTTTTCCTCTGTGTAATTTTATCAGGCATCAACCAATGTACTTGGCTAGTTTCCTTTGTCATCTTGTTTTGTTTTTTGCTCACCTCTCCTACTTATTAAGTCTCTCTTTTGGAGCTAGGTTATGAAGTATCCTCAGCTCCATAATTCCTTGGTTGCATTGCCATATAGCTAATATATGCTGGTTTTATTGAGTGCTTACAACAACAGCAACTAATTTAAAGTACACTTGGTAAAAGGAAGTAAGAGAAAAATTGTTTAAGCCAAACAAAGTGAGGCAATCAAGGGGTCAGTCGTTCCCACAAAGTAAATCCATTCCAAGTGTGGACTGGAACATGTGCTACATGTTCTACATGGTCTGCTAATTTCCACACAATATTTCCATTATAATTAAACTTTAAACAACAATCAGTCCAATTAAAAACTCTGTAAAGTCCACCTCTTGAAGCTAAGATATAATCAAGTCCTAGACTATTTTGAAGGATGCCTCACCTGTACTGAGACATTCATTTGCTACTAGTTTTAGAGCCTCTGTGGTATCATATGCAAGAATTTCAACCACAGCTTGTAATCTAATTATCCCATTAGTAAAGGTGTATCCACCTCTAATGCCACTCCATAACCATGTAGTGTTCACTATTCTTTGCACTGATCTTTCTTCCTGCTTCCTTTAGCTGTAAGCTAATTTTGCATAGACTTGATGGAACATGGGGTGTGAATGATTTAAGATTTTAAACAGAGGATGTATAACTCCAATATAGCAGGTTCCATACTGATAGGGAGAAGGTTTTTGGTAGACTTTCCTTCCACAAATTAAAAAAAGGACAGCCTTTGCCTTTTTCCAAGCTGAATAGAAGCCAGGGTAGTTGGATTGGTTCATGTTATGGAATGCACTCCCCAGAGAGGTCCACCTGATGCCGTCATTATATGTTTTTCGGCACCAGATTAACACCTTTTTATTTAATCAATATTTTAACAAGTTTTAATATTGAATTTTATTACCATATTTTAATTGGAGCCAGAGTGGTTCGTTAATTTATTTATGTTGTACTATTATGTATTGGTATTTTATTTGTGTAAGCCGTCTTAAGGCTTTCGCAAAGGACGGCATACAAATATCTTAAATAAATAAATAAATAAGTTAGTTAGTTCTACAAATATCTTACATAAATAAATAAATATGTTAGTTCTTACCTTCCTGTATTAATATCTTCCCATGAACGGGCTGAGTTGTATCCATGTTTGACATCCATTCTTGCACAAAATAGTCTGAGTAGTGGGGTTCTCAGAGACCTTTTTACAGTTGGCCCACCAAAAGAGATTTGTGACATATGCGTGAGGAAAACACAAAAGTTCCAATCTGATGCTACCAACCTGTAAGAGTTTGATTAAGGTCAAGGATGCTGGATTTTAAATTATATTTACTACATTCCATGTAACTTCCATCATATGAAACAATGTCACCTTAGGAATCTCTGTACCATTTGATTACTTCCTCTGTGGAGGAGGGATTACACTGAATCCATTTAGAGGTATACCATCTTGTTTTATCTTTATCTTATTTTATCATGTTATTATAGTTGTGGACTGTTCTATTCATTGTTTATTTATATTACATTGTAAGCCATCCTGAGACAACTGCTGTATAGGATGGGATAAAAAATATCCCAGATAAATAAATAAATCACTATTCCAATTAGAGAATTTACTACAATTTAGGGATGCATTGTCTGGACATGAGACCCAATCTCTAGTCCAAGTACCATGTGGCTTCCCCGTACCTCTGATGGCTTTCTTTGATTTGTTTTTTCTGAAGCACCAGTACTCAGCTAGGCGATTTATTTTGGTATGGTACCTGGCTTCTTCCCACATTTGATTCTGTTTTTGAAGAATCATCTGAAAGGATTAGAGCAGTGGTTTTCAATCTTTCCACAGCTGGAGACCAGCAAAAACAGGAAAACCAACTCGGAAACCGCTGAAGCCAGAACAAAAAACAACATACACATAGTACAGTATTCTGTGTATTAGCTTCCAAAGACAATACCAAAAAAATGTAAATTCTCCAAAACAACCAGAAACCGCACAACAAAAATGCTAACAAGAGAACAAAATAACAAAATCGGTGCAGCATGGCTCCCAGCCAGCTCTCACCAAGCCTCCTCTCCTCTCCTCTCCTCTCCTCTCCTCTCCCCTCCTGCCCCCCATCGGCACCAGCCCATCCCCCATGAACACAATGCCAACCAAGGAAGAGGTGGTGCAACCAGCCCCAGTGCTGGTCCACAGCAAGTGGGATGTGTCTCTCCTACAGACAGACAGGAAATTCCCACTGACTGGCACCAGACCATAGACCAGTGGTTGAAAATCACTGGATTAGAGGACTAGCTAATTCTTCAGCAGTTAATAGATGGGCCTTAAACAAGAAGGTAATGCCCCATTTTCTGCTGCCATCAAACAGAGACAGTGCTTGGTTAGATTCAGTGAAGATCCTATAGCTTGTGCAAGGGATATAATTGAACTCCCTGCCTGCTTAGGTTCTCATTGCTCTTGATAACTATTTCTAATTATAACTTGTGCAGAGCTTACAGAAACCCTGTATTTAGTTTTGCACAAGTCTCAGCTAAAAATACTTTGCTTTGCTTGCACAAGCTGCTGTGCAGGCATTGCACCAATCATTACAACTTCATTAGCCTGGATGTTATTAACATTAGTTGTGCTTGATCTGATAATGGTTCTGCAACTTCTGACAGAAATACACCAACTCCTGTAAGTTTTTCACTAGAATACTGTTGGATATAATCCAGAACTCACACAGAGTTATAAATGAAATTGTAATGAATTGTGCAATGCAAGCAACACTTCTAATGATGTTGTGGTGCATTGTACAATGATTGGTAGAGCAGCTTGTGCAGTGGTTTGCAGAATAGATTGTGAAACAGCTTGCACAGTGACCTGTGAAACAGCTTGTACAATACCTTGTAGAAGCAGAACCAAGTATTTGATTTGACATTTGCGCAAGAATAAAAACAGTTTCTGCAAGTAGACGCTTTGGATTATCAGAATGATACCATTGGAAACACACCAATATCTCATTCTTTTGACCTTTTATTCTTTTATTTTTGGTGATTGCTATTATGGCTTTATTAGTGCATATGATGCTATACAGAGTTCACTGAATGAAAATTAAAGAGATTCCTTACTCCAAGTAGCTTAAAGCCCAAAAAAGACTAGGAAGAAATGCAATTACACATCTCCATCGTGCTGTTGAGGGAGGTCTTAATCAATTTTTGCTAATTTTCAGCAGACAGGTACACAGATGAGTATTTTAGACTTTATTGCCTCATTTTTATCAGTAAAGGTTACTTATGACTTCTCTACATTAGCATTACATTCATCATAATGACTATGAACATTTTTTTTCTGTGTAATGAAGGAGATATATTGCTCATATTCATAAATATATTTACAAATGAGCCTTCACGTATCATATTGTTTATAACATATATACCCCACCTGCTGAAACTTGTTAGGAGGTGAGTTTGATTATTTTAATTCCATCCATTTCCATACATTCTGAAGTAGGATAAGGGTAGTAGCAGTAGAAAGTCTTACAGACTTTTATGTGGTGTTCTGATGGAGACTTGGTTATGCTGTCACCTTTCATGTAAAGTATACTGGGATCAGGAGCTTACTAAAGACTAGGAGAAAAAGACGCAGTGACTGAGGTCAGACATACAGTTAAACAATGTTGCTGTTACCACAAGGTATAGAAGCTCACCTTCTGACCTGTGTTCACCCATTCGTGTGGTATCTACTCATGAACAGAAATGTCTCCATCATACCTGCAAATGGAGGCATGTATCCCATCAGCTCCTGTGGCTGGGAATCAATCCCAGCATACATCTCTCCTGCCTTCCCTGCCTGCCTTTCCATTACTGGTTACATGCTCCACTGGGCATGTTCCCAGCCAGCAGTTGCTCCCCCCCCCCCCCGCTGCTCTGTAGGGCCACTACCTGCTTTTTAGGGTAGGATGGTTGTTGTGCAGGAAAAACAGAGCAGCACTTCCTACTCCAGGCCCATGCATAAGCACCCACCTATACAGTGGTACCTCGGCTCACAAATGCCTCAGTTCACGACCAAATAGGATCGCAAACAGAAATTTCAGAAAAATTTTGCCTGAGGTCACGAACACTGAATCAGGTGATGACCACGATCACTCCCGTCTTCCCTGCATGAGAACAATCGTGATTATGCCCGTCTTCCCTGCACGAAGACGATCGCGCCCGTCTTTCCTGCGCGAGTGCGGCCATTCTCCCCCACCCCCAGAGCATGATCGCTGTCACACAATTATCATTTGGACTCTCCGTCCAAACAATAACCTCCCCACCACCACCTAGGTGAATGTTCTCTACTGTACTGTACTTTGTTGTTCTTTGTTACTTTGTTTCAAATTTTTGTGATTAAAACAATATTTACAGAACGGATTAACCTTATTTACACTGAACAGCTTTTCCTGCTGCCAAAGTTGTATAAGTGGGGAAACCACACAAAAACTTTATAACTTTGCTCATACATAACAGTGAGCAATGGTGAAAGTATGGAAACTTCGGAGCGGAACAGAGCTGAGCAGTCGATTCTCTGTGGAAATTCACAGAAATTCACAGAACCGAACAGGCTGTGCTTTAGCATGCTTCTTTGATTCACACATAATGAAAATGAATTGTCTTTGTGTGTGAATGCAGCCAGTGTATGATAACAGCAGTGTGGAATTAGGTAACCTTTGGAGTAAAACATTTAAAGTATTCTTATACTTTGTTAATGTAAAACAAAATGTTAATACATTAACAAAAGATTTTGCTATGTTTCTGTAATTTTTCTAATTTTTGGCTTGGTTTCACCCATTCTTGCATAGGGTTAAAAGTGAGACTTCTCCTAAAGTTGTAAATTAGTATAATCATGGGAATTCACTGTTACAAAAAATGGGCTTTTAAGTGTTGTACTTTTGTTTCTGCATATAAATTTACAGTTCCCTGTATTTAAAATCAGTATAGTACTGTTCTAGGTAAAGTTTTAAAATAGATTCCCATAGATGTGAAAGATAATGAGTTTGCTATGAAAGGATGCTCACTGGTTCAGAGTTTTTGTAAAAATCTTAGATGCTCTGCTAAATGACGTTGACCTTTGCATTATAGTAGCATGTTATGCTAAAGACTTCACTTGAAATAATTACCCTGAAATGTTGGCTAAGCAGTAGTAGCACATAGATCAAATTGCTTATGTCTAAGTGTTTATTTGCTTGGCAGTTTGAAGGGTTGTGGGACTTTTAACATTAAAAAGCATATTGAGTTTATGTACATAGTAGAATAATCATGTCCTCTAGTTACCCAGTCAAGAAATTTCAGACTGTTCTACAGTTTTGTTATCTTGTTTAATGAACATTCCTCTATTCAGTTTTTAATCTTCACAACTGCGTTTTAATAGACATATTTAAGTATCACTTATAGAGATAACAAAATAATTTGAAAGGACTGTAACCCTGTAGGCATGTTATATATGCCCATATTATACCATTAATGAGAATGTAAGGCTCTAGGTGTAATATAAAGCATTAACAGTAAGCAAAACACAGAGGAGGAAGTCTATATTTTACATTCAGGGTTTGATCCAGTTTGTAGTATAATCTAGCACTTGACACAGTGTAAACCCAAATATAAGAAATAGAGGCTTGAAGAAATGTATTTTCTCATTGATAAGAACAGGAAGTGGGAAAAGAATAGCTCATCTATTGTGTTAGGAAGTAGTAGTTTGTGACTGTTACTTCTATAGTGTGTGTGAGAGAGAAAAATGTAGAATTTCTTTGACAGATGGCTTGTTAGAAAGGGAAACTGAGCTGTCAGGAAATATTTGGGATACAACATTTCTATGGACAAATTTCCATGAGTTCAGTTTGTGACATATTCCACATTTAAAGAGAAATAGAGAAAAGGAGAGACACATGTTCTTTTGGACCACTCAGCCACTTTCTTCCTGGTTCTTGTTTATTATATTTCATTTTTTGAGATTCCCCTCTTTCCTTCAATTAGCTTGAATTTGTTTCTATGTTAATATTTGATGGATGTAACATCCTAACCTTAAGAGTATATAACCTCACAGGACAACATCCAAATAACAAACACCAATTTCATGTTATTTGCTCAACTGAACAAAAATATTACAGTATAACCATATGAAATAAGAATAGCAGATAAACTTGTTATAAACAAACACAGCATCTTGAATACCCATTTCTTTCAGGTGAAAAAATGAATTTGGATCATTTTTGAATGATTATTTCTGTGTGGGATGTAATCTGTATGGTTAAATTTGCAAATAGTGTGACAGTAAGAAAAAGAGGAGTTTGTCGAGTTTGTCTTACATTGGAATAACTACGTCCAAGATGTGATCACATCCAAGATGTGATCTTAAGTTATATTGAGTACAATAGAAATTATAGTTTTATTTATTTATTTATTTAAATTTTTCTATACCATCCCATCACAAATGCCTTGTGACGGTTTACAACAATATTGGTAAAATAAAAAGAAATAAACAGTAAGTCAGCCCAAAGCTGCAAAAACAAAAAGTTGTTTAGATTTTCCTAAAAACCAATCTGAATTGAATTGTTGTGCTATTGTTGTAGTTAGTTGCAAAGTCATGTCCAACCCATCGAGACCCCAAGGACCACGTTCCTCCAGGCCTTCCTGTCCTCCACCATCCCCCGGAGTCCACTTAAGCTCATACCAACTGCTTCAGTGACTCAGCCACCTCATCCTCTGCTGTCCCCTTCTTCTTTTGCCATCTATTGTTCCCAGCATTAGGCTCTTCTCCAGGGAGTCCTTCCTTCTCAGGTGGCCAAAGTATTTGAGTTTCATCTTCAGTATCTGGCCTTCTAAAGAGCAGTCAGGATTGATCTCCTCTAGGACTGACCGGTTTGATTGCCTTGCAGTCCAAGGGACTTGCAGGAGTCTCCTCCAGCACCACAATTCAAAGGCCTCAATCCTTTGGAGCTCAGCCTTCCTTATAGTCCAGCTTTCACTGCCATACATTGCAACTGGGAAAACCATAGCCTTGACTATATGCACTTTTGTCGGCAGGGTGATGTCTCTGCTTTTTAGTATGCTGTCTAGATTTGCCATAGCTTTCCTCTCCAGGAGCAAGCATCTCTTAATTTCTTGGGTGTAGTCCCCATCTGGAGCCCAGGAAAATAAAATCTGTCACTACCTCCATTTCTTCCCCATCTATTTGCCAGGAAGTGAGAGGACTGGATGCCATGATCTTAGTTTTCTTAATGTTGAGTTTTAAGCCAACTTTTGTGCTCTCCTCCTTCACCCGCATCAAGAGGCTCTTTAGTTCCTCTTCACTTTCTGCCATGAGAGTGGTATCATCTGCATATCTGAGGTTGTTGATATTTCTCCCAGCAATCTTAATTCCAACTGGAGATTCATCTAGCCCCACCTTTCTCATGATGTGCTCTGCATATAAGTTAAATAGGCAGGGTGACAGTATACAGCCTTGCCGAACTCCTTTCTCAATTTTGAACCTATCAGTGGTTCCGTGTCCAGTTCTCACTGTTGCTTCTTGACCCACATATAGGTTTCTCAAGAGACAAATAAGATGGTCTGGTACTCCCATCTCTTTAAGAACTTGCCACAATTTGTTGTGATCCATACAATCAAAGGCTTTTAGCATAGTCAATGAAGCAGAAGTAGATGTTTTTCTGGAACTCCCTAGCTTTCTCCATGATCCAATGTATGTTGGCAATTTGATCTCTAGTTCCTCTCCCTCTTCTAAAACCTGCCTATACTTCTGGTAGTTCTCGGTCCACATACTGCTGGAGCCTAGCTTGTAGGATTTTGAGCATAACTTTGCTAGCATGTGAAATGAGTGCAATGGTGCAGTAGTTTGAACATTCTTTGGCATTGCCCTTCTTTGGGATCGGAATGTAAACTGACCTTTTCCAATCCTGTGGCCACTGCTGAGTTTTCCAAATTTGCTGGCATATTGAGTGTTTCACTTTTACTGCATCATCTTTTAGGATTTTGAATAGCTCAGCTGGAATACTGTCGCCTCCACTAGCTTTGTTGTTGCTCAGATTTCCTAAGGCCCATTTGACTTCACATTCCAGGATGTCTGGCTCGAGGTCAGTGACCACCCCATCATGGTTGTCAGGGACGTTAAGCTCTTTCTTGTATAGTTCTTCTGTGTAATCTTGCCACCTCTTCTTAATCTCTTCTGCCTCTGTTAGGTCCCTGCCATTTTGGTCCTTTATCATGCCCATCTTTGCATGAAACATTCCCTTCATATCTCCAATTTTCTTGAAGAGATCTCTGATCCTTCCTATTGTATTGTTTTCTTCTATTTATTTGCACTGTTCATTTAAGAAGGCATTCTTATCTCTTCTAGCTATTCTCTGGAATTCTGCATTCAATTGGGTGTATCTTTATCTTTCTCCCTTGCCTTTCCCTTCCCTTCTTTTCTCAGCTATTTGTAAAGCTTCCTCAGACAGCCATTTTGCTTTCTTGCATTTCTTTTTCTTTGGGATGGTTTTAGTTGCTACCTCTTGTACAGTGTTGCTAACCTCCGTCCATAGTTCTTCAGGCACTCTGTCTATCAGATCTAATTCCTTAAATCTATTTGTCACCTCTACTCTATATTCATCAGGGATATGATTTAGGTCATACCTGAGTGGCTGAGTGCTTTTCCCTACTTTCTTCAACTTAAGCCTAAATTTTGCAACAAGAAGCTCATGATCTGAGCCACAGTCAGCTCCTGGTCTAGTTTTTACTGACTGTATAGAGCTTCTCCATCTTTGGCTGCAGAGCACATAGTCAATCTGATTTCTGTGTTGACCATCTGGTATGTCCATGTGTAGAGTCGTCTCTTGGGTTGTTGGAAAAGAGTGTTTGCTATGACCATCGTATCCTCTTGACAAAATTCTACCAGCCTGTGCCCTGCTTTATTTTGTACTCCCAAGGCCAAAATTGCCTGTTATTCCAGTTATCTTTTGGCTTCCTACTTTAGCATTCCAATCCCCCATAATGATAAGGACATCATTTTTGGGGGATAATTCTAGAAGGTGTTGTAGGCCTTCATAGAACTGGTCAACTTCAGCCTCTTCAGCACTAGTGGTTGGGGCATAGACTTGGACTATTGTGATGTTGAATGGTTTTCCTTGGATTCAAACTGAGATCATTCTGTCATTTTGGAGGTTGTATCCCAGTACTGCTTTTCCTACTCTTTTATTGACTATGAAGGCTACTCCATTTCTTCTGGGGGATTCTTGCCTACAGTAGTATACATGATGGTCATCTGAATTAAATTCACCCATTCCTGTCCATTTTAGTTCACTGATTCCCAAGATTTCGATGTTCAGTCTTGTCATCTCTTGTTTGACCACATCCAGCTTGCCCTGATTCATGGATCTTACATTCCAGGTCCCTATGGAGTATAGATCTTTGCAGCATCGGACTCTCCTTTCACCACCAGATACATCTGCAACTGAGTGTCCTTTCGGCTTTAACCCAGTCACTTCATTCTTTCTGGCGCTACTAGTACTAGCCCTCTGCTCTTCCCAGATAGCATATTGGACACCTTCCGACCTGAGGGGCTCATCTTCCAGCATCATATCTTTTTGCCTTTTGGTACTGGGGTTTTCATGGCAAAGATACTGGAGTGGGTTACCATTTCCTTCTCCAGTGGATCACGTTTTGTCAGAGCTCTCTGCTATGACCTGTCCCTCTTGGGTGGCCCTGCACGGCATAGCTCATAGCTTCATTGAGCTATGCGAGCCCTTTCGCCAGGACAAGGCAGTGATCCATGAAGGAGGAATTGAATTGGTGAATGACAATAGGCTGCTTTTGAGCCACAATTCAGTGCTATATACACAAGCCTCTACAAGCCATAGTAAAGTCTCAGGTTTATGCCCTGCCCTTTGTCCTTCTGCTAAGCAAATGGGAAGGAAGACTCCTGTCAAATATAGTTTCACTTTCCTTAACTCCTAATTATGTTGTTTCATATCAACTAGGTAAAACAAACTGCAATGTAACAAGCCAGCAAAAACAAATACAAATGCTTCTTTTGTTTTTTTTTATCAATTGACTACTTGGCCTTATACCAAGATGTCTGGTATGGAAAGGCAGGAATCAGGGGAAGTGAAATCAAAACCTAATTTGTTCTACCTCATGGAGAGGAGGAGGAAAATCATGAACCTGTGGCATTGTTTGAGCTCACAGAGATTCATGTACAGAATGCTTAGAATAACATGCAAACACAGCTACTGATTATTTCGCTATTCTTGACCACTAGTCTGCTGAAATCAGAGTACTATCCTCTTCCTCCTTGGACATTTCAAATTATACATTTCATCTTTTGGATTTCTGTTTAGGACACTCAGATATATCCTTTAAATATAGGATTGAAAGAAACAAATGCATTAACAAAAGAAAACCTCCTTTAGTTGCCATTACATTTCAGTAATAATATTAAATGAGATGTGGTCCAAAGTAGTTTTTGGTAAGCAACATTTTATGTGGTAGAAATGACTTATAATTTTGGCTTTCATGGATCTGGGTCTGCATATACAACAGAGCTGGGCCTATGTAGACATACAGCATCTTTATGAAGGCAACTGCAGTTATTTTCTTTTCTTAAATAAACAGTTACAAGTCTGTATTTTTCTATGTCCTTGTTCCTGTCCTTTTACCCTATCATCCTTTTTTTACTGTTCTTACTGTTTTTGTCTCTTTGGTCTATAAGTGTACCAGCCAAAGAGTTTACCTTCATTCAGATAAATGGATACCAACAGACCTGGAAGAATTCCTTTATCATTTGGAGGAAATGAAATATACTCTTGGACTTTTTTCAGTTTCTAGCATCACATAAGTCATTTAAACTCTGTTAGAAGTTTAGCTTGCTTAACTGCCAAAAGTTCCTTAGCTTAGAATCCTTCAGGTGTCTGGCATGTCTAGCATAGCTTGGGCATGTAGCCACTCAGTTTTCAGGCCACTCAGTCCATCCTTTTGTAAACCTGCAGTGTTGGGAAGGAAGTTGCAGGTACCTTGCCCTATTGTTTTTTTGTTTTTATTATTATTATTATTATTATTATTATTATTTTAACATTTCGTGTTGTGCAATTAAAATTCTTTTGCGAATCTATAAAATCCATGCTTTTTTCATAATTTTAAAGTGCAATATCATATCACTGAACATACCAGGTTGGATCATGGTTCTACTTTCGCTTCGGCGAATGGGGCGGCATAAAAATGTTTTAAAAAATAAATAAATAAAATACTTTCTGTTGAGAAAAGGCTCCCTTCCCAAAAGCTGTTTTTGTGCAAGCTTTATTTTTATTTTATGTATTTTTTTGGAGAGGTGTTTCTTCTTGCCTCCCCAACACTTCAGCTCACCCCATTGAGCAGGATCCTTTGACTTCCTGACTGGCATTTTCAATGGGGATGAAGAAACCCATCGGGACAATGTGGTGGGGAATCTCCCCAGCCCATATTCATACATCTAAATCTGGATCTGATTATTTATGTAATACCAACAATATGTATGGCACTTTATTATTTATTTATTTATTTAAAACATTTCTATGCCATCCCCATCACAACAAAGCCTCAGGGCGGCTCACAAGGAATACATAAAAACATACATAAATAATAATAATACAACAATTTAAAAGAAAAAAAACATTTAAAAACCCCTGTGCATTCTCTGCTAAAAAATTTAAAATCCTAATTAATAAAATAATTTAGCAATTAAAATAAGTTTTAAATAAAAAGGCCTTAGCCTGGCGCCGAAAAACAAATAACGACGGCACCAGGCGGACCTCTCTGGGGAGTGCATTCCATAGATGGGGCGCCCTCCTGCAGGTACTCACCCTCCTAATATCATTCACAGAGGGTTATGCAGTGCAAGAGGAGAGTCCCCTGTGCTGAGAAGCCAGTAATCTAAAAGGGAGTAAGCTTCACTAAAATCAATTAGACCTACTTCTGAGTAGGCAATATTGTACTTTTAGACTATAAACCAGTGTACATTTTACTGTGATCAACTCGCTTTGACTCAATGGGACTTTCCTCTGTGTTAGACTTTCTGACTACTACTACCCAGTTTGTCCTTAAAGCCTGGTACAGAAACAAAAAAGCCAGTGTTAAATCACTTATGCATTTGGCACAATTATTTATTATTTATAAATAATTTTATTTATTTGCTTATTCATTTAATTACTTTCCACACCAGAAACTGTGGCTCTCTGGGCAGTTAACAAAAGTTAAAAAGACACAAAAATTAATTTAAAAGAATAAATCCATAATAGTTATTGCTATTATTCAGCACAGAATAATAGCAGCTGTATAGAATAAAATGGAATGTATAAAAACAAAATTTAAAAGCTAGACTGTCAAAATGCTGGGAAAATAAAAAGATCTTTATGTGGGACTGAAAAGGATACAAAGTATGTGCTAGGTGTACCTCTTTGGAAAACGCATTGTAAAACAGGGTTGCCTCAACCAAAAAGGGCCTCCTCCTAGGTGGCTACACCTACTTCAGTTCCTTTGGAAGGGGCTCCCAGAGAAGAACCTCTGAAGATGACCTCAGAGTCTGGGTAGGCACATACTGTGAATGTTTTAATAGTAGAATTACAGATGAAGTGGTGGGAGTGGGTTGATTTCAGGATCATGCATAAGAAACTAAATGTTTCTACTACTTACAACTTTGTGCCTAAAGAATGGGCCAAATCATATCAAAAGTCTGGGCCTATTTGTAATTAGGAAGCTAGTGATGGGTTACAGATGAGTTTCCTCATCTCTTTGTCTTTCAAATTGCAAAGGTGTTTTTTTCTGTTCTGTATTTAAAGATTTAGGGGAGAGAAATGTAGTGGAAAACAAAATTTAAAATAGGTTGGATCCAGACTAATTTACACATTCAAGATGAGGCAAGCGAAAAATCTACATAAGTAAAACAAAAGCTTTGTATTAATTAAATACTGAATTCCACTTTCAGCTATTAGTTTACTCTCAACAAAGGAAACTTTCAATCCAACCTGAACTTGTCACAACACCTGTGGTAAGAAGGAGTAAATGGTCTGAACCAGGGTGATGTAAGGGGTATATTCTTTGACAAAGAAAACATAGATTCCAATTTGCGCACTCTAGGTAATCTAAGACACTTATTATTAGCCATGACATGTCACAGGGTTGTTGTGAGAATAAAACAGGAGGTAAACCTCAAGTCCTTTGAAATATATAGAATTCAAACATGACTTGAATTCACAGGATGATCGTGTTTGCAGAGGTGCTGCCAATGGAGTTCAGATAATGCTTGTACAACTGCTAACAGAAATAACATCAACTCTTGTAATTTTTCTGCTAGCTGATAATAAATCCAAAACTAGCACAACTAGCAGAAATGTTTAATGAAGTAGTAATGAGTTGTACAAGGCAAATATCACTTCAAATAATGTCATAATGTATTCTGCAATGATTAGCAGAGCAGGTTATAAAACAGCTTGCACAATGACTTGTGAAACATCTTGTGCAGCAGCTTGTGCAAGTAGAGTCAAGTATTGAATTTGACAGTTGAGCAAAGATACAAACAGGGTTTCTGCAGTTTTGGATTATTGAAATGACACCATTGGAATTATAGCAGTGGTGCTCCTTTGACAGCTCATTTTGGTGACCTTTCACTCATTTACAAATGATTTGGCAGTGGTATCTTTGTTGTTATGGTAATATCAGTGTAAATGGTGCTTTATGGAGTTCACTGAGCAACAATTAAAGAGATTGCTGACCCAAATAGGGTAAAGCCTAAAGTAGGGTCTGAAGAAAGAGACTTGATTAAGAAGGAAATGTAAGAAATTTAGTTATACATCTGCATTGTGTTGTCCTGGAAGTCCCTAGTAAAATTCAACTTTGGTAACAGCACAGTATTTGAATAACCATACTAGTATTTGGGATGTTAATATGCAAAAACTTTCCAGTATCCTTTTATAAAGATTACATAGAAATTCTGTATTTGATCACTACATTTATCACACCACTGAATAATAAACACTTTTGGGTAATGTAGTAAACATATTATCCATAGTCATAACTTTGTAATGAATGAGCTTTCATGTATCATACTGTTTATAGCATGTATATCTCCTTAAAGTTGTTGGGAGGTAGATTTGACTATTTTAATTCCATCTGTCTGCATATATTCTGAAGTATGATAAGGACAATAGCTGTAGAGTTTTTCATAGATATTTATGTGTTGTGCTGTTGCAATGTTCTTGCATTCCATGTAAAGTATATTGGAATCAGGAGTTTCCTAAAGAGTAGGAGACATAGTTGATGATAATAGCAATGGAGAATTGGAGAACCTTTGGAGTAATAACTGAAATTTTTAGATTTCTATACTGTCCAATGGCTGCATCTTTCTGGGAGGTTCACAGTAATTCACAAAATACAAAACAGAGATATAAAATACAGTAAAATAATCATAAAACACAGTATAAAATATATTTAATAGACACCATTTAAATCAGTATAAACATGTGTTGGATCAATGATATGTTGGGAGAGTTTCATGTTGCCATGAAGTCCATGAAATCCTGAGCCACCCCACATAGGATGTCCTTGGTATGCCTGGGCATTTCAACATTATAACAAAGCAATACAGTGCCTCCATCCATGACCAAATCCAACTGCCTCTTGAATTCCTCCAGTGTGGGAAAGCCCATGACCTTCCTCAGTAATTGGTTCTATTGGCATGCTGCTCTAACAGTCAGGAAATTTTTCCTGATGGCGAGCTGTAATTTGGCTTCCTGTAAATTAAGCCCATTATTCCATGTCCTGCATGGAATGATTAAGAGGAGATCCTGACCCTCCTCAGTGTTGACAACCTTTCAAGTATTTGAGAAGTGCCATCCTATTTTACCCCAGTCTTCTCTTCTCAAGTCTAAACATGCCCAGTTCTTTCAATCTCCTCATAGGGCTTTGCTTCTAGTCCCCTGATTATCTTTGTTGACCTTCTCTGAACTTGTTTCAATTTGTCTGTATCTTGTCTCCCCAGAACTTGTTCCCTTTTCCTAGGTGTAGAACTTGGTATTTATCCCTGTTGAATTTCATTTTGTTGCTTTCACCCAGTGTTTTAGATCAGATTTTTTTTTGCCTTCCAGAATATTAGCCATCTCACACAATTTTGTGTCATTTGTAAGTTTGTTAAGCATCCCTTGCATTTTTTCATCCAGGGTGAAGAGCACTGGTCCCAGGACTGAGCCCTGTGGAACCCTGCTCATAACCTCCTCCTAGTCTGAGGAGGTGCCATTGAGAAGTACTCTCTGAGTCTGATCCTGTAGTCAGCTATGGATCCATCTGATAGTTTTCCACCTGGTCCATTTTTAGCTAGTTTCCTGTCAGAGTGTCATGGACACTTTGACAAAAGATTTGCTGAAATCAAGATATATTATGTCCACAACATTCCACATTCGACATTATGTCCAGAATTCCCATAGTCCACATAAGGAGACTACCCATTCAAAAATTTGATTCGATTAGTCTGGCAGGTTTTGTTCTTGATCAATCCATGCTAGTTTCTAGTAATTATTCCATTGTCTTCAAGGTGCTTACATAATGACTTCTTTATTATCTGCTCCAGAATTTTCCCGCAGATTGATGTCAGACTAACTAGTCTGTATTTCCCATGATCCATCCTTTTGCCTATTTGAAGAAAGGGATAGCATTAGCCCTCCTCCAGTCATTTGAGACCTCATCCATCCTACATGATTTCTCAAAGATAATGAGTACTTCTACCATTCCTCTATTACTGTAGGATGCATTTCATTAGTCCGTGGAGATTTAAATTCATTCAAAGAAATTAGATTGGCTCTTTTACCATTGGTTTATTAATATCAAGCTTCAATCCTCACCCTCCAGTTTGTTCTTTATTTCTATGAGGATAGTCATAGACCTGGTTTTGTGAAAAGACTGAATCAAGGTAGGAATTGAAGACTTTGGCTTTTTCTTTGTCATCTGTTATCTATCTGCCATCTTCATTGAGTAGTTGAACCACCAGTTCTTTTTACTGTGAACGTATCTTTTAAAAGCTTTTTAGTTGCTTTTAGCATCCCTTGCTAGCCTCAGCTCATGCTCAGCTTTTGCTTTCCAGATGTCATTTCTGCACTTCTGTGTCACCATCCCATGGTCATCACATGGAAGTCATCACACAGAAGCTATTCTTAGGGCACTTGGTGAGTGCCTTGACTGGCAAATATATTCAGTAACTTGGAACCTACACAAACCTAGCTGTGCCCATTTGCTGTCTTGTAAACCTTTCATTCCCCTCTGTTCCTCATATACTTCAGCGAATGAGAATCATGCTACAGCCAAGGGCTTCTCTATTCAAGGTATTTATTATATTTATTTGTAATACCCTCACTCAGGGAAATATGTAGGTCTGTTACATAATGTCATTTTTCAGGGTCTTTAATATATTTTCCAGCCATTTTGATCTAGAGTGAGGATGGTCAGCTGTTATTTTTTAACATGCTTGGAAGTGCCACAAAATAGCTGCATATTGCACAATTGAGCTGTACTACAGCTCCACCTTCTGATACTAGACCACATGGAAAGACACAGAAAGAAAACCCATGGGGGAATACACATGTAAGAACATACCCTTCCTTTGAAAAAAAAAAAAGGGGGGGGGAAGGCCTCTTGTAGAAAAGCCCTACTTGTAAAATAATTATGAAATGCATATGCTGCTCTTCAGCATAGTTTCTCAGAGTAACTCGTAAACAATAAAATAAAACATTAAAGATAGTCACAAAAATAAATGCAGTACACTTCTTATGAGGAAATTTTTAACCACTTTTCAGAGTAATGCCTTTACAAAGCAGCATACAGATAACAGCACAACCAGATAGAAGATGTATTAACTGTAAAACCAAACATTCAGAACAGCTTGCAAAACTGTTTTGAAGACACAAGACAATTCCAAATTCAATTCTAGACATCTTGAAGCAGAAGGGGTTAGGCATATATCAGTAGGAATTAAATTTCAATGTCAGGACCATTGCTAAGATAACTCAAATAACCACCAAGTGTTCCTATTATTATGGGCAAACACTAGTGTGTTTGAAATGTAAGAATTTGTAGTTACTCCCCTTCTATCTGTTGTTTAATGGCTTGGATAAGCTGTATCTTAGTTCTAAGCCTTGTACATGGTTTGTGCATGATCTTATCCCATGGAAGCTTAAGGAATTCTGTAACCTAGAGTAGAATCCAGTGGGGTGCTTTTGCACACAGCAGTTGCATCTACAGCTTTTGGAATGTCCATTTAGCTTGCACAATAGTCACAAGTGGAAATTCTTATTTCTGTTCATGTTTGGCCCTCCTCTTAGGAAGCACTAACTCTCCCTTGTGTAAGAACTGATATCCACCTGAACAATGCCATTGGTGGGACCCACTGCTTTCAGAAAGGGATTGGCAGGATCAAAAAAAGATAGTGTGAGTAAAAGTACCACATTGGATTCCGCTCCATCTTCTGTAGGTTGACTGGGACAGTCCGGCTACCACTTGGCATGGCTGACTAAACATATAGAAACACTGTCTTAACATAAGGTAAATTGGCCCTAAATCTGCAGCAGGTGAATTCTGGTCATCTGCCATTGGGCATTTTTTTGCTATTACTCTTACTTCTATTTTCCACCAACTGTAGCACTTTTTATGACTACTTAAAAAAATTCCTTTATTATTTGTCAGATTTCCAGAATTTGTACTCCTAAACTCTTTTAGAAACCAACTGGAAAGTAGTGGCATTATTTGGCTGTTTCTCACTTGGCTATAATTTTGGTGTCAGGAATATTTCACTGTAAAACAAGAACCCATGCAGCCTTTGGTTTGGGCAAGTGTGTGGTTTAGTATAGTAGTGACATGTATGAAGAACAGGGGGCATTTCTTTCTGTGAAGAAACAGGAAGAAGTTTTAAGAGGAGAGACCTTTGAAATATTGATGGATAGACTTGATATATAAACATATTAATTTATCCCATTCTTTCTTTCTCAACAGTTGGTGTTGTTCGTTGCCCCATTTGTGGCCAGGAATGTGCTGAGCGACACATCATTGATAACATCTTTGTGAAGGATACTACTGAGGTTCCCAGTAGTACCGTGGAAAAGTCAAATCAGGTTTGTGTTAGGTTCTTTTTGTATTATCTGAGCTGTCAGCTGTGAGGTCTTCTGTTGGCCGAACATTTTTGGGGAGTTGCAGGCCCTTTTTGTCTAACTTCATAGGATTGTACTCCTACATTGTACTGATAGAAAAAATGTTCTTGCAGTCCTACGTTGTTTTATTAGATGCCATTTATGAAAGTTTGAGATGATAAGAAAAGGATTTGCTTTGTACTTTTGAAAGTTGCAAGAAAAACATAGTTCTTGTTGTGCATAATAATGAGAATATTATTACAAAGATTAATTTGCCAAGTAATTAAGTAAAAGCTTCCATTGCATGCTGTTTGTATGCTAGACTATGCACCTATTGTTTCTCTTTAGTTTTGGTATGAAAAAAGAAGAGAAAGGGAAGTCTTCCATTCTAAGCTGAGAGACTGACAGGTATCTAGTAAAGCATAGAGGCTTCTCACATCTAAACTGATCTCCAAAAAGGCCAGTGTGAAAGGAGAAAGGATGGGTAGATCATATTAATAAAATGAATGTTTTCTATAAAATGAATGTTTCTGGCTGTATGAATAACAACTTCCCTATACTGGTTGTTTGAAAAGATGAGTGTAGTGATGAGGAGGAAAAGAAAAATGTCTTTGCATTTAGGAAATGATTTTCAGATTTCTCATTTATAAGCACAGCAAAACACAGCATACATTTTAGTGCTGAGGGAAAGAACTGAAGCATGAACTGATATTTTTAAAGTAGCAGCAGATTATGTCTTCCAACAAGACCTCTGCTTTTTTTAATCTGTTAAATGTGTATATCTCCTATTTCCATAGAAATTAAATAAGCTTCTCAATACAGTAGCAATTTTAAAATCCAGTCAATATATTGATCCAGTCTAGAGTTCATAATAGAATATATATGCTATACATAAGCAAAATCCAAGCAGATAAATGCAGTAGCTCTGTTGACAAATTTAGAAATCCAGCATTACATTTAACGAGATAAAATGAAAGCTCATTGTTGCGAACTATGTTTCTCCCTTCACACTTCCAAAACAACAGCACATTCTTTGGCAAAAGCTCTTTATTCTCCAATTTACTTCCAGTAAGCACAGTCAACAAAGAATTAGTCTCTGAGCATGCACAGAGTGGTTGCTGAACGCATTCTATTTACTACTTCTGATAATCTTTCGTTTGAGTACCCCTGGGCCCCCTCCCTCTGGCATGGCCCTTTTGGAGATGGGTAAGTGTCTTCTCTGTCCATCTCCCCTCTAGTTGGTTGGCCTTTCACTCCCAACTTCCCATCATGGAGTCAAGAGTCCTACCAGGCTCAACTGGCTGCAGGAATTTTTCTCCCACAACACCTCTCTGAAGTTGTAAATTGTGACTATTCTCATTGTCTGCCTGAACACCTGGGTTTTATCTCAAGGGTGCCCTTGAGATAAGCCACTCCATATCTTCCATTTCAACACCTGAGAATTCTAGTTCCCAGGGCCCCTCCTCATCGAATCTGCTTGACCTTGGAATGCATCCCAAGAATAACTGCTCCTTTCATTAAGGTCCTTAGGAAAAAGAATTCCTAACACTCAGGTACACTCAAGAAAAAATAAGCTCTAGTTTTTTTGATAAACTACTTTATATCAGAATTTTTAAAGACATTCAGATGACTTTCCAGAAAATAAAACAGTCAGTGTACTTAGTATTTCTGGAAATCTTGATAAATATTACCAAAAAATCATGAGTTATTGTTCCAATTTCCTCTGAACCACAGATACATAATCTGTTGGAATAAAACTAAATTTCTTGTCCAGAGAAGTTGATGGTATCACACTAAGATGGTATCACGCTAAGATATACAAGAGTGAACGTCTTGTACTTTCAAATAGTAACTTTCTGCAAGTATTGAGCTAAAAAACAGGAAAATGCCAAATCAGCAGAACTGGTCTTATTTGCTTCTTTGGTATCCTAGGATTTTTTCCACTGTCTACAACTTACGGAATACTTCCATCATGACATCAGTCAGTGCATCAACACACAACCATTAATGCACTGGACACACAGTGAACTTCCTCACAACTGTATAGGAAGAACAACTCTGTACAGACCCCCTCCAGATTGTTGTAATGATGAGGAAGCCCCCAAAATTCCAAATGCTTGCATAAGAAAACAGAATGCAGATGGCCATGATTGCGAGCCTGTACAAGAAAAACAGTACACATGCTTAAGGGTGATTGTTTCAGATAAGAAAGGGTTAGCTTAAGATAAGAAATAGCTAAATAATCCATGATCATGTGATGTTTTGTTTAGTTAGTAATATAAAGGGAGGAACTGGGGGTAGCTCAGGGCCTCAGTTTGGAATGATCCACTGGGTGCCTTTTATTTTGCAAAATAAAATTCTGATCTTCATATTCTTGTCAACATTTCTTATTAGGCACACCACGTCACAAACACATCCCCATTTGTTTGGGGATAACACTAGGTTAGATTTTTACATGCAGTGTTTATTCCGCTAAGCCCAAGCTGAAGTAGTCAGCAAGCAACACAGTCTGATGCCATCCAAATAATGTGATCCTTCACAAATGTGATCAGCGTGAACAAACTGGACTATGTATAGGAGGCTCACAGGCAGCTCTGCAACACCATATTTACTTACCTGTGAGAGTAATTAAGTGAGTGACCACACATGAGAGGGCCTTCTCTGCATTGGCTCCCACTTTTAACATAAGTTGAAATTGGGGCTCTGCCATGGTGCAACATTAAGAAGACCTTGAAAACTTATTGGCTACATTCACACAACATGACAAGCAGCTTTGCATGGTTACTCCAGTTAACAGTTTTTTAACTTCATCTTCTGGACTATCAAGGAGTTTCTACTTTCTTGTGGTTTCCATCATCCCCTCTAAGTCATCCCACTGTTGGTATGTGTCCCATCAACCACCACACCTGAAATTCAGTCCAAGGTATATTTCTTCCTGCCTATGTCACCTGCCTTTTTCTCATTGGTCCACACACAGAGGCTGGATCAGCTCCTGCAGTTGTCATTTTTTCCAGAGGACTCTGTGGTAATGATCTTGAGATGAGAAATGAAATCAGGGAGGCCTCCAACAAAGGCAGTACTGTAATAATGGAGGACCTTGACTACTCCCAAATTGACTGGTTAAATGCATGTGCCACTTCTGACCTAAAGGTTTGATTTCTTGATGTTCTAAATGACTGTGCCTTGTTGCAGTTGGTCATAGAACCAACAAGAGGGGAGGCAATCTTGGTTTTAGTCCTAGGCAGAGTTTCCCAGGACATACCATAGGATGTAAATGTTGTTGAGCTATTAAGTAACAGTGACCATGCTGGTATTGGGTTTAATATACAGTTAGATAGAAGACTGCCAAAGAGGTCCAACATAGTTGTGTTTGACTTCAAATAAGAAAAATTCTCAAAAATGAGGGAACTGGTAAAAAAAAAAAGAAAAAAGAAACTGAAGAGAGAACTCAAGAAGTTTAAATCACATCAAAATGTGTGGAGTTTATTCAAGAACCCTATATCAGAGGCACACATTCCATCCATCCATCCAAAACATTTGTATGCTGCCTTGTGCCACAGCACCTATGGGTGGCTCACAATCTTAAGATAAAAAACCACAACAAAACTAATAACAATTAAAAATACAATACAAATAAAATGCAGATAAAAATACAAAACAAAGGTTTAGTTGCTTCAATTATTAAAATGCTTTTTAAAAAGGAAGGTCATCACCTGGTGCCAAAAAGAGTATAAAGAAGGAGCCAGACGAATCTCTTTGGAGAGAGCATTCCAGATATGGGGAGCAGCTGCAGAAAAGACCCTTTTTCTAGCAGCCATGTCTCTCACTTTCTTAGGGGAGGGCTCACACAGGAGGGCCCCCTGCATAGATCCTTAAGGTAACAGAGGCCTAAGCTGTTTAGGGCCTTATATGTCAACACAAGCACTTTGAATTGGGCCTGGGCCACAACTGGTAACCAGTGCACTTCTTTCAATATAGGTGTTATGTGGGCCACTCTAGGAGCTCCCATCATTAACTGAGCAGCCCTGTTCTGTACCAGTGGTAATTGCTGGACCACCTTCAAAGGCAGCTCCATGTACAGTGTGTTACAGAAATCTATTTTGGATGTTACCAGTGCATGAGTAACTGCTTTCAGGCTCTGTCTGTCCAGGTAGGGAAGAAGCTTGTATATCCACCACAGCTGGAGGAAAGCACCCCTGCACACCGAATTCATGAGCGAGAAAAGGTAGCAAATGTCCAGGAAATAATCAGCATGGTTAAAACACAGAGTCAAGGAAGCTATTACTTATTTATTTATTAAAAACATTTTTATGCCGCCCCATTCGCCAAAGCCTCGGGGCGGCTTACATCATTAAGTTAAAATAATTATAATATAAATAAAAATATTAATATTAAATTAAAAATACAACAATACAGTATAAAATAAGCCTCCCTGGCCAGATATTAGTGAGATGAAAGCTTCATTTAAAAAATAGAAGTCTTATCCAAATAAATAAAACAGGCCTGCAAGCTTGCACAAGAGAGACACAAGCAGACAGTCAGAGAAACAAAGAAACAGTTTGAGGAGGACATCACTAGCAATATCAAGACTAACAATAAAGAATTCTTTAAAGGAAGGAAGCAGGTGGGCCATTGGGTGGTAATGGAATTAAAGGAGCACCAAGGGGTTAGGGAGATTACAGAGAACCTGACTGAATTCTTTTTGTCGGTCTTCACAGCAGAGGATGAAGAGTGGATATCTGTCCCTGAATTTATGTATTCTAGAAGAGAGTCTGAGGAAATAAGGCAGATAGCAGAGACAAAGGATGAAATTCTCAAACTTAGTGAAAAATTGAGTCAGCAAGTCACCCAGTCCAGATGGTATCCATTCTAGAGTACTCAAAGAACTAAACATGAAATTGCTGACCTTTTCCAGAATATTTAACATGTCCCCAAAGTCAGTCCTTTTACCGGAGGACTGGAGAATGGGCAATGGAACACCAATTTTTAAAAAGGGATCAAGGAGGTATCCAGGAAATTAAAGGCCAGTTAGTTCAGCATCTGTACTGGGTAGACTGCTTGAAAGTATTATTCAGTAAGCACACAGAAGGAAAAGCCCTGCTGGGGAAAAAAGTCAGCATGGCTTTCACAAGGGGAAGTCTTGTATCACTCACCTACTGGAGCAAGTTGAGAATGTCAACAAGTTCATAGACATGTGCAATCCAGTAGACACTGTTTACTTGGCCTTTCAAAAGGCTTTTGGAAAAAACCCTCACCAAAGGCTCCTGAGCAAACTAAACAGTCATGGAATAATGGTGGCTGGGGGGGGGATAAATAAGGGGGGGTCCTCTTATGGATCACTAATTGATTAAAGAACAGAAGATGGGGGGGAGGGGGATAAATGGCAACTTCTCGCAATGGAGAGATATCACCAGTGAAGTGCCACAAGTTCTGTATTGGGATCAGTGCTTTCCAGCCTATTCATAAATTATGTGGAACTAGGAGGACACAGTGAAATGGCCAAGTTTGCTGATGACACTAATCTTTTTAGGAAGGTTAAAACCAAAATGGATTGTGAAGAACTCCATAGGGATCTCTCCAAGCTGGAAAAATGGGCATCAGAATGACAAATGTCATTTAATATAAGCAGGTATAGACGAATGCATGGTGGAGAAAAAGTCCCAACTTCAAGTGTATGCTGTTGGGATCTGACCTGGCAGTAACTGAGCAAGACAGCGATCTGGAGGTAGTAGCAGACAACTCAATGAAAATGTTGACCCAGTGTGCAGCTGCTGTGGAGAAAGCAAACTCCATGTAGGCATACTTAGGAAAAGAATAGGAAAAAATCCCTGCCAAACCTTACTTCCCTTATATAAACCTTTGGTGCAACAGCACTTGGAATACTGTGCTCAGTTCCAGTTGCCTCACTCAATAAATGTCATTATTGAGCTGGGAAAGGTACAGAAAAGGGCAACAAAAATGGTCATGGGACTAGAGCTGCTCCCCAGGGATGAGCGGCCTCAGTAACTAGGACAGTTCAGTTTCCAGAAAAAGAGAGACATAATAGAGCGTTTAAATAATGCATGGTGTGGATAAAATAGACATTTTTCCCTTTTGGGAAAAATCCCAACCCTCTCCCATAATACTCAAATACATGAACATCCCATAAAGCTGATTGCTGGTAGGTTTGGGACAGCTAAAAAGAAGTACTTCAATGAATGTATCATTAAACTATGGAATTTGCTGCCATGGTACGTAGTAGTGGTCACCAATCTGGACTGCTTTAGAAAGGGATTGGACTGATTCATGAAGTTGAAGGCTATGAATGGCTACTATCCTTGCTGAGGAACTTGGGCAGCTGGTGGTCTTGTATAGATTCTACTCGTGGAATCCTGCATGCAGCTGATTTGCCATCATGGTTACGGAATGTTGGACTAGATGATCATTTGGTCTGATACAGGAAGGTTTTTCCTATGTTCTTATGATGTACCAGCACCATGGAATGCAAGATCTTGGATCCAGATAATATGGCAAGCCATGTTGGTACAGAGAAACCATAGAACAAAATAATGTTTCTTTTCATGGTTTCTAAACTTAGCATGGTGAAACCCTATGATTGAGTTCAGACAACAAAATAGGCCAATCGTGGTTTAAAAAAAAACTATCATGGTATGTAGTGTTGTCTGAATCTAGCCATTGTTTTACTCTCCTCCTAATAACAATGCTGCTGTTGAATTTTTGTTGCTATTTTTTCCTTTTTTTTTTTTTTTTTTGCTGGTTTGGTTTGGTTTTTTACTATTTTTATTGTGCACTTTTAATATCATGTTGCTTTTATGTGTGTGTTGCTATATGCTACCTTGGGAGGACTTATATAATAAATTTTATTTAAATAATAAAAATAAATGAATTTTTATTTGTAACTCTTCCATTGTGTACATACAATTATTTCAAGATTGGAGAAAACGTATCTTTAGATCAGTGATACCACATAACTCTACAGTATGCTAACTTCTTCATGACTGTCTTGTAGCAAAAATTCTCTGGTCCTGTCCCCAGAAGCCCTATCTCTACCTGAAATTCTTTGGTGGCATCTTTATTTCTTGATTTATGGACAGGGTTCCCAAAATAGGAAAGAATGTGTTCTTAGGTGCCTAGAAAAACTTTTATTGGTCCCAAAGGACTTCAATGACTTGCATTTCGCTATCAACCTTCACCTGGAAAAGCCGATTTTCTAAATAAAACAGTACAACTACATAAGTCCCACACTAACTCTGAAATCTGGAAGTGTTTTATTTATAATATTATGTATTTTGGAATTTTATTTGTGTAAGCCATCCTGAGACTTTTGCAAAGGATGGCATACAAGTGTCATAAATCAATTAATCAATCTGAAGAGCACTGCACATACCTACAAGCTTTCATCTTCTACCCAGAACAAATTGCAAAATAGTTGTCAGCAAGCCCTACAATACAACTGCATCTGCTCAGACATAGACTCACAGATAGATAAGCTACTACAGTGCCTCAAATTTGCCTGGATATTTGTGTATATTCTTGTTTCTGATGTAATCAAAGCAACCTTGCATCAATTGATGTAGTCTTTAGTATATTCCACAGCTATATTTGAAGTATCAGATAAAAGGCTAAGATGTAGAAAGGCTGCAGATATGTTGGTCTCCCCAACCCATATTTCTAAATCTTAGATTCAGCAACCACTGCCTTTTTTGATTCCTCTGAGATTGCTTTTGTATTCTATTGAAGGAAGGCTAGGTGGGCAAGGGCAAATTAGCTCTAAAGCCTCTTTTAACAGTTGACCAATATGGTTCACAAACAGTTAAGAGATCTTCCCACAAAACATCATGCATCACTAGTTTTCTACAAACTTTCCATTACCCTAGGTAACTTGTAATCATGTGGAGAAACTGCCTCAAGTGATTGTCACCAGATAGCATACAGCTGTTATAAAGGTGCATAGATGATATATGAGCTCCTGGGTCAAATCTATGGTCGGTAAATGCTTTGAGTATTTGCTTTCTTTCTCACCTAAACTGCTCTGAGTTACCATTAAAATTGCATTCAAAAATAAACTTGCAGTAAAAAGTGAAAGATTTATATGATCTGAGGAGAGATCAGAGTGGAACTTCTCGGGGATGGCGACTTGAAAGCACGAACAAAGTTTGCTGCTCTGCAGCTTATCTTGTTAAGACATTATAAATAGTCTCAAGAGGGTTTTTACCTCTCTAAATGACAAGCAAGCATGAAGACTCTACAGCTCTGATAACAGAGAGATGTCCAGATAAGGTAAACTTGAACAAGTTACAAAGTAACCCCCGCCCCCAATATCTATTCTTCATTTATTTTTTGTTATAAATAAACCTGCAGTATAGATGTGAAAAATCTGACTAGCATGCTCATTTCTCTTCTTCACTGATCCCCAGTGCTAATTTCAGTGATGCCATTGAAAGTGAAAGTGCTGGTTTATCTCAACAGGCACTTTTCTGTTCCTTGTCAGGTTTGTACAAGCTGTGAAGACAATGCAGAAGCCAATGGTTTCTGCGTGGAATGTGTTGAATGGTTATGTAAGACCTGCATACGAGCTCATCAGAGGGTAAAATTCACAAAGGACCATACAGTCAGACAGAAAGAGGAAGTATCGCCAGGTAAAGTTTTGTTCATTTACATCTCAGATCCACTAAAGATGCTGTGTTCTAGCTTACCTCTCTGTGAAATATTAAGATGCAACTTGATCATGTTTGTTTTTGGGTGCAATCCTATGGCTGCTAGAAACTGTCTGGATGGCCGCAGGATAGGTCAGATCTGGGATCCTGAACTTTGAAATTATACTGCCATTGCAATCAGTATAATTTTGAAATCACGAGTGTAATTATGGATTCAGTACTGGAGGACTATTCCAGCAAGTGTGAGGATCTGGCAGGATACAGGCAACCTGCATTCAAAGGATTGCAGAAGCTGCATTGCTCAGCACCCTTAATTATTAAAAATCACCTTAGAATTAACTATGAGGGACGGAAGTATGCATTTAAGCTTTGTTTTGCTACTCCAGATCACAGCTGGAAAACTGCTGATAGGTTTTTATCTTATGCCACTGCCACATATTGTCCAGTTTTATTCACCTTTACTGACTGAAATCTAGATGAGTGACTTAATGTTGTAAACTGCCCAGAGAACTTGGGTATGGGCAGTAAGGAAATGTAAATAATAATGTTAGTCCAGTTGAGTTCAGTGAGGCTTGCTGTGGTAAAAATACATTCATGTTTGCAACAATAGTTACTCACTAAATGGAGTTAAGCTCCTAAAAAAAGAGTTCAAGTCTTGCTTGTGGTCTCATGGGGCACTCTTTGGAAAAGAGTGCTTGATGCAACTCAGTCTGAATCAGTAGGGCTCTTCCTACAGTCTTACATTTAAAAAAATTACTGGTGTTCTCTTATTGGTTTTAGTCTTGTAATCCAGAGAGAGAAGATTTAGAACATTTAATATGCTGGAAGAGTGGAATAATAGTGTTTGAAATAAGATTGTTTCTTTAGACAAATGCAATGAGAAAACAAATGTGCATATTTTCTAGCTTTTCTTCAGAGTCTTTCTATTTATTATAAATAACTTTCTACCTGATCTTGTCAAATCAGTCAGTCTGCTCAGCATCAGAGCCTTTGAAGTATTTTAATGTTTCTTATAAGTCTGTGCAATGAAACTGTTAATTCTTTTAGCTCTGGAGTGGGCAACAATGGCCCATGTATCATAAAAGAAGGTTGGCAGCAAACCATTAAGAAAATCTGTTTTTTATGTAAAAAATGGAGGGGGGGCAGTGTTCCAACACCCTGTGAAATGTGATCTACAGGAAGGAGGATCCAAACATTACCCCATACTTCCTGACTGACTCCCCTACTTTAGATAAAATAATTGCTTTCAACCTTGAAAAAGATGTAGTTCCTCTATTTCTAGGATTCAAACTTAAAAGCCCTGGAGCTAAATTCAATCCTCTGACCACATCCCCTTCCTATGGCTCCACCCTTTCTCCCTCAACCATTGATCATTTGATGGCTTCCTGCTCTTTGTACATTTATTTCATTTTAAAAGGTTGAAATCCCTCTTCTAAAGCTTATTGTGACTGAGAACTTTTAAACTGATATATGTTGGTATCTTTGGCCCTACCTGTTTTGTCTTTGACCCCATCACTGGAATGCAGATCCCATAGTTTCTCAGAAATAGAAATAGGCCCTCAGGCTGAAAGATTCTGTGCCCCTGCTATAGTTCCCAACAAGGCTGTCATTAATTACTTTAAAGGGAACTGGGGCCAACTGAGCATGACCTAACAGCTTCCTGAAAACCAGAGCTTGTAGCAGGTTTCTAGTTTATGGTTATAGAGCTCTAATTAGAAATGTAGAAGATGTCTGATCAGATCTATAGGCTGAGATAGCTGAATAAAATTTCCAGTGGTTGGGTTGATGTTTGTACACTCTATATTCACATAGCTCCTTACCTCCTAATAAAATTACCAGAGTAAAAATAAAGTACTGATTTTTGATAATTTACTTGAGTTGTATACTTATAGAGTTTGACTGCTATTAGTATTACCTTGGCATAATTTGCTCAAGTGCAAAGTAAATATGATCTGATTTGTATAGGCATTGTTGCCCTTGCTATTGTTCCTATGGTTGAGAGAAAAAGAAGCATGGAAATAAGGTGTTTCCTTCTAAATGTCTAGTAAGAAAATTGTTACAAGATTTGCTATAAAATATTTCAGTTGATTAGATATAGAGAATCTTTTTTCTCTCGTTGGCCACATTCTCTTTGGGGTAATCTGTTGGAAGCCACATGTCAACAGAATGAAGCCAGTAGTTGGTTTGGGCTGGAGCCAAAAGTGGAGTCCTTTTTCTCACTTTCCCATTTCCTTACCCAGGAGGAAGATTCCAGAAGTCTTCTGCAGCAGATACATTTGGCTGATTCAACTTTTTCTAGGTCACAGAATTGTGCCCATTTCATTAACTTCAGCTGACTATTTGACTCACTAAAAAGAATTCTGATTTCAATTAAGCCATTTTTGTTCTTATTTGTTACAGATTTTCTCATAACTTGTCAGGGGAGGACAAAACACTTAGAACAAAACAGCATTACATGAATTATGCTTTTCTGGCATTGAATATAAAAGGGATCAATTGTAGGTGAAAATATGAATGAACAAATTATACTTGGCCTTTTTTTCATCTAGGTATAGTTTTATAGTATTTTGCAGAATATGTATTTTATGCTTCTTTATGCTCCATGGATCAAACCCCTTTTAGGGTCAGCGGAGACTAAGTGGCCCGCATAAACTGATTAGCTGTTCAGCGAAATATTTCCAACCCGCATAGTACATTTCTTTTTACTTAATACCTTAGCGCTGAAGCATTAAAAGTTCATATGTAAGCATATCCCTATTTTAACTGTCCTCTTGATACTACAAAGCAAAAATGAGTGTTCCCTTTTTAGTATGACTGTTGTTGTGGTTAGTCGCGAAGTTGTGTCCAGCCCATCGCGACCCCATGGACCACATTCCTCCAGGCCTTCCTGTCCTCCACCATCCCCCGGAGTCCACTTAAGCTCACGCCGACTACTTCAGTGACTCCATCCAGCTACCTCATCCTGTGCCGTCCCCTTCTCCTTTTGCTGTCAGTTGTTCCCAGCATCAGGGTCTTCTCCAATGAGTTGTTCCTTCTCATTAGGTGGCCAAAGTATTTGAGATTCATCTTCAGGATCTGGCCTTCCAAAGAGCAGTCAGGGTTGACCTCCTCTAGGACTGACCAGTTTGATTGCCTTGCAGTCCAAGGAACTCACAGGAATCTTCTCCAGCACCACAATTCAAAGGCCTCAATTCTTTTGCGCTCAGCCTTCCTTATGGTCCAGCTTTCACTGCCATACATTGCAACTGGGAAAACCATAGCCTTGACTATACGCACTTTTGTTGGCAGGGTGATGTCTCTGCTTTTTAGTATGCTATCTAGATTTGCCATAGCTTTCCTCCCCAGGAGCAAGCGTCTCTTAATTTCTTGGGTGCAGTCCCCATCTGCAGTGATCTTGGAGCCCAGGAAAATAAAATCTGTCACTACCTCCATTTCTTCCCCGTCTATTTGCCAGGAAGTGAGAGGACTGGATGCCATGATCTTAGTTTTCTTAATGTTGAGTTTTAAGCCAACTTTTGCACTCTCCTCCTTCACCCGCATCAAGAGGCTCTTTAGTTCCTCTTCACTTTCTGCCATGAGAGTGGTATCATCTGCATATCTGAGGTTGTTGATATTTCTCCCAACAATCTTAATTCCAACTGGAGATTCATCTAGGCCCGCCTTTCTCATGATGTGCTCTGCATATAAGTTAAATAGGCAGGGTGACAATATACAGCCTTGCCGAACTCCTTTCTCAATTTTGAACCAATCAGTGGTTCCGTGTCCAGTTCTCACTGTTGCTTCTTGACCCACATATAGGTTTCTCAAGAGACAAATAAGATGGTCTGGTACTCCCATCTCTTTAAGAACTTGCCACAATTTGTTGTGATCCACACAATCAAAGGCTTTGGCATAGTCAATGAAGCAGAAGTAGATGTTTTTCTGGAACTCCCTAGTTTTCTCCATGATACAACGTATGTTGGAAATTTGATCTCTAGTTCCTCTTCCTCTTCGAAATCCAGAAAGCTAATTTTATGTATGATTTCTGATTCTAGATTGAGCAAGTGAGAATCTGACTAGAATTAACTCTTCAGTACTAGCAATTTATTTTGTTTAAGGTTATATGCTCTGACGTATAGATCAGAAAAAAAGCAGTTGTATGAAATCAATTAACTTTATTTTACAAGGTGAAATATAATAGGCATTATTTCTGAATGTGGACAGCAAGCCTGTGATCTCGTTTGAACAGTCACCGCAGCCCACCATAGCTTATTTATGCCAGCGAAGATTGGCATAAGATCTCTAGCTGCAACCCTCTGAACCCAGGCAGCAGGGTTGAACAATGCTCAAATAACTAATCGGGAATTCAGCTGAATTCAATTCAGAAAAGCTTCTGGGAGACCACCTGCCAGGTGTGAGTGGGGTAACTGAGGAGGAGGTGGCAAATGCAAATTAGATGGTTCTAAAAATGCCAGCATATTACAACATAAAGCCCTTACTACTAGCCTTAAGAGAGACAAGTCAACCATGGAATGTGAAGGGTAACTTGTGCAAAGCTTTGGAAATCACAAAATGATTTGTGGTTGGGCTTTCTGGGGAACTTTAGGGGGACACATTAGAATCCCAGGAGTTCCAGATTTAGTCCCTGGTTCTTCACCCCCAATACTGAGAATGCTGATAAGATTGAGATTGCAGGGGACAAAGGAAAAGAACCTCTTCTTTGCTCCCAGGGTTTGAAAAAGGCAGTAAAGTGTGGCTGCAAGTTCTGAGTGAAAGCAAATGTGTTGGGAAATGTAGTAATTAAATTTCAGCTAGACTCAAAAAGTCACTTTTTCTTATTTTACAGAGGCTGTTGGTGTAAACAATCAGCGACCTGTGTTCTGCCCTTATCACAAGAAAGAGCAGCTGAAACTCTATTGTGAAACTTGTGACAAGCTGACATGTCGAGATTGCCAATTGTTGGAACACAAAGAGCATAGGTATTAAAATAAATTACAAGTAAATAAGATGAAGGTCAAACTGTAAGAAAGGCATATCATAATTTATTACAAACATCTAAATAACATATAGCTCTATATGTTGAATTTTCAAAGGATAAGCTGCCTCATAAAAAGGATAATGCTAAACCACTACACTTTCTCAACATACTGATTTTTTTTTTTTTTTTACCGCTTAGGACAAACAGCAGGATTGGTAAAGTATTTGCCATAACAATAATTACTATAATAATGCTATTATATTTATATCTTATCCATTTTACTTTTCCCCATTTACAAAAAACAATTACTTTGTTATGAATAATCTAAAAGATGAAATTTTGTATGCTTATCTTCAAATATGATAGTAGGCTATGCAGCTTTAGATGTCAAATGCTTTACTGTGTAATATTGTATTTGCTCCTACGTGCTTCTTGTGTCCTACAAATATTAGATGACTATCATGATAACTTACAATAGTGCTAGCCTATAGTCCCTAGGAAAGACTCCTAAGTACCATAAGAAATTTTGGTTCTTCCACTCTTAAGGTAGAGAAAGTGAAATCCAGTCTCAGAATGGGAGATTTGACCTTGGAATTGTCTTCCAGCCATCTTAGAAACTTTCAAGGCCAGGAGGAGTGTGGATGTCAGTGAGTGTTCTGGGAGACCCCTGAATCCCCAGTCATGTTTCTCACCTAGCTGCAGATTGAACTCTGAAAAGAAATGCAGAAATTGTGCTTACTTCCCCATTTATCTCCTGCCAGCATGTGCCTTGCAGAGCTTGGGCTACTTGGGTGCTGCATCATCAGAATTATCTGCACCTAACAGTAGGATTGCTCTACTGTTAACTTTAGGAAAGCACCTAAAATTTTCTAGGTACTGTACAGATACTGGAATATAAAAATGTTCTTTCCTCATAAGTTCCAAATCCAATAGAGAAGGAATGGAGACAAAATAGGAAAGCCAGCACTGGAGTAGAAGTTCCCTTTCAGGCTAATGTATAGGGCCAAGTTTGTCTCCCCTTTTACACGCTGCTCTGCCGAAGAATGAGAAGATACAATGTCCCATTTGTCCATGATCTGGTATCTCATGGACAAGACCAAAAGGTGCTGCCATTCAGCATTTTGGTTCTGGGTCAAGATATTCTCTTACGAAGAATTGCTAGCACAAGACATTGTCATACATTTCCTTTTAAGCAGTTCTCTTTCCCTTTAAGCAGTTGCCCTCTTTATTTTAGTAAGCCTAGATGAACAATACTTCTACTAACCATGTGGTATATTTTTCTATTATTCCAGATACCAGTTTATAGAAGAAGCCTTTCAAAATCAAAAAGTGATAATTGACACACTTATAACGAAGCTGATGGAAAAAAGCAAATATATAAAATATACAGGAGAGCAGATTCAGAACAGGTATTTATTTTATGCAACTATTGAAAATATAGATTTTATGTGATGTATATAGAAGGAATTTAGTTAATAGATTAACTTCTCCATGTTGTATATTGGTGAGAAAGTGAGATTTCCCCTTGTTAAACTAGTCCTGTAATTGGTTTCGTTTGCTTTTATGAACTTTGTAGCTACTCTATACAGTATAATAGTTTAACATAGATGCATAAAAGTAATTAAGAATGTAAGCTTAACTGAATTGCTGTAAGACAGGAGTACGAAACCTCAGGCCAGAGGCCAAACCTTCACTGCTATGGGGCCCAGTCTGCTTTTGTAGTATACCTCAGACGACATCATTCCTTCCCCTGTTCCCTTCCTTCAGTCCTTGATCATTTTCTGGTTTCCTGGCTTGTGTGCAGTTTTTCCCCCCTTGATTCTAAAAGTTTGAAATGCCTCTCCTAATACTTAGTTTTGGGCAGTAAGAGGTTTAAGCTAAAATATGCATGCATTTTTGGTACTTTTGCCTTTGGTCTCATGCACAACTGGAATGCACCTTCCCCAAGTTCTCTGAAATGGAATTCAGCTGTCAGTATGAAAGAGGTTCAACATCCCAAATTGCAATGTGAATTGAGGACAGTTCACGTCAAATGTAAACTGGAGTGAGGTACTGCATCTTATTATTACTACTACTGTTCTGAAAAATGTTCTAAGAGCTGTGCTGAACTAGCATTTTGTTTTGATATTGGCCAACCAGATGCCTATGGGAAACCCACAAGCAGAGCATGAGTACGTATAATAGCATCTTCCCGCTTATGTGCCCAGGTACTGGTAGCTGGGATGCACTTCAACCCACTGTGACTTAAATAAACAAAGAGCTATTAGGATCATATGAACCAGGTCATTGAGAGAGAGAGAGAATTCCAATTGTAGATAGAGACTTGGGTCACATGATCCTTTTCAGTCATTTTAACTTAAATAAGTACCTCTGTTTTGCTGTGTATGCTGAACTATTACCCATGTCTGTTACACAGTCTCATTTCATAGGTTGCCATGTGATTTGAACCCAGTGAGGATGTGTTGTTTGTGTAGTTAGCTAACCGTCAGAACCCTAAAACAATCTGTGTGTTTTGGTTAGTTTAACTGTGCCGAGAACACCCCAACTGCTCCCTCTGGTTGCCAGAAGCCTGTAATGTCAGCTTCTTCTGCACAGTTTACACTAACTATAAATGCAAACAATGCTGATTTTGAAATATAGTGGACACTGGCTTTTAAAGTGTGTTTAAGCTGAACATTCTATAATCAGATGAACATTCCAAAGCGCTCTCTTCCAAATAGCCCTCGGTTTAAAGTTTATAAAATCCTGGGTCAAATCTTCATGCATGACCAGTTTGTCAGGGACATCAGCAGAGGCAGTCTAAACTTGTTGGCTCCAAAAAGTAAAAATAAAAAATAATTAAAAAAAAGAGGATGAGGTGTCGTCTTTGTGGCTGATAGAAAATCACACCAGGTTGCTTTCTTTAATCATTTTTGTTCCAGTCATGTAGTTGTGATAGATGGTGACTGTGCGCAGGTTGTTCTTGTAGTTTGTGCTATGGTTGTGGGAATTGTGGTCATCATAATTAGTGGACTGTTATACCTGTACAACTGTTATAATCATTTTATATATATTGCAGTGGCATAATATATTTTTGTTTGTTTAAAGAACTGTAGGACTCAGTTAGACTCAATTTATAATTTGCAGTCGTTTTTGTACTTTACATTCTGTGGTATTGTAGAGCCCAATCACTTATGTGTAACTATTTTGTTTTACTGACATAGAAAGTATGCCCTTTAAAATTTGCAAATAGTGTCATGCTTAATCATTTTCACCAGATATTCTATTTATATAGCTTTCTTGGAGTACATGTTACCATAATACTCTGTACAGTTAATTTTTTTGTTGAGGCAAAGTTAAACCCTTTTTTATTTTCATGTTTTCCCAAAACTCAGGTAGTTAATGTGCACAACTGCTCAAAAGCAACTCACAACAAAATCCCATCGAAATTGGGGGGAGCTATATCCTGGCTGTCTCATTCCATTGATTTCAGCAGGGGTTAGTAATGTCTACACTCTGCTAGATTGTGTCCACTGTCTTTAGAATAAAGTTTGTTTGTTTGCCACTTTCTCATTTTGAGTATTTTAAATGGCTTTTCTACATTTTTCACATTGCATAGGATCCAAGAAATGAATCGAAATCAAAAGTTGGTGGAACAGGACATCAAAGTTGCTATTTTCACATTGATGGTAGAAATAAACAAAAAAGGGAAAGCATTACTGCATCAGCTTGAGGTAAATTTTAGTTTCCTGAGGGGTAATGTTAACAATACCTCTGATGCATTGCACATACTTTTCTTGGTATTCTTGGGTAGTATGTACTGTTAAAAATATCTGAATGTACCTGTTAGATTTTATTATTTAAAGCAATTAGCATTTATAAAACAATAGTCTTAACTGCTAAATACTTCAGACTGGATGAAGATACATAGAAATTGATACAACTTTGATTTTTTGGCTTCCTTCAACTTGAAAGATTTTTTTATACCTCATGGGAGGCATTTCATGTCAAAAAATATTACAGGATAGTTTATTTTCTTTGAAGTGCACATTTGAATAGTCATCATGGAAACTCACCCTTTCAGATTAGCATGTGATCATTTTGGATAATTTGAAATTTGAGAATAATCTACAATAAAAATATTTGAGTGTGGAGTACTCCTGTTCAGCCAGCCAGTTATGAATTCTTTCTGGTTACTCCATTCCATTCCCCCTCACCTTGGTTTTTGGCCTCCCTCTCCCATGCACTTCTCAAGAGATGCCTGACATTCCTTTTTCTGCAGAATGGGTTTCTCTCTCCCCCCCCCCCCCCTCCAAACATACTGGCTTCCTTCTTGTATGTGAATGATGCCGTTTTGGCTATATAAGGATTGGCATGTGAAGAATCTCTTCACTTAATAGCGCTTCCTTGCATTTCATCTGAAATACTAGGTCTATTCAGATGCTACTTGCACCTAAAATTCTACCCTAAGAAGGACTGAGAATAGTCCTCAGTCTCACATTCTCCTTCATATGCCCTTGTCACTGCAGTTAAGGCAGCATGTGAAGCAGGAGATCACCAGTGCATTTGAACAAGATAAAATATCAAGTAAAATGCATCTTCATTACTTTTCCTGGGGAGGAATATTCAGTTTCTGGGCCCACTCCTCATCATACACCTATAGAAACCAAAAGGTTTGAAAGAAACCAATTGAAAGAGGCCCACCCTTATGATTTGATATTCTATCATCAGAGGTTTAAGGCACTTGGTTACCTTGGAAATGTTCCTTCAAAGTGCCTGCCACAGAAAGTAGAAATAAATGGTACTTTCTCCCAATGGACAGAAGTAAACAATAGGCCCCATAGGGTTTTGTACCAAGAGAACTAAAGGGATTTCTCCAAGTTGGGAGAATGGGCATCAAAATGGCAAATGAAAGTTGTAACTTAATGCCTGATGGGATTAAGACTGATGGAATCTGAACTAGCAATGATTAATCAGGAAAGGAATCTTATTATGGACAACTTGATAAAAAATATCAACCAAGTCTACAGCTACTGTGAAAAGGCACACTCCATGTTCGATACAATTAAGAAAGGAATTGAAAATAAAACTGATTGCTCTTCCCTCATACAAATCTTTGGTGTGACTGTACTTTAGAATATTGTGTACTGTTTTGGTTGCCACACCTGAAAAGGGATATTATAAAGTTGACAAAAGTATTGAGAAAGGCAGCTAAAATGATTGAAGGGCTTGGAGCAACTCCCCCATGAAAAATGGTTATAACATTTAGGATTGTTTAGCTTAGAAAAAAGGCAAGTAAGGGGAGACATGGTAGAGGTGTTTAAAATTACGCACAGTGAGGTGAAGGTGGTGGAGACAATATTTTTCTCCTTCTTCCATGATGCTAGAACCTGCGGTCAACCCATGAAGTTGATTGGTGGAGATATAGGGCAGATAAAGGGAAATACTCCATCACACAGGACATAGTTAACTTTGGAATTCACTGTCATAGGAAGTAGTGATGGGCACCAACTTGGATGCCTTTAAAAGGGGATTGCACAAATTGATGGAGGAGAGGATTGTCAATGGATAACAGCCTTGTTGGCCCTGTGCTGCCTATGTTGTCAGTGATGGTATGCCTGTTCCACCATTTACTGAGAAGCTTTGGCAGGCAAAACTCTTGTACTCAACCTGCTGCAGAATCTTGTGGACAGCTGGTTTGTCAGCATGTGAATGGAGTGCTGGACTGGATGGACTATTGGTTTGTTCCAGCATGACTTTTCTTATGTTCTTTGATAGGATTGTGCTATTAGAGGTTTTATCTGCTGCCAGGATTAGCAAAAGATCTATGACTTTGGTTTTCTTCCTTGCAGTGTCTAGCTAAGGAACACCGAGGAAAGCTTCTACAGCAACAACAGGAAGTGGCAGGACTTTCTAAGCAACTGGAACATGTCATGAATTTTTCTAAATGGACAGTCTCCAGTGGTAGTAGCATAGCATTACTGTACAGCAAACGCCTGGTAAGGATAAAGGGTTACCACACATTTATCATGGATGGCAATAGTCATGGCAATTTGATTACAAAATTGAAGCAATTTTATAATTGCTCTTAGCAGAAAAATGTCTTTTAGCAGGATCTGCTGAATACTGATTTCTGAGCTTGATTTTAGTGTTAGTGTCCTGAGGAAAAATCTTTAAAGTCTAATGTTTATCCAACATTCTTGATTTGTTCTAGATTACATATCGGTTACGATACCTCCTTAGAGCAAGGTGTGATGCCTTACCAGTATCTAATGCCTCCATTCAGTTTCACTGTGATCCTAGTTTCTGGGCCCAAAATATCTTCAACTTAGGTATGATGTATTTCTATTTGCATCTTTGTTAGTAGGGAATGGTATTGATTTTGGAGAACATGTTTACCCTGTGAATTATCTGTTTCATTGATTTAGCAAATATTCTGGGGTATGCTTAGAGAATGCTTCTGCTGTGAATTTAATATTATCCTAAGAATAATTGTGCACATGTTCCATTGTTGTTCTGTTTTCCTTTCTGTCTCTAGCACTGCTTATAATGAATTCCTAGATATCGCTTCTGTGCAGGGCATTGTATGTTCTTTATGTAGGTTGTGATTGCCCACATCATTGAGCTCTATGCATATGATAGAAGCCCCTGATGACTGCAGGTACACACAGCACATTGGATAAGTATGCTTGTCACATATGATGCCATGGATTTCAAAACAGTAAATAATTTAACTTATTAGAATTGCTAGAAAGGTTAGTAGAAATTGCTAACCTGCCCCACCATAGCAAGCAAGGAAGTCTTTTTTATGAAATACCAAGTGAAAAATTGAAGATGATCAGTGATACAAAATTAAGAACTTGGAGATATGCATAATAAGAATAGTGATTTTTATTATGTAAGGGTGGGGTGCTTATGGCTTCCAAAAGTTGATGAACTGCAGTGTCCATCACCTATCATCTCTCACAGTTGGCTGGAATGATAGCTGGAGCCCAATAACATCAAGAGGGGCACATGTTGCTGCCACAGGAACAAGCAGGTTCACAATGAATTCTGGGTAATCAATATTAAAAAAAAAACCTCGCAAGATTATTTGGACTGTATCTAAAGAAAGTGTGTTAGATTATAGAGCTGTATTATATGAGCTGAAGAGATATTTGAGTAATGAAGAGTTACAACACCAATATTCAAGGTGAAAAGAACAGTATTCAGATCAATTAATAAGAAAAATACAAGGTATTAATGCTATATTTGTCAAATAAACATATAGAAATAGGTTTAACTGGTAATTTTTATTTTTCAAAGATACAATTTATTTAGCCTGAAATGTGTATGTTTAAGCCTTTTGATATATTTCATCTTATGGGAATTTTTTAGGAATTGAGACTGTGAGCCTAATTTGTATGACAGATAGCTAATCTGAGGTAGTCTCATAGCTGCATGAACATAGCATTGCCGTTTTTACTATTACATGTAAATATAATCATTTTTTCCAGGTTCTTTGGTTATTGAAGATAATGAGATCCCACCACACATGCCTAAAAGCCCTGTGATGGAGACAAACATACAGCCACAAAGTGGCTTACCATCAAATCAACTCTCCAAGTTCCCAACACAGATCAGTTTAGCACAGCTGCGACTTCAGCACATGCAGCAGCAGGTCCTCGCCCAGAGACAGCAGGCTCAACGGAGGACAGGTCCAGTGGGGCTCCCAAATCCTAGAATTTCAGGGCCCATGCACCAGACTCCACCACCACCACCACTTCCTCCTCCTCAGGTAAATTAAGGCAAGTCCCAGAGTAGAAGACACTCCACTGCTTGTACTTTGTTCATAGAGAAAAGCTGAAGTCATCAGGATAACATCTATATACATCAATATGAATTAGCAGGTTTTGCATTTTTCAGCATTTTAGTGACATCATATTGTATGATTACCATTGTTCTTTTTATCCATTCAAGAATTCAGTGTCCTCTCTAGAGTTCTTAGAAAGTTAGTAGACTTTTTAAGGGACTCTCTTGTCCTATTGCTTTTCTTCTTGAAGCAGATGGTGACACTCAAGTTACTGAGTTGAGAATGAATACCACAAGTCCTCATTTGTGTATATTACATGCAAATTTGGAAAAGGATTAAAGTTAAACACCTTGTATTGTCTTTCCAGCAGCCACCTCCACGTTTGGTTAACTTTCAGAATCACAACCTCAAATCGAATGGCTCAGGTCCTCTGGCTCAGCCAGTGAGGTTTCCTCAAAACCACAGTATGTCTCAGTCAGCTGTAAGGCCCAATCCACTGCAGATGGCATTTTTGGCACAGCAAGCTATTAAACAGGTATATTCTTGATATGATTAACCCCCCCCCACACACACACACACACAACAAACAAACAACAGCCCCCTCGCACTAGTCAAGACCGTCAGTGAGCAATGAACAGATTACTGTCATGAACAATATAAATCTTCCAAGTATGAATGAGAAATGCTTTAACTGAATCTGTTTTAAATATACCAGTGAGGGGAAGGGGAAAATATTCTTCATAGAAGAATTAATTATAATAGAAAGTAAACAGACATTTATTAATAGTATTTATCTTTTCATATAGAAAAAATTGGAAATATTTCTGCTCTTTTTCACAGCTCAGTGTCTATGAGCAATATATGAATGTAAAGCATAATTATCTTTGTACTTGCATGTTGTACTTGCATGTTGCATGGAGCCAACTGGGTGACTTTGGGTCAGTCACAGACACTCAGTCCAACCTACCTCACAGGGTTGTTGTTGTGAGGATAAGATGGAGGAGAAGATGTAAGCTGCCCTGAGCCCTTTGTAGGAAAAAGGCAGGATATAAATCAATCAATCAATCAATCAATCAATAAATGTTTGCAGTGATTTAGAAATTGACAATCCCATTCTTTAAATTATCTTGGAGTATTTGTCCTATAACAGTTAATTATGCACTGTGCTCACAGAGCCTTCTTATATCAATATGAGCATTTTTTTTAAATGGCAAAATGGTATAAATCCAGACCCACAGTGCTCATTGCTGTTTTAATATATTCTGTTACTGTGCATATGATAAGCTCTTTGTTCCATAACATCCTCCCTTTCCTGTAGTGGCAAATCAACAGTGGACATGCTTCAGCTGCTTCCTCAAATGCCAGCAGTACAACATCAACGCCCTCCAGTCCCACCATTAATAGCGCAGCTGGATATGATGGGAAGACATTTGCCCCCCCTATGATTGATTTGACTTCAACAATGGGTGGTTCCTATTCACTACCTTCCCTTCCTGATGTAAGATAGACATTCTACTGTGTTCCACAAAATACATATGAAACCTCTCTTTATCTGTATTACTTTCTGAGAAAACCATGTTGTCTTGGCAGAACTGGAACCTGGCAACTTGCTGGTCAAATAGTCCATAATATGTGAGGTTCCAGCAGTTGCTTGTTTATTGTATTAGAATTGTAGGTTACTATGTGATCAAACTCGCTACCATATTTTCTCATGGTAGTGAGTTTGTGGATTTTGCTCTAGCTTTGTAGTGCACGCAGATTCTCATTACAGAATTCTTTTAGGCATTCTTACCATGAGTTATTTTTTGCTGACTTAGGAATATTAGAGAAAACCCCACTAGGGTTCACAGAATCTGTTCTTGTCTAGAATTGTTCCCTCACCAAGTTGCCTTCCCAACAGAATATTGAGATCAGCTGTAGCCATTTTGCTTGTTTGCTGTGCAAAATATTTGTAGATTGAGCAATTGTGAGGCTAATTGTGAGGGATTCCCTTAGTTGTGTGCTCAAATGGTTATATTTAACATATAACCTGATAGGTAGTCTGGTTAAGAAACTTGATGATACCAAACTGGAGGTCTTGTGCCAGAAGAACATAACAATCTCCAGCCAGGAGGTTGGCAGCAAAACATAACTCCAACCAGGGTAGTAGGATCTGTGTACATTTTTAGGGAAAGAGTTTTTCATCCAATTAGCAGATCTGTCTTCTAGGATTTTTTCAAACTAAAAGTGGGCAAAGTGAGTAGTATAGGAAGAGAGGATTGGGATCATGTCACAGAATGCATACTTAATGATATGTCTTTTTCCCCTCTCCCCCCAAATTCTTTAGCTTGTTTGGGGTTCTGTCTTCACAGCTTAGAATTTCTTTGGGTGAAGAGTGAGGATAAATAGGACCAGAAAATGTGCTTTTCATCCAGTTAATACCTCATCAAGGTCCTTTGTGAAGGAGGAAAAGCCCTTAACAATTCAAAGAACTGGTTGGAGCAAAACCCCAGTTCTTCCTCATTCCCCACTTTTAATGATCATTCAGTAGATGGACAGCTTGCACTGTACAGCCCTTTTTCTTGATTCTTGGGGTGGGCCTTGGGAAGGGGGGATTGAAACCAATTTTTTTCTGAGTAGCTGGTTTCTCCCAGGTATAGAGGCATTCTTACTGGTTAGCACAGAACCATCAGCCTGATGACATATATGTATGTTGTATTGCCATCAGTAGTATATTTTCTGTGTTTTATTTGCTGTAGTCCCAGAATGAGTGATTAATGGAAGATCGCAGCATGATTCTCTGCTATTTATCTATCTTTCATTATTTAAAGATTGACTGTTCAGGAACCATTTCCCTGGAAAACATTGGAAGGAGAGAGACAATTGTGGAGCAGAGCCATCCCAAACCTCCTTCACGCAAGACCGTCCAGTCCCCAAATTCCTCTGTGCCATCTCCAGGCCTTTCAGGTTATTGTTTCTTATTTATTTGGCTCCTAATATTGCACTGCCAATGTCTTAGAAAGTAATAAAAGAGACAATGCTTGAAACCCACCCAGGGAACCATGTGGCTAATGGGGCGGGCCAGATATCAAATAATAAATAAGGATCGAGAAGAAGAACAATCATCAAAATAAGTAATGGAATAGAAAGAGTGTAATTAGTATGGATGGATGTTCTTGCTGGTTGTCTGATATCTGTAAGGAGAGGAAAGCTTATAGAGATCTAAGAAGTTTTTTGAAGGAAAATATAGCAGTGTAACACAGGGAGACGCTAAAGAATACTTACCCATAAAATGAAGCAAGAAAACAATGGGTATAAATGAATAAGGACAGGGTCCTTTGTGCTTCCTGTAACTTTTGCACTCAGAAGGTTTTAGGCATCTGTTCAAGTGCAAGAGGAGCACAGAGACAAGGATTACCTCTGCGTTCCCCTAGTTCTCAATATTTAGTTAGCTATCTCCTCCTTCTGTGAGGGGCTGAGGCATCAGTTTGATTTGGTGGAAGCTGGAGGTGCCTTGCTCCTCCCTGTTCTGTTGTCTGAACTCCTTTCCCCAGTGCTTGTCCTGAAGGTGAACTTCTGTCTTTGGGGCTCTAGTCAGCACTGAGGGAACCTGGGAGAGGGGCTCTGAAGGCAGAATCCCTCCTTTTCTGAGGATTTTCTGAGGTTGTAGGCTTTTCTGAGCAGGAGAGACAGCAGGAACTCTGCTTTTTTTATGGAAGTCAGTGTCTGTCAGCCATAGGATTGCACTCTAAGTGAAGTAGAGATCTGTGACTTGATTAACTAGTAAACCAGAAAGAGTTGGAAAAAAATGAGAGATCATGGGATGTAGGAAAAATCAAATGAAATAAATGAAGCAGCCTATACTTGAATGTGAGATAGAACAGTCAAAAGGAGTAGCCCATATTAAATGTTGGATAAAATACACTAAAAATGCAGAAACAGTGAGAGAAAGATTATCATAACGAGAAGCAAATGCAACCCCAGTCCCCAAGAAGTTGTACCATAGATCAAAGATTGGAGGTGACCAATAGGAAGGACAAAGATTCAGTGTGTGAAATCAAGCATGAGCTAGAGATGCAATGGTGTTGACAGACAGAATTAATATACAAGTACAGTGGATCACCCCAGCAGATTCCTTGAAAAATTTCTAAGGAAGGGAATACTTCAGCTTCCCTAGGTAGTTTATCTTGCTAAAAGAATGGAAGGACAGACCTTCACATTGAGCATCCCTGTTAATTATAATGCGAGTCCCAGTTCAAAGGGTAGATCAGCTGCTTACCTTGACTGCTGGGGTTTTTCACACTTCTGCAGTCATGACAAAACTTGTTTTAAGGGAGAAAAGGATGCTGGATTCTTATGATTTTTAATGGGCTACACTAGATACAGGACTAGAATCCAATTTATGTAATTTGCAGCATGGAAGGAACTTTGAAGAAAATATTTCTAACTCTTGTATAGATATGTCACCAAGTCTTCTGACCTGTACAGTAAGGAGGCTCAGTGCACATAATATCCTTTTGCTCATCATGGTTTCAGTATTGCAGGGGGAATTAAATGTACTTTAGATTGAAGTGTTAAAAGCTTATGCACAATTTAAAATAAAAATAGCTTACATGGTAAGACTAGTAGTTTCTGATCTTTTGCCATCATGATTTAGGGCCGGGTACTATTTCTGGTGTCCATCCTCCAATTCGCTCACCCAGTGCCTCTAGTGTTGGAAGTCGAGGCAGGTAAGCAGAAAGAATGATCCTGAAAAAAATTTTGTCAGTTAACCAATTAAGATTTTATTTTCACTTCAGGCAATAAAGATCTAATAGGACAGTTGTACTTCTAAAGGGGAAAAAATTGCCACCTGACTTACTATAATAACCACAACAGTATACAATGGTCAGTTTTGAGTTGCATTTGTTTACTACAATAGTTTAATGAATACAATCAATTGCATTCATCTGCTGCTGTGCATTTTCTTCTCTTAAGTATACAAGGGCACAATTCACCATAAAATACAAGCAGCCTCCACTAATGGGAACATGTGCCACTGAACTGAAGTCATGAAGATAAATAGTAAGCAACCTCTCAAACCAATAAAAAGAAATTTGTACCCTCTAATTACTGATAAGTAAGAAAAGCAAGCTGCTTTCTAAACAAGGGTATAACAAATCATGAGGTGCTAGTATGGATTGGGCCAGTGGTGGCAAACCTATGGCACGTGTGCCACAGCGGGCACACAGAACCCTCTCTGTCGGCATGCGAGCAAAGTCACCCCGGCAGCCAAGCATCAGATAACAGTGCACACAGGGGCTGTGCGCATGCTCAAAAAGGAGTAGTGGTGCCAGGCGATGACATCACAAGCCGCGACTCATTAGCCACAACTTGTCCGAGCTTTCGCATGGCTGGTCAGTGCGCTGCCAAGGATATATATATATTTCCTTGGACTGGCTGTAAGTTGTTTTTTCTAAACTAAAACCCTCAGTTTTCAGGTTTCATTGCAGTGTGGGTTTTGGGTTGCAGTTTGGGTACTCGGTCTCAAAAGGGTCATGATCACTGTGTTAGGGTTAGAAAAACAAGGTGTCCTGGCATGATTTTGATGGCTGGAATGTGTTCAGAATGGGCAAAAATGATGAGCTGTGCAGAAAAAGCTACTCAAGGAAGCCTTTTTCAAAATCATCCTCTTTTCAATTAAACTTTAGCCCTGTGTTAGGGTTCGGGGTGTGCACCAGGGTAGGGTTAGCATAAGAAAAACAAGGTGTCCTGGCATGATTTTGATGGTAGGAATGTGTTTAGAATGAGCAGAAATGTTGAGCTGTGCAGAAAAAGCTTCTCAAGGAAGGCTTTTTGAAAATGGGCCTATTTTCAGTGGAACTTTCACCCTCTATTAGGGTTGGGGGTGTGCAGGGTAGGGTTAGGGCAGTGGTGGTGAACCTATGGCACTCGTTCCACAGCGGGCATGGAGAGCCCTCTCTGTTGGCACGTGAGCCATGTCATGCCAGGATCACCCTAGTAGCCGTGCATCAGATAACAGTGCTCATAGGGGCCATGTGCATGCTCGGAAAGGAGTAGCGGCACCAGGTGATGATGTCATGAGCCACGACTCATTAGCCACGATTTGTCCAAGCTTTCACATCGCTGTTCAGTGCGTTGCCAAGGAGAGAGAGAGAGAGAGAGAGAGAGAGAGATTTGCTTGCAGCTGTGAGTTGATTTTTCTAAACCAAAACCTCAGTATTCAGGTTTTATTGTAGTATTGGCACTTTGCGATAAATAAGTGGGTTTTGGGTTGCAGTTTGGGTACTTGGTCTCTAAAAGGTTCTCCATCACTGGATTCAGCTATACTTTACTGATTTCTATAGATATTTTGTGTGGACAACTGCCAGTTTGGACTTCAGTCTCAAATAACTTAATTTATAAAGCTAACTCCTCATGCAACATGAGGAATTGGCTTGTTAAATATAAATCCATAGTCCTTTTAATACAACCATGATTAAATTAGAAGTACATTTATGAAGAAGAGTTCCCAGGGGGAAAAATCACAGGATTGCCTGCATATTAATGGAAGATTAGAATATACTGGGTGTAAAACATACAGTTTTTTAAATATCTAAAACATAGACCTCTTTGGTGATTGTTCCTTCATACTTGTGAAAAAGCAGGTAACATGGATTACCTGACCAAAATGATAAATATTGATACACTAAGATAGACTAACATTTCATCATTTTGAACAAATTAATCTGTTGTATATAAATTAGCTGTGATACAAAGATGGCCAAAAAACCAAAACACTGTTCTAGAGTGTGAAACAAAATACTTGACACAGCATATGGTCAGTGTTCAGAAGTTTATATCAGCCTTGGCTTGAGTGTAAAATCCCCATCCCATTTTCTGGTCTCCTAGTTAAGCAAAAAGCAAAGAAGCTAGCATCTGGGATCATGCAGGAGGAGGCAATGGCTAAGGCTCAGTGACATGTGTTTCATGCAAGCTCACACTTTCCCTGAGGTCTGCTTATACGTTTCTTATCTTGTAGAAATGAATGGAAGTCCAAATCTCTTTAATTTTACATTTGAAATTCATGAAGGAACTTGTTTTTCTTGTAACCCCCTGCACTGCTTTCAGGGTGGGTTTTTTCCTTTTAAAAATTGGGATTTATGTGCAGTCATTGCTGAAATACAAATTTTGAACAATTATACTTGGAAAAATCAACACATGGAGCTGAGTCTTTCAAACCGCATCTAATAGTGTCTGACCTCACCAAATGATAATATCTTCATGCAGTGCTTTTGCACCCTGATTCAAATAATCCAGAATATGTCACAACAGTTTCATTTTGAACTTGCTTAATCTTACCTCTTTTTCCTGCCGCTGCTGCTACATTGTTTCCTCCTCCTCCTCTTGTTACAGTTCAGGCTCCTCTAGCAAACCATCAGGTGCTGATTCAACCCAAAGAGTCCCCGTGGTCATGTTGGAGCCTATCAGAATAAAGCAAGAGTCTGGCATGCCAAGTGAGAACTATGATTTCCCAGTTGTAATAGTGAAGCAAGAAACAGATGAAGAATCCCGCAATCAAAATGTAATTACAATTATGAAAATAATTTATAATATAAAATATTTGTGTTACCAAATATAAAAAATGAGTACAGGAGGGTAACTATAAATTTCCTTGGAAATTTGTTGAATTGCTAAAATTCTTTTAAGGGTTTTTGTTAGGTTAAACTGCAAAGAGAAACACCTAGTGAAAATTAAGCTTATCACCTTGATCTTTAGAGAATCAAGTAGCACCCATACTGTCTGGTCTTTTGCATTCAGGATCAAAATGGCCAAGGTTTTTTATGTTGCAGTCTCTTTCTAAGGTCATAAGTTCATCCAGTTACAGTAGTTGGTTCATAATTGCCAACTATCTGTGTGTGTGTTTGTATGTTCTCATGTATGTGTGTGTGCCATCATGCATTTTAAATTGCTCTGTTTTGTCAGATGAGACATTGTTTCTTTTTGTACAGTCTAGGTTTCAAAGAACTTTGCTTACCTCAATGTTACTAAATAGCAAGCGCTCCTCTGAAGCAACAGTCTTGAGAACTGAAGCACCAGACAGTACAGGTGACCAGCCATCCAATGGTAAAGCAGCATGGATAGGGGCTCCTCACGTTGGAGACAGCAGGAAAGATGATGACCCAAATGAGGACTGGTGTGCAGTATGTCAAAATGGAGGAGAACTCTTGTGCTGTGACAAATGTCCTAAAGTGTTCCACCTTTCTTGTCATGTTCCTATACTCAGGAATTTTCCAAGGTAAATCTGTTAGACTTGCATTTGAAATAGTATGATTATGATTATTTATTTAATAACTAATTACTAAAACAGTGTGAAGAACACAGCCACAAACATGAAAATACACAATATAAGAATAATTTAAAATATGATATATAAAAGAATATATAAAAACCAGCCATATTCTTGATCAAGAAAAACTAATCTGAAAACATCTCATTTTCAGCATGCATCTAGAATTTGCAATTGTTAACAGAGGTCTTAATTCCTTATTAAGAATATTTTAAAGGACAGGAGTAATTACAGTAAATACCTTTTTCTGAGTGGCTGCCAGATTAATCTGAGAAACACACAGAACCACAAGAAGGCCTTCCCTAAAGATCAAAAAGGGTATAAGGGACAAGGTAGGCTCTAAAGAAACCTGGTCCTAAATTGTTTAGTCAAGTACCCTAGTATCAGCATTTGAAACTTGGCCTGCTAGTCTATGGACTGCCACTGTAACATTGCAATCCATTCTTGAGGTTATCAATGCATAGATCACTGTGGTAAAGTTATCCCTACCTGGAACAGGTGCTGTACTGGCCAAAAAGGCACTTCTAGCCATAAAGGTCACCTTGGTTTCAGTTGGTGAATGCAGGAGTACTCCCAACCTGTGCATGTTCTTTCAAAGGAGTTCAGCCCTGTCCAGAAGGGGTTATTGACCAGTCTTGTCTCCTAGACCCAAGAAGTACCTGTCCCATGCCTCTATCTTCCTGTGATTTATGCCCATCCCTGTTTTCTTGCTTTTCCTAAGACCTCAACAGCCATGCCTGAAATAGAGTTGAATGCCATCACCATATTGATGACACCACACTGGTGACCATGCCCAGTGGCTTCATAAAGACCTTAAAAAGCACAGGGACGATGATAGTACTCTGCAGAAGTCCATAGACCATCTCCATGGTTCTAAGCAACAGTTACCCAATACTACTGTCTGAAATCCCACTGGTTGGTGCAGTATAGTGCTCCAATCACCAGAATCTATCGAGGAGGATACCATTGTTGGTAGTTAGAAAGCTAATGAAAGCAGGAATAACACTATCACATTCCTGGTAGAGGTCATCCATCAGGGCAATGAAGTCTAGTTTTGCCCCAAAGCCAGATCTACTTCCAGACTGAAATACATCTAGGGTCTCTACAGTTGTTTTGCCAGAACCTTATAAGTGATTGTTCTTTTGCCTCTTTCAAGGCAGTAGGCATCACCACTTCATGTAATGATGCATTAACCACAACTTTGATTTATCAAGTCACACTTATTTGGATTAGCCATGAAGGATAAAGGTTGATAGGAAATGTAATTGGACCCTGTCTGCAAGTACCTTGTCCATGCCAACAGACAACAACAGCTGAATAGTATGGGACCATGGGACCAGACTGTCCATTAAGTACTTCAACAGGAGCTGCACCAATACTGGTGTCAAGCTCATTCTGAACCTGAATAATGTTATCTTCAAGTGCCTGGCATACAACTCAAAATGTTTCTTCAGTAGGGCGCAGGCTCTGTTTAGTGAAATGGGAATCAACAAATCCCAGACTACTCTGTGAGTTCCACTGAAAAGTTTCTAGATTGCATTTAGGGTTTGGGGTGCAATTTTTTAAAAAATATGCCAACCCAGTGACAGCCACTGCAGTGTGCCACCTGGGCACTTTGGAGGGCCTGTCATTTTGCAGATAGTGAAAACAAGTCTCTAGGGAAAGAGGGAGGGAGGGGAAAATGCTCTGACAAGCACAAAAGTGCTTGTGAGCAGAAAGTGGAAGTGAGGACGCAAGCCACTTAAGTGCCTGAGGGGAAGGGGGCAGGGAGAAAAGAATTCGTGTTGATCCTTATTGACACACTATGCATCACTTATTTGTAAATGGTTGTCATGTTGTGTGAACATGATTAGTAAAAACTGTTTGAGTGAAGAAATTTTAAAGAATTAAATTTAAAATTTACAAACTGCAAAAAAAAAGGATGCCATTTGACTTCATCTTAGCCTTAGTTAAAGGAAAATCGATTCATAGGACTGGTTACATATGTATCCCTGTATTTTTAAAATACTATTCAAAAATATTGTGCTTTTTTCTTTCTTTATCTCTCCCTTTTAATCTTTGCTTCTTTTCTTATGGTGCAATTTGGTTGTTATTGTTTTGTTTTATTTTTTTGTATTGTACAATGAACAAATTAAATCTCAGTATTGTTTTCTTTTGGTACTGTCCATGGGGTTTTCATGGCAAAGATACTGGAGTGGGTTGCCATTTCCTTCTCCAGTGAAGCCTAATGCTGGGAACTATTGAAGGCAAAAGAAGAAGGGGACGGCAGAGAATGAGGTGGCTAGATGGAGTCACTGAAGCAGTTGGTGTGAGCTTAAGTGGACTCCGGGAGATGGTAGAGGACAGGAAGGCCTGGAGGAATGTTGTCCATGGGGTCGCGATGGGTCGGACACGACTTTGCCACTAACAACAACATCTTTTTCTAAACACTTTATAAAATATGGATGAAAAAGTTTGTCTAGAAGGATGCAGAACCCAAGAATATAAAGTGATACCATACTATTTTCTTCTTTGTTTAGTGGAGAATGGATTTGCACATTTTGCCGTGATTTGTCTAAACCAGAAATAGAATATGATTGTGATGGCCTAAGTCATGCGTCTGAAGAAAAACGAAAACTGGAAGGCAGTACAGGGTTGGCACCCATAGATCGAAGGGTGAGAACATAGTCATATAATTGCACTGTGTTCATTTTAAATTCTTCTTGAAAAATGGCATATTGCTACAACAATCAGTAGTTCATTAGTAAGTATTGAGAACCTGAGAATATATCCAGAAGACACTTTAATTTTACATATCTGACCTGGTCATGTACATTTACATACTTTATTGTTCAGGTATCTCAGTGAACATGTGTTAATACTCCAGAATCACAGTCTCTTCATTGTCCCAGATTAATTTCATCATTTAGTAGTCTTTTAAACAGTGAGTTGTGGATAAATGAGATGCATGACACTATCTCTTATGCTTCAACTTGGAATCAGGTTTGTATAGTACTCAGGCTGATCTTTGTTACTATCTTTTCCAAGTTTGCTTTATGTAGAAAATGGTTCATAACGATCCAATAAATGTGCAGGTGGTGTAGAATGTTCAAATTGCCCTGGCCAAATTTTAAATATGCCAATTAGTGGAGACTTTGTTTTCCAGATAATACTGTGGTGTTTTAGCTCTTCTTTAGGTTGGTGTTTGGCGCTAACTGTGTTTATTTCCTATTTGTTGTGCAGAAGTGTGAAAGATTACTACTGTACCTTTACTGCCATGAAATGAGCCTTGCTTTTCAAGATCCAGTCCCTCCCACGGTATGTTTTTCATTTGATTATTTGCCATTGGTAATTTGCAAGGGTTTTGTTAGTACCCATCTTCAAGTAAACCAATCTGTATATTTCAGTTCAGCATATAAATTCAGTATTCACAAAGAAGGAAGGAAAACCTCAATAGTAAGAAACATGTCATTTAAATCTCATATTTTGGTGCAGCTAGCAAAATCCATTTATTCATGCAACACTTCAGTTTCTTGTCTTTTTCTTATCTCTCTTCATTATATGTTTTTCAGCGCCAGGTTAAAACCTTTTTTATTTAGTCAATATTTTAATATATTTTAATATTGAATTTTATTATTGTATTTTATTAACTTGCAGTCAGAGTGGGTCAATTTATTTATGCTGTAAGCCATCCAGAGATATAAGTAATTGGACGGCATACAAATTTTATAAATAACTAAATAACAATAAATAATAGTTACTGCCTGTCTTTGAAGTGAATGCTGCTAGGGATGATTGCCATCTTGAACAATAATAATTTATTTTCATTAATAAAATAGGAAGAAATCTCTCTACATACCTAGTAGAATCAGCTGCTTGTGATTTCTTTCCCAGAAAATGCAGCAAAAAGTACACTAAAGTTAATTTTTGAAAATAATGATCCATGTTTAGGTGCCTGATTACTACAAAATAATTAAAAAGCCAATGGACTTATCAACAATCAAGAATAGATTGCAAATTCATCACCCTCTATACACAAAACCGGAAGATGTGGTGGCTGATTTCAGACTGATCTTTCAAAACTGTGCTGAATTTAATGAGGTTAGAAAACACTTCAGTGTATCCATGTGTATATTTTCCTAGGAAAGTACCATTGCTGCAGAATAGAACTTTGGGCACCATAGTAATTGTGGAGCCAAACATCTGGTAATTGTATGTTGAATGTAATTATGTGTCTCTTTTCATAATGTCTCTCTAGCATTGCAATTGCTTTATGTTAGGTGGCATAGAAACTTTCTTTCAACCACCATATTTAGTAGTAGTGAGGAATATCTGTGGAAGGGAAAGAAGTGATAACTACCTTGGATGAACAGGGGTGATACTGTACTCTCAGGCATTGTGACTGGAGCTTTGTTTTTTCACCATAATCTGTTTGTGTGAATAAGCTTGCTTTCAACTGAGAAGTGAAAAGAACTAAGGTGCTGATGTAATCTAGCTTTAGGGTGTAATTCAATGCCTCCAGCTTCAGAGACATGTAAACCTCTGAAATCAGAGATTTCTGTGCATCCAGTGGTTGGAGTGAGGTGATTGCCCCCTGCATTCTCTGCATCACCCCCAGCAACCATTGTTCCCTCTCTCTGGGCTTCATTTGGACTTTCACAAGAACAGGCAGTGCCCATTTTTTCCTACTCCAGGTGCAAGGCAGGCAGAGTCTGGGGGCCCAGCCTTTGGAGTCCCATCTCTGAAAAATCTTATGAACCTCCAGTGTCAGAAGGATTGTACCCTTCTTGTATAAATGTTTAATATAAAATCATCTGTAGTGCATTCATATCATATTTTGATTTACTAATGGAAATGTTGACTGTCCTTGAATTTCTTTTATTAATTCATTTTTAGAGACACATTCTTCAAATATAAAACCTATGACAAACTAGAATGTTTAATTTCCCCAACAGCCTGATTCGGAAGTGGCTGATGCTGGCATGAAACTGGAAGCCTACTTTGAGGAACTTCTGAAGAATCTTTTTCCAGATAGAAAATTCCCTGCCCACCCTTATTGCCATGCTGAGAAAGATAGTCCAGACATAACAGATGACTCAGATGATGATTTTGTGCAGCCACGAAAAAAACGCCTCAAATGGGAAGAATGCCAGTTTTAAAAATGAATTGGTAATATGTACTGTTAAAAAAATTTTTTTACTTAAGTATTTATCAACTTCTCTTTTTTGGATAATTTTTTGAGAACATCGACTTATACACATTTGGGCATTTACTAGGAGACAGATCTGCCAAGGACAGGCATGTAGGAGGCTTTAGAAAATTTCTATAAATTTTGCCCTTGTTTTGAAAGTTAATTGTACCACCACTCTAAGGTAATAAATCTTTTATTTAGAAAAGATACAAAAGTTGGAAAGGAATCTATATGTGGCTTAAAAAAAATGACTAGAAATTACCTTACCAAAGGCATGTGGCTGGCCATAATTTCAGTTCTTTGTACTGTAAATAACCATTAGCCATTGGAAGAGAAAAGCACATGATTTGATATTGTCCTAGGATACTGACAGGTACAATGAAATTTTAGTTGTTCCCAGAGGACTCCTTGTGCTCTAAAATGTAAGGAGTGGAGAGACAAATTAAAGTACTTTGAACAACAATGTCTGTGTGTCTTACTGTGGACATAAGAAAAATCATATGCCTTTAATAAAAATCATAAAAGTTCACCAACCAAGAACTTAATTCAGCTATGTAAGTCTGGATTGTCTAGTTCTGATCTGTAGATTTGACTGTTTTCAATGTCCTCCACCTTTTCTACCCTTTCCTGTGACTCCAGGTCAGGGGTCAGCAACCCGTGGCTCCAGAGCCGCACATGGCTCCAGAGCCCCTCTGCTGCAGCTCCGTCACTCAAAACACGTGCCGGCACAGCCACTGATCTGCTCGAAGCTCCACTCAGGAACGCAGTGCTAGCTAGTTAAGTAAATCACTACATTCCTCTGCTAAACAAGCTTCCTGCAGGCTCTCATGTTACATGAAACCCTGCTGAAAAGATTCTCTTTGCCCCAGTGTAATCTTCTTCATCTGAATGTTAAAAGCTGTGCTTGGGACCTGTCACAATTCACAGCACTTGACTGTTTATCTGCTAATCAGTCACTAAACACACGTATATATCTCGATCTGCGGACCTGCGCTGATTTACTGAGCTCCCCCCCTCCCCGGTAGGCTAACCATGGATTAATCAAAGAAAAGAAAAGTTTCTGAAGAAAAACATTTAATGATACGTGGGTAGATTCATTTGCTTTTACTGCTGACAAACTAATGGGGTTTGCTGTTTAATGCATGCAGCCCTTTAGCACTGACTTTGACTTTGCAGGAAGCTGTTCTCCTATTCAAACTATATGAAAGGAGTCCTACTAGTTTATAATGTAAGATTAAAAATAACAGTTTTTAGTGATTGAACAAGAGCTGCAGCTAAATCATAATGAAGATATACATAGCATTAAGGTAAAACAATATTTTTATTTACTTATTTATTTAAAACATTTCTATGTCACCCCCATCGCAACAAAGCCTCGGGGCGGCTCACAACAAAAACAAACAAAATCATATAAAAATTTATACACTAAAAATATTAAAACCCGGTGCATATCGGCTTAAATTTTTTTATGCATTAAAAAAAAAGATATATGCAATGTTGTCTTCATTTTAGCTGTCAAAAGGATTTTGCAGCTCCCGGTGTTTTCTTTTGTGTGGGAAACGTGTCCAAATGGCTCTTTGAGTGTTAAAGCTTGCCGACCCCTGCTCTAGGTGTTCTGGAAAGGAGAAATGTGCATCCCACACGATTTTTGGAAGCATGGAGGGGTTGGCAGCTGTCAAAAGGAAGGATTTAAAAGCAAGTTAAATAAGTTTCAGAAAGTTGAATAAGCTGTTTTGACAGGGAAGTATTTAGCCATGAAATCCTTGTATAGCAGGGTCTTATATATGCAGGGCCCACCGCAACGTTGGCTTGCATAAATAAGACAAGTCATTCGACAGTAACCCAATCTTGAGAAAGCACAGTAATTAGTCGTCATATTGGTCACTGACAATTTTTTTTTCATTTGCACAATGCAAAGATTACATTTATTTTGAGGTAATAGAAATGAGTCTGGTTTATTAAAATGAATTGTGTGTCTTTATTATATTTTAATACATGTTGGCGGAAAACTACTCTCCAGAAATGGACTTAGTTGGGCAGATACAATATAACAGTCTCTTACATTTTTCTCTTTCAAGTGGTCATGTCATCATTTCATTTGCTAAAAAAAACCAACAAAAAAGCACATTATAAGGTAATTATGAATAGGAGACTACAATTGTATTCTTGCATAGGTGAGACTTAAATAGTGCCACCTTTTCAGTGAAAATTTAATACTACTAAGTGATTAATATTTGAGCATCTGCAAGTGCAGAAATGTCAGCTGACGTGGCTCTCTTAAATTACTCTCTTGGGAGTTTCCTTCCTCCATTTCATTGCCCCCCCTTCCACTCAGTTGATTTGCAGTGGTATGCGTTATTAAAATATTATTTCATCTATATTGTTTTTATATATCAGATGAATTAAAACTTCATCAAACCTGGGAAAATAGACAACTTACCTAAAGTTGTTTCACAATGGGAAGCATAAATTTTTATTTGCTGTGTACATTATTAGAAATGGGAGATATTTTGTGGATGTTTTCATATTTTGCACATTATTATCCTTCTAATACCAAACTAACTACCCACAGGCACTTTTCTATATACTTGTGGGATTTAGATGTTAAGAAATACTAGTTTGTAAAAACTACAGAAAGAGAGACTAACACATTTCCACAAATTCTATTGTCAATTGAGGAGGATGGAAATAACAGGAAAAGGGTGGGGAGATAGAATTTGCCTGATTGCTTATGCACCCTGAAAGAGAGGTAGAGTTCATGTGAGGGAGAGAAGCACTGTAAGGGTAAAACAAAAATAACTTCCCCCACACTTTGGATTAACAGACTTACTCTTTCCCAGTCTTCAGAAACATGCCCTGATATAGCAATAAAGCATGTTGGGAGCTAGCATCCAACTTCAAAACTGAGCCATATAGCATTATAGAGGACAGTATGGGGAAGGTTTGAAGAAAGTGAAAAGTTAGCTTTTCCTCACCTCTAAAACCTCCCCCATAGGAGGTTCTCATTACAAGACTTGTCTTCTCCAGTGACAGGTGCCCTGAATAGGAGTATTTCTGTTGTGGGTGGGAATATATTGCAACATGACTCATGTTGGCTTACTTGATTCCACTACCTAATAATGCCTATTTTTTGTATTTATTATGCTTGAATGGTGCAAACTTGTGCTTATAAGGCTTGTAAGCTTATCAGAATGATAGTAGCATTGATACTCCAGATGTACCTGATGATGCTGAAATCATTCATTTCAGTCAGACTTTCAGACAGGATATGTAACTGAAACTGCTGGTTGGTTTGCTGACTAACCTTCACTAGGAATCACTAAGGGGTAGCGAACTGCTGGACTGCTTGGCAGCTTTCAATACGCTTGACCACAGTTTGCCTCTGAACTGCATGTTTTGCTGTGGTTTGTGTTCCTTCTGTTTGCTTGAATGGAGAAGGTGGTGCCTGGAAAGTATGGTTAGATGCCACAGCTGTTGACTTATAGTGTCCCACCAGGGCTCTGCTCTTTCCACCATGTTATTTAGCTTTTCATATAAACTGCTGGGAGAGGACATTCAAAGCTTGCCAACACTATGTTCTCAATGCCCTTTTTGTCACTGAACACCAGGGAAGAGTAGGAACCCTTGAAAGGTGTTTGGGTTCAACAATGAGCTGGATGAGAAGGAACAAACTGAGTTTAAACCCAATCAAGGTGGAGATGTTTTTGGTCAGTAGAAAGCCAATAAAGATTCATAGGTTAGAAGTGCTCCTTTATCTGACGCTGTCCCTGGATCGTCATTTGGCAGCAGTTGCAAGAAGTGTTTGCACCATTCAGCTCTGTGTGTGAGCTGTGATGCTTCCTCAGGCCATTATCCATGCTGACTTGGCAACAGGTTTCCATGTGCCTTGCTGCCTTCAGACTAGCAACATACTTCTTAATACATGTCTGGAAGCAGCAGTTGGTGCAAAATGCAGCTAACCAGCGTACAGTATCACAACCATATTACACCTGTATTGAAAGCCCTACACTGGTTGCCAGTTGCTCCTTTACTCAGTTCAAGGTGTTTTTAATCTCTGAAAAGGTAAATGACTTAGCAACTGGTTAAAGGACTGCCTGCCTCCCGGTGAACTAGCCAGTGTCTTCAGGAGAAGCCCTTTGTATGGCATCAACACCATAGAGACCAGTTGGTGAGGTACACGTCCTTTCTCCTGTGTTGCTCTCCAAATTCTCCCTCAAGAACTATAATTGGCCCCCACCAGCAATGGTGTGACAATATACATCTCTTTAATTGAGCCTTCAAATTATGTAGTTTAACATTCTTATATTTATTGATCTAAGGCTTTAGTCTTAAATTCTTGTGCCCCACCTTGATGGCTGTTTGTCAAATAAGGTAATACATGTTTGCATCCATAGATTCAAACAGCTAGCTTAAAATGGTGCACAGAATGTGGAGAGAGAGAGAGAGAGAGAGAGAGAGAGAGAGAGAGAGAGAGAGAGATCTGCATTTCTACTTGTGGTTCCTTTGCTGGATTGAATTGTTAATTTATATGGACCAGCTCATACTTGGCTTATGATACAAATAACAGGAGCCCTAACTGGCACATTTTGTTCAAGTGAGCAAAGACAAGACATTTAAAGTGACCAACACCTCCTGTAGAAATGGCTCCTACAAGGCTTTTTTTAGAATGGAAGGCAGGCCAGGGGAAACTGCCTCAGTTAACCCTTTCCATTCAGAAGTTGGCCTCTGCAATACTGAAGACAAGATACATACCTGAAGTGCTCTTTCTTTGGTCTCTATGGGTAGAGTGAAAGCAGAGATAGCGCACAAAACACAAACCAAAGCAAAAAGGCAAAGTGCTCCCAAGAAAGAGGCATTCAGAAGCACCTAGAAATAAACAGTTTATTAGCACACTATTTTCATGCAATTCTGAAAACTAGCATTTGAAAGATCCATTGATAACTCTTAACTTCTTCTAAGTAAAGTATATTGGCAACTATCCAAGGACAGGTTCATCTATTTTGAATTGCTTCATGCATATTCATTTATACATTAATTTGGTTCTATTTTAACTTCAAGTGTTTAATTGCATAATTCTCATTTTTATATATATTTATCACACATGCATTTTGTAGCCTTTTTTATTCTGAAACATGCATGTTATGTGCATTTTAGCCTAAAGCACATTTTAATACATATTTTGGTAAATTAATATCTTATTTTTAAAACAATATCTAGGGATGATTAGTAATGGAATTTTATTTCTCCTGCCCATCAAATCCCTTTCAACTGCCTTACGAAAGAACTGAGTACTAGCCCTCAGACTTTTTGCCAACTCGGTACTCTCTAAGCTTTAATAAAAATGCTGATCCTACCATTTGTCCTAGTGATTCCCCATTTTAAAAATCCTTTATCTTAAATTTTTATAATTCAAAACTTTGTCCAGCGTCTCCTTTATTGCTGCTGAGCCGAGAACTGGATTTAGTATTCTAGGCAACTTCTAGTCATGCTGAACCCAGTCGGACCACTCTAGCTTAGCAGCTCCTCTTTGAGATGATATTATTATTATTATTATTATTATTATTATTATTATTATTATTATTATTATTACTACTACATTTCTATGCCGCCCCTTGCTGAAGCCTCGGGGCGGCTTACAACACAATAAAATACATTGAAATACAATAGAACCTCAGCTTCAGCTTTCCCTGTTCCTTTTTAAAACCTGAACCTAAATGCACATGATTTCAGGCTTGGGAAGATCGCACACTTGATACAGTTGATTGGAAGATACTTGCTGAAGTTTGTTCTTGCAGACAATCTGAACTGATTAAAAGAACGGTGCCTTACTTGTGCTATAAAAGGTGCCACCATGGCACCAATGCGACCTAGGGAACCGCTGGTCCCCAGTCCCAGAGCTCTCATTGTTGTTGGATAAACCTATAAGACAGTAATATATAATACTATATAAGTGGGGTTGTACTTTGAAGATCAGTAGACAGAAGCAAAGGGCACTTGGGCAGTAAGCCCTTCTCTGGAGATAGTCATTCAGTTTACAGCTGCAAACAAAGGAATGCGGGTGGGACCTGAAACTTCCATGGTTGGCCTCAGAAAAATCTTTCCCCACCCTGAGCTATTTTACATACATATAGCAGATGCTGTTTGTGATTCTGTACTTTGTAATGTGTAGAAACAAATTCATCATTCTGCTGAACATGGAGAACATCTGGCCCTACAGATGTTGATTGACTACAGCTCTCACCATCCTTGATTATTGGGCATACTGGTTGTGGCTCATGGAAGTTGGAGTCAAACACCTTCTGGGCTGTCACAGATTCCCCACTTGTGCAAAAACTCGGTGCTGAAAAGATTTCAGTAAAAATGTGGCACACAATCTTCAAAAAGTCAAGAAGTTCCATTTATTTCAAATGGTAAGAGGAACAGGTCAATTTTAAAACTGGTTATCTTTCTTTGGGTTGTTTTCATTTAGTTTAGCATGATAAATCATGAATAGTACTAATTGTACCCTTTAACAACAAACATAGCCTAAACTGCATAGCCTAAACATTGATTCAGCAAAAAACTGGAGTTTGGAAATACTAAAAATATAGCTAATATCAAATAATTATTTAATATATATCTAAAAGGATACTGCTCAAATGGATTTCTGTTCTCCAATCTGTATGAGCTACTTAATCATTTGGACTTGTTTATGAATTCAAGAAAAACAAAGACTTTTCATGTTGTCTGTTCCTTTACAAAAGGAAACATGATACAGACAGGAGCAAGTAAGTAAAATGCTATCCTCCACCCCTAAATCTCAGACCCTTCAGTCAATGACAACTGTCTTCTCATTAGACTGGATGCATTGTTTGATCAGGTCCAGCTGAAATAGATCGCTCCTATCCAAGTCCAGAGGTTGGATAGAAGTATTGTTAGCATCACCTCCCAGCTATTCATTCCACCTACCCAGCTAATACTGCAGACTTTCCCAACCTGGTGCCCTTCAGACATGACTGAGAGTTGCAGTCCAACACGTCTGGAAGATGCCAGATTAGGGGGGTATAATAATAATGGTAATGCTGTGCACACTTCTATGACAGTAATTCTCCTTGAACTCAATTAGTCTAACAAGTAAATATGCATAGGATTGCACTTCCATTCTACATTTCCCATCTTAACAGAAACTACCAGTTACATAGCCGTCCTCTCCACGGTTCATGGGTTCAAGAAGGTCTTACCTCAGCTGTGTAAATGTAGATGGTATTGAAATTTGCAGAGACAAAGCCACGCAACAGGAAGAGAAAACTGATAAGGCCCGTACTAAGATGAAAGGGGAAAAAAGAAAATATAGAGACGCTCATCCCATGATCCAGCACCTGACTGCACATCATACCGAAGAATGCTATCGAATACAATTGTTTGCTAGAAAGTTAGACGACTTTTCAAGGTAGAATGCTCCAACAGACCAAAAGGGCTTGGGAAGTGATGTCCCTTATGAAAGATAGCACATGAGATTTATGATTGGACTTGGCATGCCCCATGTGCTGGCAAACTGAGGACTAATGTGTTTCCCAGCCTCAGATACCAGGGGCAGCATATGGCCATCAGGACTAACAACCATGTCATCCTTCATAAATTTTTCCAGCCCCCTTTTAAAGCCATCAGTGGCCATCACTACATCGCATAGCAAGGAATCCCATGTGCTGTGTAAAGAATTCCTGCATCTCCCATTATTCAGCTTCATGGGATGACCTCGGGTTCTGATATTATGAAAGAGAAAACCCTCTACCCACTTTCCAGGACTTCCAAGATTATATATATATATATAATGTTGAAAAGCACTGGTCCCAATGTAGATCCCTGCTGTTTCCATTGGGAGAAGTTACCATTTCTTCCTATTCTCTGCTTTGTATTTTTAAACTAGTTAGTGATTCATAAAGCAACCTCTCCTGTTATAAGTCTTTAGTGAGGGACTTTATCAAAGGCCTTTTGGCAGCCCAAGTAAATATCTTCCGGATCACTTGTGTCTACTTATTTATTGATGCTGTAAAAGACTTCTAAACAATTAGTGAGATATAACACCTTTCCAGAAGTCATGTTGATATTTTTTTCATCAGGACTTATCATTCTATATGTTTACTTATCATTATTACTACATACGATAGGGGAAATGCATATGAATTTTTAGGCAAACTTGTTTTCCCTATAAAACAACAAATGGGTGTTGAAACGGGATGGAACAAAGTTGAGCTTTCAAAAGCTCAAAAGTCATGCAAAGCAAAACAGATTGATTTGTTCATCTCTGTCCCAGACGGAGTCCAAGGAGATTTGCCTGGCGCCTTCCTTATACTCTTTTCATCGTCCAGTGAAGACCTTCATTTAAAAAAATATTTTAATAGCTAATGCCACTCAACCTTCTGTTTTGTATTACCATCTGTATTTTATTAACATTGTATTTTTAAGTGTTGCAATTAGTTTTCTGCTGTGTTTTATCTCATGACTGTGAGCCGCCCAGAGGTGCTGTGGCACAATTGGGCAGCATACAAATGTTCTAAAATAAATAAATAAATAAATAAATAAATAAATAAATAAATAAAATAAGGGAGTGCATAACCACCACAATTAGTAGCTAATGGTCTTGGCTAAGTGAACACAATTCTGCTGTCACAATTTTAGTATTCTCTAGAATGGACAACCCTCTCCATAGTAAACTCTGTTAGTGTAAGCAGAGTTGCTCAAGCGCGAGCAGTCCATGCAAAAGGAATGGCAACCAACAGGCAACCTATGTTCCAACGCTTGGTCCACCAGCCTAGCAAAGCCAAATCGGAGTGTGCCTTCAGAACTTTCAGGAAGGCTGATAAGAGAATGTAGCTGTCCAAGCCATGTGTAAGCTGCTGTATGCATCCGAAACAGGACCAATTCCTTCGCCTCAATAGGGTTCTTCCTGAAACACTTACGTTGAAGTGCATACATTCAGGAGAAGGAAGAACACTGCAGTGCATCCCATCGTTATCGTCAGGCTCAGTCGCCTTCCCAGGAAATTGATGCCAAGAATGTTTAAAGGATTTACTGGAAAACAGGAACAGAATAAGGGGCAAGGGGAGAGGAAATGATGTCAGGTTGCACAATCGGCCGCTGCACAATTCCTCCATCTTTACCTGCCAACTGCCTTCATACTACTGGAAACCAGAGTCAGCCCAAGAAGTTGAATGGTGGGAGAGTCAGGACAGACAAAAGAAACCACTTATTCACACAACACATGGGTAAACTGCAGGATTTGCTAACCCAAAATGCAATGAAGGCTAGGAACATGGGCAGCTTTACAAATGCTTAAAAGGACAGAGCTATCAGTAGCTACTAGTCATGATGGCCATATATTGCGCCCAGTGTAGGAGGCAGTACACTTCTGTATGCTGTTTGTTGGGGAACATGGATAGGCATGTCCTGATGACCTGCTTGTGGGCTCCCCATAGGCACCTAATTGGCCACCATGGGAACTGAGTGCTGGACAAGCCTTTGGCCTGATCTAGCACTGCTCTTTGAACATGCTTAATGACAATAATGAAAATAGCAAGTGAACCAACCCACAGTTCAGGACTCCTAAGCTTCATTTAGCATATGTGGCATTCCCTCTTTCCATCAGAGACGCATTTACATTCTATTTTAGATAGCTGTGCAAGAAAACATTACTTGCAGTCTCGCCAACCGTGCTGATGAACATGATCTGGTAATCAGACGGAGCAAACAGGTGGCAGAGACAAGGGCTCTGGATCTCCTCAGAACGATGGCCCAACCCCTCCTCTCCAGCTCCTCTTCCGCAAGCCAAATCCTTCTCCAGCAACTCTGCACTCACCAGGATGACTCCATAATAAGCGAAAGCTATTCCGAGCCTGCGAATAAGGGGATGGTGGAAACCAGCATTGGAAATGGCACGTTCTGAGTAGCTTCAGTGTGCAAGTCACGGCACTGTTTCTGCAGCCCAAATGAAAGCCAGGAAGAGCACAATCGTGGCACTGCGCCCAGAGACTCTCCAGTAATGGGACTGGCACATAACCGGAAGCTCTGTTGGAATGTAAATGAGATGGTGCGTCTGTCTCCATTCTACTATTTCAGGACATGCACGTTCTTCTGAATTGCCTATCCATTTCGTGGAGTTGAATGCAAGGAAAGGGTAAAGGGATTTTACACCTTTTTGACACCCTTTAATATTTTTTAACAACATGGGAAGGATAAATAGCCCCCTGCAATAACACAGTGCATGGAGGGTTTAATGAAACTTTCCATTTGTGAATGTGCCTTGAGGCAAGATCTTTAAATTGATAATGGTAGTTTGTTCTGTTATATACTAATATATCATGATATTTATTAACTAGTGCTATGAATCTTCTAATATTTTACTCAAAATGGCAATGATATGGTTTATTTTACTCTTTTTTCTTTCCCTCCTCATCCCATGGTGCAGTTTTGTTTTTTACTGTATGATAAAAATAAATATAAAAATGCATTAGGGCTTCGATCAAGGCACATTTTCTCATTGAATTTCCTTCATGGCTTGAGCAATGCCAGGGAGCAGAGGCAGCATGTGACACTGCAAGAGGAAATGAGTCCTTCACAACCCAGTGCATGAACACACAGCTACACGGACACAGTGGAAACAGAGTGCGAGAGCCTGTCTGTGCAAAGGTATTTGAGCAAGAGGTTGGTTGAATCTCTAGCATGCATTGGTTGCACAGCAATGCTGTATAATGGTGCTTTTTCAAAGGATCCAGACACATATCTGAGCAGCCATATTGCCTGTTTTGTATTCATCTTTTATGTAGACGGACTCTCCCAAATTAGATGTGAGAGTTAGGCTTTAAACAGAAAGTCATTAGCTGGGCTTTTGGTTCCTCTGCATGTGATAACAGAGGCAACCAGAGACATATAATCAAAAAGACTTGCCAGAACCTGCTTTCTTACCTTCAAACTGATTCTGTTCCTTTAGATGCATCTAATGCAACTCTTGGCAGATTCTATTGATTTCTGTTTGCTTATACATTGCCATATGAATGAAGCGCTTACCATATAATCCATATTTGCAGAGTTGTTCGTAAGTATTTGGGATTCAAAAGATCTTTGAATCTACCCCTTCTTTCCTAAAAATAATTTGAAGGGAAAGTCAGGATGAGATTAGGAACATGTTGCTGAAAACGTAAACACGAATCCTAACTTGTATGCAGTTTCAGAATTACAGTGCATATCATTTCATGGAAAGGTTCTCTAAATTGCTGCTCTCATAGTTCTAAAACCCAGGGTCATCCCAGGAAGCTGAATGGTGGAAGATTCTGGACAGGTGAAATAAAATATTTCTTCACACAACACATAGTTGAACTACAGAATTCACTATCCCAAGATAGACAGCTGTCAACTTGGAAAGTCTGAAAGGCAATTAGACAAGTCAGTGGATGATAAACTTTTCAATGGTTACTAGTCATGAGAGCTGTATGTTACCTCTGGTATGTCTCTCTGAATCCCAGCTGCTGGGAACATGGCCAGAACAGAATGATGTTGCATTCATGTCTAGCTTGTGGACTTCCCAAAGGGGTATCTGGTTGACCACAGTGCAAACAACAGACTAAACAGGACTTGGTTGTGGATTGTTCTTCATGATCTTACATGGCAAATAAGCTTGGGCGTAATCCAGTCACACAGTTTCCACTGCAAGAAATGTGGATCTATCTTTTGTCTCCACCAGCTCCCCAGCCTGCTAACATCTAGATGTTAGTATAGTGATGTAAGGACAAAGCAATGAACAGAACGAGCTCCTGCATAGCCTGAAATGCTGATCCTCTTGATCTTGGAGGCAATGCAGGGTTGGGCCTGGTTGAAACCTGGATGGGTGACTTGAATGTTGGGAACTGCCCAGAGAGATGTGTTAGCTTTAAATAGAGTGGTTGATAATAACTAAGAGCACCGCCGCTTTTCTATCATAGCAAAGCTTCTGACTGTTCAGGCCCAGTCTTAAGTAATCATGGCTCTGCCAACTGGCCATGAGACTCAGCCCTGAATCTTGTTATTTTCTTCCACGGTTATCCATTAGTACAAGGATAATGTTTCCCAAATCTTACTTCAACAGGTTCCACCAACTTTCCTTCAGGCATAACAGAACGGTTCATCTTAGCAATCCAATGCAGCGTTGCAAGGGCACCGTTGTCATTTCCACAAGACACGTTATACCGAGCAGACTCAGGGATGAACTGCAAAATACAAATGGGGAAGAAAATGCAGCTGTAGCATTCTCAGCTTTGTCAGTTTCTCAACACCAGACTTTATTTAGGATCCTCCTTGCAATATGATAACTACACGTGGTGGAATGGTTCTCCCGGCACGTTTCCTGTCCTCATGAGCCATTCTTGGCAAGCGAGCTGTAAAGAGGGCTGTTTAAGATGGCCTTGTGAGGGGGGCCAACTGCCATTCCACATGCACACTTCCATCCAGTTTGTAAGTTGCTGCCACCCCACTGCACAGGTAAGGGAACCCCGTGGAGATAGCAACCAACTGCGACCTCCAATCATTGCTGTTTTCCTCTTACTTCCCTCTAGGTGCCAATAAGTAATGTAAAACAAGGTGGGTGGGTCCAAGCAGTCTTGGTTGTGATGGCCACATGCTCTCCCTCAAACTTCACCTCCAAACTGAAAAAAGAATCTTTGCTAAAGGAATATAATCAGAAAAAAGGCAAGTGGGCCTTTGCTCTAGAAAATATATTGTAGTATAACTGCATAGCTGATAGCCTCCTTACAGTATATTCTTGCACCCAATTTATATTTCCAAAAGTTGGCATGTCACTCATTCTTTTGCTGAAACTGATGTCACTGTTTTTCATTTCAGTTTTCCAGGTCATTCAGTATGTTGATCCCAGGAAAAAGTCAGTCTCTCTTCCTGAATTTTGGGTCAGTTGCAAACTTCGTCAGATGCCCTTTCCTTTTCTTTGCCCAGCTCATTTGTTATCACGCCTCTCTCAATCCCACGTGTCACTTACATTATCTTCCAATTTGAGAGCGAAGTCTTAAGCTTATGGCCCCAATCCAGCTAATGTTACTTCTGTTTGAAGCTGTTTCTCTTTTGCTTCCTTGGTTTCAGCAACATTTAATTATGATTCATGGCCAAATTTAGGTGGATTGAGGGAGGGGAAAAGATATCTACAGAGGGGTACACACATGCACACACGAGTGTACTGCTAACACATTCATGAGTCTTCCAAACCTTAAATGCTAGGATGAGGACTATGCCTGGAATTGAAGCAATTCGTACCAGCCACTGCCATCCAAGGGTTGGGTTAACTACCGATGCCAACCCAATAATTAGTAAGGAGCCTGCCAACCAAAACACCTGTCAAGTGGAAACAGAGAGGTTAAAACACGTGATGATGGGTTCTTTACTTATTATTTGTTTTAGCAGCCTTTCTTCTCCACAGTCACATCAGCTTTCATGACTTCAAACTGCTGTTACTGCACAAAACATCACTGAGAAAAGATGTAGCAAAGCACTCCAGCTTCCAACTAGCATGCTGTCGATACCAATTTTGACCAAGTGAGGCATTCACCGAGTCAGTTCCTGAAACTTGAATGTCAGCTGTCTTTCTCCAAATGAAGTGCATGGAGAATACCATTATTGAAGAACAAATTTCTCCAGAGCTTACTGGCACACACATTTAATGCTGCCAAATGTCACAATACAGATAAAGATATTTGAAGTATGAACTTGTGCAGTTCTGGAAGAATTAGAAGTATTTCCTGTTACTTATACATTTCTGTTTTCCTTTATCCAGTTTGTTCAAGGTGATTTACAACCAAAGCTATTATTTTAAAGTGTACAAGAACGAGGGGTGGGGTGCGAAGCCCAATAAAACAAGGGACTGAAAGTCCCAATTTCTTTGGTCAAGATGCAGTGAACTTCTTCCATTACACCCCAAACCTGAGGAAAGCTCCATGGGACAGGGCGCTTACTTTTTGTTTAAACACCTGAGTCATGTGCAATAAGCAAGCTGCTTTTAAAAGTCTACTCTGTTTGCAACATGGCTTGACATGTGGCCCAGCGTGAGGGAGACCGTCTGAGAAATATGAAACCAAAGCCTTAGTATAGGCAGGCTTATAGAATTTTTGACATCCTTAGCAAAAAAAAATCGGGTATTTTCCCCCATTCATACTCCATCCTTTCCATACTGCAAGAATTCTTGAGGTAGCTTAATGACATACAGTGAAAATAATGATAGTTCAGTAAGAGCAACCTACGATATAGAAAACAGCAGTATAAAGCAACCAAGCAGAGTGTCCTCAATGCCAAAAGGAAGCAGCTTCACATTGCGTGTTCCTCTAGTACATTCTTGTTTTAACTTATGCTAAAATGCCACCAAATCGACCTCTAACTGCAGAGAGTTCTAGACACCAGGTCCTATGACAGAGAAGCCTTGACCTCAGACCCACTAACTAAGCTTCTGACAGTGTAGGGACACAGAATCTGAAAATCTTAGCACCTGAGGAACTGAATCAGCTGTTTTCCTTCTGCTTACCTGTGATAATGGCAACATATAACCCCGGTACTTTGTTGGCAAAAATTCTGTTTGTATTATAAGCCTAAACAAAAATTCAAAAAACGAATAAAATGAGAAGGTTAAGGAGAGATGTACGAAAGAATCTGTAATATCTCATCCAGCATCCACCTCTGCATGGCTCCAGCTCAGCCAGATCATGAATGAGAGGCCGAGATTGACTGCATTGCCTTGGACTCTCTATGGAAAAGCAGCTGCTCATGCATCGGTTTGTCCCATGCAGATGTTTAAACCAATGTGCAAACCTCCCAGGGGTGCATCCAGTGCCATAAAGGATGCTGGTGGTGGAGTCAGCAGCATGGTCCTGCTGCCTCTTCTGCATGCTCAGCTCCTACACATGAGAAACACCGAAACAGGCCTGTTGAAGCACTAATGCATCAGGCTGTCAGTGATCTAACCCTTTGAGAAGCTGGGCCACCATTATTTGCGCCAGCAGAGGCTTCCAAGCCCCATATAAAGCTCCCAACATAAGTCTGTTCTTATGAGTATGAAGGCTATTACTATTATGGTTCCTGAACCCCCATCTGATAACAGGGGATTCAGAATTCTCCCTGGGTGGAAGGTGGAAAGCACTCCAGCTTGCCCTCAGCACAGCCTGGGCTTCCCAGAACAGGTGCACACCTGGAAGCTCTCCAAAGCTGAGTGATGAGCCGTTTCATATGGATATGAAGCCTAGATGGATGCCCTGATTCCTCCCCACTGACAATCCTACTGACAAGCTGTTTGTGCTACATTACCCTTGAGCATGACCCGACACACCACATCCCACCATGGTCCGGAGGAAGACAAACCAGATGTACGAAGGGGAAAATGATGTTAGCAAGGAGAAATACGCTCCCCAGACGAAAGAGATGAATAAAACCTGCAAGGCAAGACACAGAAAGGGGGTCAGTTTTCCAAAGCAACAAAATGTATGGATGGGCTGAAGACTGCACTTACGTGCGCTGTCGTGGATCTCAGAGTGCCATTGCCTGTGTTGGCCAGCCTGCATCTGGAACACTGCACGGTTCTAGGTGCCACATGTTAATAGGGACATTTACAAGGTGGAGCCATAGGATAGTGAGGGGTTTAGAGCCCAAGTCCTACGAGGAACAGTTGGAAAAGATGGCATCCAACATATTGCCACCTACCTTCCAGCGGCCGTATCTATCAGCTAAGTGCCCAAATATTACACTGGATACCATATAGCCAAAAAACACCATCTAGAAGGAATCAAAAGACACAGATCCTGGTAAATGAATGGACCTTTGAAGTTGGAGATTCAATGAGGTACAGCTCTAAAATTAATTGAAAAATGAATAAGTCTAAAAACTAGCAGTAGCAGCTCCAGATTTTTGAGGAAAGATGGACTTTGCTGGCTCCATTTCTCCAAAAGGGTCCACCTCCTTGCCATGGTGAGCACTACATATCAATTTCTCTTCTCACTCTGGGCCCAATCTCCCCACTCAGTGCAATTTGGACCCCTTGCCCAGAAAAGTAAGTGGAGTCTGCTGTTCCTTCTTCCTGTACCTTTCACTTGGAGAAAACAGATGGACAAGCAGCAACTGGGCCTATACTTTTTCCTGCATTAGACAAAGGACATGATGGCACCCACTGGGCAAATTCAGCCTGGGTTGGCAGGCTGGAAAGGAGGGCACATGTGGCCTGCAGCCGATGCATTTCCCAGCACCACTGTAAATGTGTCCTGAAGGTCATCGGGACTACCTGCCCTTTCCACATCCTATTACAATGGGCAGCTCCAGTTCTCAGTAAATACACCCTAGCTAGCTTTTGGAAATGTTGCTTTCATACAAGCAAGAGAACAAGGATGAATGGGAACTGCAGAATATTAACTGTCTATCAATTTCGATGATGTTCAAATGGAATTACCTATTTGGGAATACTTGTTCCCAGAGACCTATCTCCAATGGTCCAGCTCAGTTTGAATAAGTTGATTTCATGGGATTTATATAGATGGTTATCTTTAAAGCTGAGTTGGTGGAGTAAGTTAAATGCACTCAGGAGTGTAAATTTATTGTGACTCCGATTGTTTATGCTATGTGTGGTTTACTTTGTTGAAAAAAATATTTTTAAAATGCAGGTGTGAGATAAGAGTTCCCCCACCAGGCTGGCTGGAGCTCTGCCACATCTTGGTGGCAGGGATGGGAGGAATCCTCGTTTAGATGTGAATCCATTACAGCTTAGACAAATATCTGTCTTCTGCACCCCTAGGGTGAGACAGGGTCACGCTATTTTAAGCTAGCCTTGTCCTGGATTAGAACTGCCAAGTTAAATCCTCTAAAATTAATCTTCTAAAGTATTTCCCTTAAAATACCACCTTACTTGTCTGGGGAGATCTGTGGGGCCCACGAGTGCAACCCATCCAGGGAATGTAGCATGAAAAGCCCAGGAAAAGTCCTTATTTCAAGGGCCTTAACTCCAAACACCACACATCAGAGGGCTCCTTCTTCAGAGGATGTCTCCGAAGGCTGCATGGAAGGCATGGCTGTGCACACACATGCCCCCCAACTGTGTGTGTGTGTGTGTGTGTGTGTGTGTGTGTGTGTGTGTGTAGTGATGCAGATTGCCCCTGCCTCTCCTGACTGAGGCAACTGCCTTACTCGGCCTAAGGGGAGGCAAATCCTGAATCTTCAGCTATGTAGAAGAAGGTGGACTCCTCTGGGATTCTGAGAGCATGCCACAAGCAGCCTCACAAAACGGCATGGCCAGTCCCTAAATCCCCATTTCACAGAAGGCAAACTGATGAGGCTGAGAGACAATTAACCCAAGATCCCACATACAGTCAGTTCTGACTTCCAAAGTACAAAACCATTTTTTGGCCCCCACAATTTCTTTGTTCTCCACCGATTTAATGGAGAACAAAGCATAGCTGCAGCCATGTCTATTTTCCAAGAATGCCTCCATGACCCTTTATTTTGGGAAATAAAGATGTACCTGCTCTGGAAGCTGGAAGTTTGCTTTGCACCATGCTGGCTTCCCAGTTAATTTTTTAATGTTTTAAAAATCTTAAAACTGTATAATAAATTGCCAAGATGGCTTTCACCCATGGAAGCTTTTGTGTATCCAAATGCATTGAATTTTGAAGGGGTTATAAGATATGATGACATTTTGGATGAGGATGGAGGATTGAAATTGAATCAAGAAACACAAGAACAGGGATTTAATATCTCTTGGTGGCACAAGGTGCAGGTACAATCGAGATATGCTAAAGACTATAAAGCATGGGGTTTTTATAAGGACTTAACAGCGTTTGATCAAGTGATGCTTAAATCAGATGAGAAAATGATTAAAAGATTATATAATTTTTTACTTGATAGGAGAATGGAAGACGAACAGGTTAAGGAGACTATGATAACGTGGGTACAAAATTTTGGCTATAATATTGAATTAGAAAAGTGGCAAAAGCTATGGAGAGAAATATTAAGGTAACATTAGTGACTTTGTATAAAGAAAACTTGTATAAAATGTTTTATAGCTGGTATCTGTCACCAAATAGATTAGCTAAGATGTTTCCAAATATGTCAGATGAATGTTGGAAATGTAAACATAAATTGGGTACTTTTTATCATATGTGGTGGACTTGCGATAACGTGAAAAAGTATTGGATTAAAATATGTAAATGGCTTGAGGAAATGTTACAAAAACCCTTAACTTTTAAACCTGAAGTCTTCTTATTAGGCATTATACCGGTGGACATTAATAAACAAGAAATGTATTTGATTTTACATGTAATTACTGCGGCGAGGATTGCATTTGTTCAACACTGGAAAAATGAAGAACTACCCACCGACGAACCAATTCTAAAAAAGTTCTTGGACTGTGCAGAAATGGATAGACTGACTTTATCATTGAAGGAGAAAGAAGATACTGACTTCTATCAAACTTGGGACTCTTTTTATTACTAGCTAGAGAAACAGGACTTTACATAGATTTAAATATGTTTTTAAGTTATCATAAATGAAAAAAGAAAGGTGTGGGGGCTGACCCAGCAGGCCCGATGTTTTTGTTGATTGATGTTGTTTTTAGTTTTTCTTTGTTTTTAGGATTATAATTTCAAATAAAACTTACTATAAAAAAAACTTAAAAACTTAAGAAAAAACTAAGAAGGGTAGTGAGCCTTGTAGATGCCAAGAGAATGTCCACATTGAGCATGCAGTGCTAATTTAGATGCACCAGTGTCTATTTAGAAAGTTTTACCAGAATACAGTAATATCTCAATAGCAGAGAAGGACTGTGACCTGGTGGCCTGCCAGGCTGCCCAGTCTGATATCCAGGTGCTAATTGCTAATAGGCTACTTTGAGGCCTGATGTTCCCTTCTCACTCTGTCTATAAACTGGAATTGGAGGAGTCAGCCCTTCAAACAGAGAACTGTCCTCTGCAGAGCAGTACACATGACCCCCCTACCAAGATGGAGCAGCAAGTGGTGCTATTCACACCCCACCCTGTCCCCAGCCTTCAAGTCCCCAAGGCTGGTCATATCTGTGTTAGCAGCTGAGACAGACAATCCCCCAAGCACCTGGCAGTGAAGACACAACAGCAAGAAATAAGTGATGAGTTGCTGCCCCTGCAGAACGTCCGGCTGCCTAGGGCAGCCGCCTCACTCTGCCTAATGGTAGGGCTGGCCCAACGCCTGCATCGACCTAGAAACAGTAGTGAGGCAAAGAAAACGCTACTCACTGTGGTCATGAGAGCCACCTGCCAGTTTCCGAGCTGCCATTCGCAACGGATGGCCGGACTCACCACAGCGATCAGCATGATTTCCATGGCCTCTGCCACCTGCAGGGACAGCATGTTCAGCCATGCAGGGTCGCTATTCGACATTTTACACACCAAAGGCATTTATGATTCCACATTGCTCCTACAACGGTGCTGTCTCACCCTCTCTTCTAGGGGTAGACAACCTGTTGTAGAGAAGGAGCACATTTCTCTCCTTCACGGCATTCCCAGTCAGACTTGGAATGTGAACTACACAAAGAAGGAGAGCGGCTGGAATGAGGCACAGAACTGTCAGCATTAACAAGTCAGATTTGTCAGATGGCTGCTGAGATCCAAACCCTGTCAGGATTGCAGGGAGACATTATAGAACAGGGAAAGTCTGAAGAGGAGAGGTTTACATTCATTAACTCACAGAGCTGGTGTCAAGCCAAACAGGTGCCCCGATTAAGTCATACTAGCTGGCCCACATGCAGTAGAAACCTCCCTGAGTGAAGACTTTTGGGGAAGGAAGGGAGGGGACGGTCTTCAGTTTGGCACCAACTCTTCACATAGGCAAGAGCTGCTCCCACAGACCTGAGGGAATGTTATTTAGATCAAGAACAACCTTCTTGTGAGGCAACTGCATCATAAAAACCCAGTCTAGCTCAAACCAAGGACTATATTACAAAAGATCTGTTTAGATCTGCTAGAAAGTGGAAAGGGGAGAGATGTGTTCATGAGACTCGTTCTCTCGGGTGTTTTGGACTACACCTCTTATCAGCCCCAGTTAGCATTGTCCAGGAGCAGGGGCTGTAGTCCAAACCATCAGGAGGTTGCCAGTTTATGCATTCCTGCTTTGCTCCCATAGTAGCACGAGTTCCTCTCTACTTCTGTTCACTGGGTTCAGTGACCCTGTAAGAGCCACTCCTCCAGCAATTCAAGAGCTAGGAGAGGTTTTGTTCTTTTGTGTAGACACCTACCAGACAGCAGGGAGGCAGGAGCAAATCCACAGTTGTCCTTCATTAGGCTTTCAATTGATTATATATATATATATATATATATATATATATATATATATATATATATTTATATATAAACAAACAAAACAAAAAACATGGTGAAGCACACAGAATGGTACTCTACTCTCATAGCTGGCTTGAGGAGGATGACAAAGCAAGGTGCCTTCTTCCATGCAGAAAGTTGAGGCACCCAGTATGCAATGGCTGGGAAGCCAATGACAGCTGTCCAAGATGCTGCTTGGGCACTTTGGATGGTTGTCACTGGAACCTTTTGACTGGAATGGCAAGACCCTGATGCTTTGGAAGTGTAGCTCTGCAGGGTTTGTAGCTCCACTTGGGCTTGCTTTTTGTTCCAGATCCAAACAACCGAGCGAGCCCAGGGAGGCTGCAAGGTCCTAAAATAAGCATAGCTCACTGAGGCGGCTTGGTAGCCACAACTTAGCCACCTCATCGGAGCAGGGGTGCTGGGTTTGGACAGCTCAGTGTATTTTCTAAGCATGGCAGGCTAAGGGCAGCTAGCCTTGCTGCGTGTCAAAATGCAGTTTACTGTTTGCACCATATATGTGGAGAGAATGGAGAGGTGCATTATCTTCAAAATCTTTCCAATTACAGCCCTTTGGTTACAGGAAGTTGACGAGACCACTGCATGATGAGATCATGCTGACAGAGCAGAAATGAATTAGCAGTACAGCTTGCTGATTTTCCATCATTTTTGAAAACTATTTCTCTCCTATTGCTTACTTGCACCGGGGATGGAAGTTGTTAAAAAATCAGCAGCAGCAGCAACAAGAACAATAACAACAATGGTTTAGGACATTTTAAAACTTGCCACTTCTCTTTGTGGGCAGATCAGGAGAGGGAGCATCGAAGCCCTTCCAAACCACCCAAACCCTCCCCACCTTTGCACCAACTCTGGAATTTGCATATTTCACAAAAAGGCAAGAGAACAGGAAGTTAAGAAAATGCCTCTCCACTCTCAATTCTGCCCTGCCAGCATAATACCACCTTCAGAGTTGCAGTCCAAACTGCAGGATTGCTCTGCCACACATCAAACTTCTCTTGTTCTGCCTTTTACATTTTACTTTAAAAAATTGGCACTTGGTTAGTACTGTTAAGAATGCAGCCACTCTGCTCAAAATCCTGAGGTTAAAGAGCAAAAAATCTATCTTTGGGCATACTGAATTGTTAGAAATACCTGCATTTACAGAAGTATCTGCAAAGATCAGCTGCAAAACTGGCTAACCTCAGACAACTAGACTAAATCAATTTAGTCCATCAGTTAAAATAAATAGGTTTATTTGTTTAACCATTAATAATTACCATGTGATATTTTGTATGAACTTCATTCGGCTGGTATGATACTAAAATCATGAAAATTAAAAAAGGAAAGGACATAGTCTTCAGAAAAAGCAATCCTGCATTTTCCTGTTACGTAAGTAGTGACATTTCAACATGTGTAACTTCAGGGAAATTGTGGTTCTGGGAAATGACAAAGTTAGGTACAGGTCAAAGTATCTAGGCTCTACTGGGAAAAGGGCTGGCAGAAAGAGAACAAAGGGAAGCCCATGTACTTTTGACTTCAGTGCTGCCCATTGCTGGCTTGGGCCTCATTCACAAGCACAGATAATCCTTGAGGGCATGCGGCGCTCAACAGAAAAGGTTACTCACCCCTGCTTAATGACAGAGCCACCCTTGTTTGTTTGGACACATGTATGCTCCTTAAAGAATTTGCTGTCTCCCAAATCCTTATGTGTATAAAAGAATTATTCCAAACCATTTTACATAACTGATAATTGTCAGAGTCAGGTTATTACATCCACTGATAAACACGTACACCGGTACTGCCCATGATCATAAAAAGCACAATGTGAAACCTCCCAAAGCCAAGGGCTTCCACCGCTTCTTCCACTGTAAATGTCTTCTGCTCTATAACATTGAGAAAGATAAAGAACGTTAGCAACAAGGCCACTGCTGGAGAGGAAACAGAGAGTGCCTTTGCTAGGAAACAAGACAGGAACATTATTGTCTCTCTTCAGAAAAAGCAGAACAGATACAGAAGAAAAGTTCTGAGGCCACCCAGTTATAACAAGCCTCCTAAACTAGGGGTGCACAAACTTTTTGGGCAAGAGAGTTGTCTTCTGTGTTGACTGGGGGCTGCACCTTACGCACATGTACCCATAAAGACAGCTCTGCATGCACACACAAGCACACAAACAGGCATTCATTCTAGCACATTCCAGTGGGAGGTTTAAACCTGCCCTCTTTGGCTTCTGCAATCCAACGATTATTGGGCATTGGTAGAGGTGGGAAAGCCACAGTCCGGAAGTGAGAAGACCATAATCTTGGAAGTGAGCTTCAGGGAGTTGAGAAAGGCTTTCACTTCTCCCATCCTTGAGGTTGATCACAGGCCCAGAATTGTTATAAGCTGTGTGGAAACAACATCCCCCCCCCAAAAGAAAAGCCCCTGAGAAGTGATTGCACTGCAAGTGGCCAAGGGCTGCCTGCAGATTATGCAGACCTGTACGACAGTGTGTAATGATGTTATCTGCACAACCACCTGTCCTGTGAAGGAGATAAAAAGAGGGTTGTCATCAAAGGTCCATGAAAACAGCTGGAACAGGTTGGGAGCTTTTAAGAGCAGGAAATGTTCTGCCAACTCAAATGGAACAAGATCTTTAGCTTCCAATGTCTTTGTAGATTACAGAGATAGAGCGGAAAAACTAAACAAACAGGATTAGCCCTGGGGGAGAACATAAGCACAGAAAAATATCAGATCAAACACCAGATCAGATCAAGTTAGTTCAGTGTTCTGTTTGTACAGTAGAAAAACAGTTGCCTGTGGGAAGCCCTCAGGCAGGTTATGGATGCTCTAACACCCTCCTGCTCACATCCCCCAGTTTCAGATCCTGGAGGCTTCATAGAGTCATCAGGACCAGCAGCCAGGGAGAGCCTTCCCCTCCAGGAATCTGTCCGATTCTCTCTTACAGCTGTCCAAATTGGTGGCCATCACTACATCCAGTGGAAGTAGCTTCCATAGTTTTGGTATGTATTGGGTGAAGTTATCAGTCCTGAAATTCTCACCATTCAGCTTCATAGGATGGCCCTAGTAGTTTGAAAAATGCATGGCACCGATTAAATAGACAGCCTTTCGCCCATCCCACACAGAATTGTATGCCCTTGTATGCACTTCTTTAAACCAAATACAAGCTGAAGGTCATTTCCTCAGATTCCCCAGTAACGTTCAGTTGCACAAACACCTTTAGGAAGCTGGTGTACTTGTAGCAATCTGAACCAAGTAAAGCCTCACTTAAAATCTAGTGCAGTGCAAGAAAGGCTTAAGAGACCCAACTTGCTAGACAAATCTCTTTTGACACCTTAATCGATCACTCTGCCAACATGAAAGCAAGGAAAAAGTCATTTGAACGGGCTACTTGTTTATGTATTAGATAATTCATTCCTTTATTGGAATCAAGAGTCTTGGTTTATGCCAATATTTTATTTATTTATTTATTTATTTAAAACATTTCTATGCCGCCCCCATCCCAACAAAGCCTCGGGGTGGCTCACTATATATATATATAAATTTAAAACCCCCTGGTGCATTCTCGGCTAATTTAAAATCCTAATAAATATGATAATTTAGCAATTAAAATAAGTTTTAAATAAAAAGGTCTTAGCCTGGCGCCGAATAACAAATAATATTCCATAGTTGAATATGCTCTGCTATTTACTGGCAGCATTTAGAAGGAAGAGTTGCAAGGTGAGGGTCCTAGATTCAGTTTTCCCCTGGGCCCACCCTCCCCACCCGCCGCTGTTCTGGGCTCAGGCTGCTTTGGGCTTGCCAAGACCTGAAGGTCGACATGGCCCAGAAACTAACTGGAAGTGGGTGCGGATGACTGACAAATGTTTTATTCATGCAAAATGTCATTTCACCTTTAGAATCGAATGTGGATGGTTTGGTGCTACAAAGACCAGGACTGGGAAGGCAAAACACAAGGGACCCCAGGGCTGGGAATCAATCACGCATTGGCTGACGAGAAGGGGGTCTGTTAATGAATTGCCAATAAGAAGAAATGAATCACCAAAAAGAGGACAAAAGACAACATTTATGTGCAGAAAATGTGCACATGCTCATTTATATATAGAGATGGACTTTAGAAGTATTTAAATTTGTAATTTAAATACAAATATGGTCCATCTCCCTATGGTGCAGACAACTATGACCAGGTGGCCTGTGTATCAGCCTATCAACCTGCTGCTCAGGTGCTCACTGCTGATGAACAACAGGTTAGATGGGCCATTATCTCTGACCTGGAATGGGGCAAGACAGCCTTTCAGAAAGAGAACACCTTCAAAACAGGGCAGTCTTCCAGCAGCCCTTCACAGAAGGAGTCTAAAGCAGGCTTTCTGGCCACCATAACTTATGTAACACCCCAATAAAGAGGAAAGACATCACCCCAAAAGTAGAGGAAAGGGTAGACATGCATAAAATAGTCATGTGCTATTTTAAATATGCTGATATCCACATAGATATAACTGTTGCAGTTTAAATAGAAATGAGTCCATCCCCCCAGTCCTTGAAATGTACCCAAAGGCCTCCTCAGTCTATTGTCCAAGCCCTATGGGCAGGCAACCTCCCTTGATCTCAGGGCTTCTTATCTTTACACTAGGCTTGAACCAGATAGTTCTTCATAGGGAGGATGGTCCCTAAAAGACGACTGTCTTCTGTAAAGCAGAACACCTAGCCATCTCATTGGTCTCCTATTGCTCTAGGCCAGTGGTGGCGAACCTATGGCACATGTGCCACAGTGGGCACGCAGAGTCCTCTCTGTCAGCACACGAGCCACGTCATGCCAGCATCCCCCCAGCAGCTGAGCATCAGATAACAGGGCACATAGGGGCCATGCGCATGCTCGGAAAGGAGAAGCGGTGCCAGGCGATGACGTCACAAGCCGCGACTTGTCCAAGCTTTTGCATGGCTGGTCAGTGCAATGCCAAGGATATATATATATAGTTGCTTGGACTGGCTGTGAGTTGTTTTTTCTAAACTAAAGCCTCAGTTTTCAGGTTTTATGGCAGTGTTGGCACTTTGCAATAAATAAGTGGGTTTTGGGTTGCAGTTTGGGCACTTGGTCTCTAAAAGGTTCACCATCACTGCTCTAGAGCCTAGGCCATTACATCTTACAGGAAAGGTTAGCCATGAGTTTGAGGGATATCATAGGTATGAGAGAGGTTAATCACAGAACTAGATTACCTTTCTTTGGCTCTTGACCTTGGATGCCCAGTTCCTCAAGGGCAATAGCATTTACTCCTTGTTCCTTCTTGTCATCCATCTTCCAAAAGTGCTGGTTCCTCGAGCTTTTGGTTGAGAAGGTCTTGGTTTCACGTTAAAGCTGGAGGGAGTGGATGATGATGAACCATAATGTCACAAACTATGTCTCACATTGCCAATATTTAAATTCTGTGTAGACTGATGACACCTAAGAGTGCCCTTCTTAAAGGTGACCCAGAAATAATTTTAAATAAAAATATTAATTCATTATATATATATATATATATATATATATATATATATATTAAGAGATCAGCTCAGAAAGCAATTAAAACCCATGATATGATATGATATGATATGATATGATATGATATATAATATGGGATTTGTTGGTGGATGGGGTTGGTTATCTTGTTTTCTAGCCATTGTTGAAACAGTTCACTTTCCCTCCAGCTCCAGCCGTGTCCCATCAGGTGTCTTGGGTGTGCTGCAGCCACGAGAATGCATGAGTGGCATGTTACTCATCCTGAATTGTGCCATATATCGTAAGAGCTCCAGCTGCTCTCAGAACTGATGAGCAACATTGCACTTGGTTCGTTTTCTTGCACTGCTGCCCAGCCCTTCTTCCAAGGCATTTGCCACATGTGCCTGGCTTGTCCCAGGTACATTTTATCCCTAGAACAATCCTGCAAGAGAGTGTAGGCTGAAAAGTAGGGATTGCTGCAAGGTTGCCTGGGGAGCATAATTGCTGTTTGGATTTCACTCTGGGATCACCGCAGTCAGTCTGACAGTCTGATCTTTACCTAAATGCAGGGAATTGGGTGTAAGCTGCTAGGGTGCCCTTCCCTCCAGATACACTGGACTACAGCTCCCAGATGGCCTTGTTGCCTGGGAATGATAGGAGTTGCCACCCAACACTTCGGAAGCAGGCATCAGGTTGGGGCAAGTTCTTGCAGACATTCCCTGCCTCTTCTGCAAGAAACAGCACTGAAGACTCACAATGTCTTTCTGATCATGTGTTTCTTTGCACAGATTGAAGACCTGCTTATTTACTGAAGCCAAAATCTGCACCCTTCCGCACTGCAGTGCACAAATGGGTATATGCAGGCACCTCTCTGTCCCCAGCAGAGAAATCTGGCTTGGGGAGTGCAGGCATTATGGCTGAATACACTGACCTCATCTCTTCTATGGGAAAGGACCATGGTGCAATGGCAGGACCTGACTCTGCAGGCAGAAGACCCCAGAATCCAGCCCAGTGGAGACTGTGAAGTCATGCCCCCAACCAACCCCGACATTATGTGAGTAAGGGATAGGATGCTCTGGATCCCGGAGCTGCGATCAGAAACAGAACTCCCACCCTGGAGCTGGAAAACTGTGCTAAGGGTCTCTTTGAATTTAGACCAGCACAAACACGCACAGTTTGACCTGCATTGTTTGTCAGATACATAAACACTTTGAGATGACATACAGCACTGTATAATGGGGTGTCCTTATATCGCTACTAGAAATATTCCTATTTCAATTTCCCCTCTTCTTGGCTATCATTCCATTCCAGAAATATGACGGCTTGGTGGACACTGGTTTGGGCAGGTTCTGCAAATGTAAGTTGTAAAGGGAAGCCGCATTTCCACAAACCTGTTAACTGTTCATTAACACTCTAGCATTCAAAATGCCGTATCAGTTCATGGCTCTACACGACATGAAGACTTCATCAAGGTGTTAGTGTTCAAGCACCAAAGACGTTCTGTAAAGTTTCCTTACCTTTTAATTATCAAACACTTGACAAGATCTTGTTGCCCACTCTCTCCTTCTCAAGGACTGAAGGTTGGATTACATCTGCTTCGGCACCGCATTTGCATTCAACTTCCACACACTTGTGTGTCTCACAGACTGGGTTACACACTCCTTCCTGGAAAACCTTTGCCTTGTGGTTAGGATTTCAGTTTAAGTCTTTGAGGGCAATTCTTCCTACAGCTTTCCTTTGGAGAGTAGGCACCTGCTCCTGCAGTATCTTAACAAGTGCTTAATCACAGGCTACATTATTATTATTTTTATTTAGAGGACGTTCCCACTGGAAAAAAATGAATGCAGGATTTCCCTACCACGCCCCTCAGCATACCTGGCCTCTCTTAAAAGGGCAGCACTTGCTACTTCGATGGTTCAGTGAACAAAACCAGAAAAGGGGGAATAGCAGAGAAATACACAGATGGTCACCGAGATATTCTAGTCACTCTTTGCAGTTCAACCTGCCCACTTAACAAACAAACAAACAAAATTAAGCAGCCTTATGACGGAGCATATGGCAGCTATTAAGGGTAGCGATTTTCCGGGTGTATGAAATTTCCTCTTCATGAGGTATCATGCTGCTGGCAGATAGTGGAGCTCTACCAGGAAGGAGATATATGAATTACATAAAATGGCGGGCAGCAAGCACATTGCTAAGCTTGGGCCCCATCTAGGTCAAAGAGCCCCAGAGCTGCTGCCTCAACCCTGAGTTTCCATTGGTGCTACTAAAACATTTCCCTGCTTGGCTCAATAGTCATGCTAGGGGTAAGGTTTAAGGGGGATTCATTTGAGGGTGAGGGAAGGGTTTAGAAAGAGCTTTCCTTGATTCCAGTGGGCACAGTTTTCTTTTTTTAACCCCCTTGTTGTTTGAGTGTGGCATTTAGCACAGAAAAAGGCAGGGGGAGCCTTAATCCTCCTCTCCCAAAGCATCATGAACCCAATCCAAACTGGGGTTGTTTGGAGAAGTGGGAGCTAGCACACACAGCTATAGGACGTGTGCTTTAGCAGTGTTTTGTGTGGCCCCAATATTGTCTTTGCCAGTCCAGCTGGCTCCTTTACATGGAATGGGGACAACGTGGGGTAGGAAGCACCATTGGGTCCGTCTGCTCAGATAGCAGAACATCTGGGGCCGCTTTGGGATGATTAGAGATCAGAATCAGCCACAAGGTCCAATAATGCTCAAGGGCTAATATAAATTGCTGTTGAATCCTGGGTGGCAGCGGTTGAAACGTTGGAAGCACTTGGGTGCTTCCATACGGACAGCTCCGAGAAGACACGGAGTTTTTCTTTGATTAGCAAAAGTATGGGTGAAATAGGGAGGAAGCAGAGAAGGGTTATAAATGGAGGATGACAGCAGCACAAATGTTGATATACTGTCACCCACATAATGAAACAGGATTTTCTGAAGGGGAAATGACGGTTCCTGTTTTGTGGTTGTTACATCCCCTTGTATGTGCCTAGATTGACTCTTTCAAGATCCGGATCAGCCTGTTTAGAATGATTACATGAGAAAATCCCTAGCTAGTAAAAGTTAAGCTGTGGAACAATTAAGATAATGAAGGGGTTCTTATCATGAAGAACATTCATATATGAAAGCTCTGAATGACTGAATTTTGTTTGTGTTCTTCAGGTGTTCTTCAGGATAAAGAAATGTGATCTTGTAAGAGGATTAATTTAAGGACCTTTTTGTCATCTGATCAGCCTAAGCCTTCAGCCAAATAAATTACGTGTTTGTTCTGGGAAACTTTTAGAAGGTGTGATGGTAGGGGGCAGAGAAGGGGGGCAGAGAAAGAGGCACATACAAGTTAGTTTTGAACAATTTATTTCTGTTTGCTATCAATCCAGTGAAGAAGCAGTTGACTTTCTTGAAAATATGAGACGCATTTTGGCAACACTTTTCCATGGAACAATGTAAGGTTTACAACAGGATGAGAGCTGCAGAGCCCTGGGGTAGAGAAGCACTAGCCCATCACAGCGCTTGGTTTTTGTGAAAGGTTCAACCTGGAGCATAAACACTGCACATCCTACTGTGTAGACACGTGTCATTTACTACCTCCCACATTAATCTCTTGAAGAGAAAGTTTTCACAGGAAAGGAAGTCCCCCCCGGCTTCCTAACTAGCACAATCTGTACAGGAGGTCAAATGGAGCAGCCCAGAAACTGTTTTATGTGGACATGACTCACAGTGCCATCAAATGACAACAAATTCATGTTTAGATATTTGCTTTGAGCTGAGATGCTGATTAATTTATTTGTTTTTTAATTTTTAATTTAATTTAATTTTAACCCTCAGGGAGATTTTAAAAAAGAGAAGAGGCAAAAGAAGAGGAAAAGGAAGGTAAGGAAGGAAGGGGAGGGAAACGAGCAGGAGTTTCAGGTTGCTGTGCTCTAAACAGTTTTCATTCTTCAGTTCCTTCTATGATGGTCTTAAAGGAGAATGGGGTGAATGCATAACCTGAGCCAGCATAAAATTTGTTCTGGAACTCTACCCTAATGAAGGGAAAGAGGAAAAAAAGTTAGAAGACAATGCTCCTTAATGAATCACTTTAGCCGAGTATTTCTATTCCAACTTTCTATTACATAATAATCAAAGCAGTGTAGGGAAGGGGAATTAAAGATATCGAATGAATTAAAATAGATCGATTTTCTACTGCTTCAGGGTTAAAGAATAAAATAAAAAGGGTAGCAATACTAAACTGAATCAAGAAGGGTTGCTGCACAGTCACCACAGAACCCGTTTGTAGGTGGGATCATCACTATGGGTTTCATAGAATTATATAGTGGCACAGTTGGAAAGGTCCAAAAAGGCCATTGGGTTCCACCTCCTGCTGTTGCAGGACACCAGCTTACATCATCCCACTCAGATGACTCAAGTGGTAGAGTTAGGAAAAACTGGGAACCACTGTGTTTCCAGGAGCCTGAAAATAGCTTAGAAAACAGCAAAGGGGCAGTCAATGAGAACACTCTATTACCTTCCCATGTATAGGGATTAGACCTGAGTTTTAGAGTTGGGTTTAAGATTCAGCTTAACATTAGGGTTAGGAAAATCTGAATCCCTTTGCATGTTCAGGGCCCTGGAAATAACCTTAATTGGGCAGAAGGGATGAGTGGTGAAGAAGAGCCACTTGTTTGCTGCCATTGTGTAATGTTCTCAGAACACATAAGGTCTCTGGGTTGGGTTCCACTTCAGCTTAGGTCAGGGCTAGGAAACCATTGGTCTATATGTACACCTGGGAGCCTGTGACTATCCTCAACTGAGCAAAGAGAGCAATCACCAAAAAACCACCTGAGTACAGTTCCCAGTATTCCTGCCCATTAACTCTGTTAGCTCCAGTTGATGGGAGCTGAAGGTGAAAACATCCGGAAGGCATCAGGTTGGGAAAGGCTGGCATAGAGATGTCCTCTCTTTGGGGATCGGATGTGAAGTAGCAGATCTGCCGACTGCAAAGAGCACACCTAACACTTGCTTCAACTACTCTTTACTTGAATAGCTGTCACCTCCCTTGAATGCATGCAGTTTTGTATGCATTTTTTCCTTTGGAGAAGCACACAGAATCATAGAATCATATGATAGTAGAGTTGGAAGGGGCCACTAAGGCCATCGAGTCCAACGTGCTGGTGTTGCAGGACACCATGTTACACCATCCCACTCAGATGGCTGTCCAGTATCTTTTTGAATGTCTCCAGTGTGGGAGAGCCCACCACCTCTCCAGGCAGCTGGTTCCACTGTCATATTACTCTGACAGTGAGGAAGCTTTTCCTGATGTCCAGCCTGAATCTGGGTTGTCACAACTTGAATTGATTATTCCATGTCCTACATTGCAATATACAGGTGTGTGCAGATCTACTGAAGGACTGCTGTGTTTCAGCTTGCATATCAGTTTGGGAGTGCAAATTAGCTAGCATAAAAGTGAGATCCAAACAGATGTCTTTCAAATCCCTACTTACCAGTGGAGTCTCAGTGCATGCAGGAATGCAGAGAGGCCTTCCATTACAAGAAGAATGGCTACAGTCAGACATGCAAAGACAGCAAAGATAATGAAGACCACAATGAGGCCAACCCAGTTGGCAATCTGGAATGCTTCCTTTAACACCATGGTCCAGAGGACCTCTGAGAGCTCTGGAGAAAAAAGGGGTGTGGAAGAAAGACAGAAAAAGAGAGAGAACACTAAGGAACATGGCAAAGAAAACGCCAATATATTAAAATCTATTTCCACGTGAGAACTTTTACAAAGCCATCCTCACTCCAAAATGAAGGTTAGAATCCTCCAGTAGGGTAACAAGGCATTGTGGGTGGGCTAAGTAATACAGACATGTGTAGAGTTACTTCAGCAGGGAGAGAAATTCTCTAAGTGGCAATGCCTAGTAAGATGTTTAGGAAGCATAACATTACAATGCCACTGAAAGAGTTAAGAATTCCGTCTTTGCCCCAAGCAGTGGTGTGGCAGTGTTGGCTAGGATGCGGCACCAGCTTTTTTTATTAGAAGGAACACTAAAGCCATCCTCTGCTGCCAGCCTCATACTTTCCTGCTACCTCTAAACATGGCTGTTCATAGTAGCTGGGGAGAAACAAATTTTCCCAACCATAGTGTATTGTTCTTAATTGTAACCCCAAATCCTGAAGTGACCTGCTCTTGGTGGAGTGAAATGAGGCGAGACTGGGGCGAGACTGAGGGAACTGGGCCTCTTCAGCCTGGAGAAGAGGAGACTCAGAGGGGATATGTTGGCGACATACAGGTATGTGAGGGGATGTCACATGGAGATGGGTAGAGACCTGTTCTCCCCTGCAGAGGAAGGCAGGATGCTCTCCAACAGAGCAAAGCTCAGGGAGCCAAGGTTCCGTTTGAATGCCAGGAAGCACTTCCTGATGATTAGGAGCCCAAGGGTATGGAATGGGCTTCCACAGGAGGTTGTTGAGGCCCCATCGGTGTGGGTGTTCAAGGATAGGCTGGACGTCCACATGGTGGGCATGTCGTGAGCAGAGCCGGCTGGTGCCGAAGGTCAGACTAGATGGCCTGGGAGGCCCCTTCTGACTCGCTCTGTTTCTATGTTTCTAAATCTGCTACTCCTGCTCAATCCATCTCAGTAGGCTTGTGTTGGTTTATATCAACACACCTGCCTGAATTTTGGGGCTCCCCTTGGAACTGCAGCCCTGGAGAGTCTTGGCTGAACTTGGCCAAATGTGTCTGTATTGCAGTCAGAGTGATTTAATTTCCTGCTACTAATTCAGTATTCTGTACAGTGTACTCTGTCTTAATAGTCTTACTACTGAGAGCCAGTGTGCTGCAGTGGTCAAAAAGTTGGACTGGGTCTTGGGAGATCTGGGTTCTAGTCCCCACACAGAGCATGATGCTCACAGGGCAATTCTGCACCAGGCACTGACTCTCTGCATAATCTACCTCAGAGGCTGTTGTGACAATAAAATGGAGGAGAAGGACCATGCACACCACAGTTGTTCATCCCAGAGATGAGCACCGTACAATGAAAACTCACGTGCATGGGCCAGACTGAGTGCCCAGAGCCGAAGGTAGGAAGCCGTGTTGGAAATGCAACCCAGACAGTATTCAATGGTGTGAATGCACTGGTGGACAAAGATGTCTCCAAAGTTGAACTGAAATGGATTTTGAAGAAAAGCACCGAGCATCAGAAAACAATGGGACCTAATTTAACTGTGATTAACCGAAGTCCCATTGATTTCTATGTATAAGCATGAATGAGTCTGGATCCAAGAACAAATATGCAATGATCTGGATTCAAAAGTGTTTTGGATTTCTTCTTCCTCAACTGTAGAACCGCTCATGAGAGCTGCACCCATTCTTAAGTCTTACCCATGTTGCTGACCCCAGTGTGGTAACCCTTCAGTCCACCACCCAGGCACATGGGGCTGCAGTTGACTTTGGGTCGCTTCCCACAGCTCTCCAGCTGAATGGGAAGGAGTGTTGGCAGTCAAATGGAAGGGAGCAAGAGTGGCATTGCTCCTTGATCTACTGTGTTGAGAAGACTAATAGGGAAGGGGACAATCTGGAGAAAATTTGGGGGAGGAATGGGGAGGGACCCCCTGCTTTCCCACAATGAAGTCTGCACTGGACTTTGAATAAGTGTGCCAGGAATGCAAAATCTCAGGTCCAGGGTCCCAATCCAGGCCATGTGGAGCTCCTCTGATGGCCACACCCCTTCCCTGGTCCCACCCCCTTTCCTTGACCACCAATCAGTGCACATGCCAGGTTTATTTTGCTGAATTCTAAAAGGTTTTAATGCCTCTGCTAAGGCTTAAGGTTGGCAACGCTGAGATGCACAGGCCAAGTGTGCCCCATCTGGGGGCTGGTCCTGCTGTGATGCTCTCTGGGATACTCATGGGAGGGCTGAGGAGAAACGAGGAGGCAACAGCCCTGGGGACCATCTTTCCAGCACACTGCTAGTTGTTTGCATTTTCACGAATAGGGAACTCATGCCATGCTAAAGACAGTTGTGCCTCAGCTGAACACCAAAATTACGCGGACTCCTCCTGCAAGACGTCCAAGTGACTAGAAAGTCTGACAAGCAGCCATCTTCTTTAGTTGTCTCATCACATGGCAACATGAATTCTCGCTCTGAATATGTACACCTAGCATATTTGTAAATGAGCTGCCTATGTCTCAATAGACTATGCAACCAAGTAGAACGTTTTTAAAAGAGAAGTGGCCTACACCCTTATGGCAGACAGTCTTCTACCAAAGACCAACCACATCACTTAGAGAATGCATGGTTGGTGTAGGGGCTGCAGTAGCCGGCAGGAACAAAACGATATGCTGCAGAATGTGGAAATCTCTGCTGTCCTTGAATCAAAGGGAGGGTATCCAAGAATGCAGGATTCCAGCTTGTAGAATCCAGAAAGTGCTGATTGCCACTAATCAGTAGGGGCAGGTGACCCCAGTAAACTAACAAATAGAACAAAGAATAATGGGGAAATGAATTTACTTTGTATCCAGACAACATATTATGACATAGGGTATATAATGTATGTTCTCTGTACCTCTTTCGAGACTCTGACTTGGGAAGCTTCTCCCCTTTGTCTCCGTTTATTCTACAGTGCACCAGAATAAAACTGCTGTTAGCTCTAAGTCTCGTCTCAGGCTCTGTTTGGCTTCGGGTCTGGGGTCCACCCGGGGTTTGCCCAGCTGTTGATTGGCACAATCCGGTAACAGTTCTGAAAACTGAAGCACCCTGGATTGTAGCCTGAACTTCTCAGGGACAGGGTTCAAGCACCAAGGATAGCCCCTTTAGACTGTACTCTGGTGAACTACTATGGTACATAGACAAATCTGCAAATGTGAGATGCAGTGAGCTATCTCACTGCAGCTTTTCCCAGGTTTCTTCCTTCTCCGAGCCTACCTCTTCCCCGTGTTCACCATGTCCTCCATGACCACCACCACTGTGATCTTCCAGACTTGCTTTCTTAGAGTTGTTGGACTCCATGATCTCCACCTCAATATCGCCAGTGGGACTCTCCGTCAATTCAGATGAATGCAGCTTAGGGAAAGCAAGCCAGAGAATGCTTATTGTCAGCACACAAAGAGCAGAAGCAAGAAACATGACAGCTCTTGACCTGTACATATAGATATGGGATTCCACACACAGAATTGTAGTGAGCTATAAAGAATGGTTCAACCGAGCCTTGTATCTGCAGGGAGTTTGCGTTCACATGTATGAACATTCACACAGGAAAATCCCCACCTGCAAACAAAATTATCCCATGAAAACTGACTCAGAACTATTCTCACTGTGTGAATCCTAGATTTTTTTCTTAGTACGTTTTGGGTATTGCCCAAACAAATCAGTAACCTCTATCATATTCGCCCATTTCATGCTGCCTGAAGTATTGGAACAAAGAAGGCATTTTGTTAAGATCCCCCTCCTTGTATATCTGATATTTTCAGTTAACAAATTCCTAAATAGGGCCCTTGAATATCCCAGATGTTATCCCAAATGGTGGCCTTTGAAGATCAGGAAAACTGTGACTTCCTGGTTCAGATGTAACATCAAAACATTGTTTGCCAGAAATGTAGTTTGCAATCCAGCTACAAGCCATACTAGCAAGGCCTGAATTGGCAGTTATTCGCAAAACCATAATTTGGCTACTGGTGCTGATTCAGACAGAATGGCAAACTGCTTAAATTTGTGGACTGAAGGGGACTGGTTCACTTCCAGCAGTAACAGAGATAATCCAAGTGAAAGAACTTTCAAACTGTTGCTCCTTGTCTTCCATTCAGCTCAGCTTCACCCAAGGCAATCTATACCCCTGCAGAAGCCCCATGTCACAAGAGACCTTTGTCCTTACCATGCGCTGAGCTCTCTGGTGATTGGCTCGAAGAATGAAGGGTTTAATCAGGAGCATCCAAGGAATAGAAATCAGGGCAAGAATGACCAGAAAGGTTTGTACTTCTTGCTAGCAGAAATATATACAACAGTAGTTTAAAAAAATGCTTAAAGGGAAATTATCTTCTTTTTTAAAATGTGCCTGTGTCAGTAATAGTAAGAGACAAAGTTACTGGGAAGAGCCATGTGGTCTAGTGGTTAGAGTGCTGGACTGGGACTTGGGAGATCTGGGTTCCTTCCCCACTCGACCATGAAGCTCAGTGAGTAACTTTAGACTAGGGGTCCTCAAACTTTTTCAACAGGGGGCCAGTTGAAAGGTTCCAGCGGTGGGTGCGGGCAGCCAAGGCGGTGCTGGTGGGGGGGCACAGGCTGGTGAGGGGACGGGGGGCGCATGTGGTGAGTGGGGGGGGCATGAGGTGAGGCAGCGGCTTGCTTGCAAGGAGATCGTTTTCTCCAAGCGAGTCCAAATGATCGCACGAGCAAGCCGCCACTGAGCGCTCACACAGCGAGTGCAAAACCTCTGGGGCGGGCCGGTTAAATGGGCATGGCGAGCCAGATCCTGCCCACGGGCTGCAGTTTGAGGACCCATGCTTTAGACAATCAAGGGCTGTCAGCCTGGCTGACCTCCTAGGGTTGCTATGAGGACAAAAGAAAGATGAGGAGGGGTATTCGAGCTATTTTGGAATCCTTACAGGAATGGGGGTGGGTCAGAAATATAATAAATAAATCAGCATACAAAACTAATAACTGAGTTGCACCACTGAGAAAGAATAGCACCATCTCATTCCACAGAATTGCACAAAGTGTGGATTTAAAATTCCACTGGCTTCCTTGGTAGGAAGATGACGTCTCCCCCAGCCTGGAGCAATTCAGAGGTTTTGGACTGCAACTCCCATCATTCCTATGCATTTGCTCATGTAGCTGGTCCTACAGCTGCAAGTCAGATGCAGTCCAGTTCTCCGTACTACTGAGCAGGGTGGGTGAGGTGACCCCCCCGAGATACCTCTGGCTCCCCACACAAGGTCCATTTGTCCAACCCCAACTCGTCACGCGTGCTGAAATTCTCTTTCTCCACTGCATCCAGAGCCACATGGGAGCAACTTTTCTACTGAACAGTGGCATCTGTGTGAATTCCACAACCACACAGGCAGGATAATGGGACATGTATTCATTCATTCATTTAAATATACTGTCCACTAGTGAGGTCTTGGGACAGTCTCCAAGGTCTCGGGACATGACATGCTCGAGGTCTCAAGCAGTGACATGGCCACTGTGGGAAGCAGGGCTGGAACCAAGGGGTCATGAGCAGGATTCCCCACTCACTCCAGGCAGAGGCATACTATATTAAATGCATTCAGACTTTTAAATGGTCCTCACACGCACACACAGAGTCCCAAACGCAGATGCACGATAATATTACCCTAATCCATATACCTTGTAAATGCTCCTTCCCACAACCACCGCACTGGCAGTGGTGCAGTCCAGTATTAAGCTCCCTGATGGAGCAATCATATGGGCTCTGGAGAACATCTTATGGGCCATAGGATAGTTTGGATCCCCAGATGTGAGACTGAAGAAAGTAGTGTGAACTCAGAGATGGGAATCTCCTCCCCTGCCCCATCGCTACCACAGCAGAAAGAATTGCACTGGCTGCTCTCGAGGCTGGGAAAATTATCTGGTTGGGTGGGTGGGGAAGGTGGTGTTTTGGGGAAGGAAGCAGCTCAGCCTCCTTCCCAACTACCCAAGCTATTCCAGATGGCCAGGCAAAAAACCCACCAAAAAAATTCAGGGCAGGAAGATGTATATCCCTGCACTGCATGCCCATAGCCTTTGAATCTGGAGACCGAGGGACATAGCATCACCTTCACCTTCACCTTCACCTTCACCACCACATTGCAGTTATATCTTGCCTTTTCTCCTCCTGCAAGGACCCCAGGGCAGCTTCCCCAGTTCTCCTCTACTCCATTTATTCTCAAAACTATCTTGTGAGGTGGGTGCCCCAACTATGGAATATGCTCCCCAGAGAGATTTGTCTGGTGCCGATGCTATATTCTTTTGAGCGTCAGGCAACCCCCTTTTATTTTCCCGTTATTTTAAATTGATTTTAACTGGGGTTTTAATATATCAATTGTCAGATGCTGTGGTGTAACTTTTATTCTACTCATTTTTTGTAAGCCACCCTGAGACACCTGTAGTAGATGGGTTAGAAAAGTGTTTAATAAATAAATAAATATTTTCCAAAGGGCAAAATGGACCCAGAAAAGACAGGTATTCTATAGCACGAGTCTGGCCCAAGCCAGGAATTTCTAATTTTCTTGTTGAACACCTTATCTGAAATGCAGGAAGTTTTTGTCAAGCACACGAGGTCTCATGCAACCAAAGAGTGCTTTAGGTTGGAAATACAGACGTTTAAAGAAGCACCCCTTTGCCTTCCAAAAACATAAACTGTCTTGGCTACAGATTGATGAAATCTGAGAAATGGAGACATCCTGGGCAACGAGTGAGCCTAGAAGTCACCTCCCAACATGACTGACAGGGCTGTTGGGAAAGCAGTTTCCCAACTGTAGAACTGTTTGTACATTTGGAGCTTATTTGGCTAACATGGGATAGTTCCTCTTGCTCAAGAGCATTTGCTAATAAATCAGGTTGATTTGCTAATCGCTTGCCCATCTTGTTCCTACAAGCTCATCTATGTCATTTCAACACAAACCAAAGTGGGGTAATCTGTGATAATATGGGATCTTAGGAAGCACCTCCAAATCCTGCTGTTTTGAGAAAAGGAGGCATATACTTGGAAGGGAACTGGGGTCCTTGGACTCGAAGAAGGGCAAGCAAGCAAGCTCCGTAGGATATGAAGGCCTTGCAAATAACAAGTAGAGCTGCAGACTTCTTGCATACAACTTTCTGGCCAGCCATTGCCATTGGCAACTCTTGCAAATTTCAGAACTTTCCTTAGGATTGCAATCAAAGAAGCCCACCATGAAATATTTCTTTAACCTTCTTGTTTTAGCCAAACAGAACAAAATAATAAAGAATGGGATATATTTAGAGCTATAAAGCCCTATAAGGCCAATAATGGGCAAGCAAGCCTGCCAATCAAAACCTTTTGTCATCTTTGTTTAAAACAGTCACCAAACCCCCTTTGGCTGCCTTGCCCACCTGCACCTGTGATGGTCAGAGATATTGAAATACTGCCCAACCATGCCCGCCTTCTCCTTGCATCAAGAAAAAAAAGCACTCACCCTTTTCTCTCCTCCCTTAATGTCTGACACATAAAATCTATTTTCTACACCCATGAGCAAACTTAGAAAAAAAGTTTTATTTTAATTGCTAAATCCCGAGAAGACAGGGAAAAAGCAGGCCCAGTCCACAGACACAGAGAAGGTCCCTTCCACCAGGGAGCCTTCACACATTCTGCTCACAAAAGAAAACAACACTTTTTTCCCTCTCTAACTTTCCTTCTATTGCAGATAAGAAGTTTGACACAACTCCCCATCAATTCAGAGTCAGCAGTTACAGCGAGATGAATCTTTGTATTAGCTTTCAGTTTCCTTCTAAGTAGGAAAGACTTCAGTTCTTTTCTTTCTTCCCCTGTTCCTAATATTTCACTCCATGCCAATTCCAAAAGCCCTAGTATTCAGGCTCACATGTGATTTTCCATACCCTCCACTGCACAGAAATCCTTGTTATCCACATTGGCTTTAAAGCTTGTAATTCTTGGCCTTTTCTCAGCGTTGACATGCAGTTCTAATTCCCCTGATGTGTGATTTTAATTCATTTTAACTTCTTTAATAAAACAAAGAATTGCTTTTGAGACCTTCTTGATATCTTTCACCCTTTGGGAGTATCAGGTTTTCCTAAGCACCCAGAGTTCAATGCCAAAACATTCCTCATGAACACAGGAGGTTTACATGTATGTAAAATAAAGCATACCTTGTTACAAGGCCATATACAGTGGTACCTCGGCTCACGAATGCCTTGGTTCACAACCAAATGGAGTCGCGAACAAAAATTTCATGAAAATTTTGACTTGGGTCGCAAACTCCGCATTGGGTGGCGACCAAGATCGCAGCCATCTCCCCCCCCCCCGCACCCAAGTGGGGAGATGGCCACGATCGCGGTTGCGTTCGTGCAGGGAACACGTGCGTGATCACGGCTGTGCCGCACTGCGCCCGTCTTTCCTGCAGGAGCACACCCGTGCCAGGATTTCTGTGAGAAGCACCAGCCCTACATAACTGTAACGAAAAGAGTGTTGAATCTGATGATCAATAACGTGGTCTCTCATTTCCGGAGAGTTATGCAGCGCAGGAAAAAACAAGTGATTATAGACAGATTTTTCACCAAAATTGACCCTGCAGCTAAGAGACAAAGAAGAGAGGAAACCCCTGAAAGGGATCTCCCCAGTGTCCTTATGGAGGGGGACCCTCCCTCAAGACAATTACCCCCCCCACCTAGGTTAGTGTTCTCCACTGTACTGTACTTTGTTACTTTGTTGTTCTTTGTCACTTCGTTTCAAATTTTTCTGATTAAAAAAATAGTTACAGAACAGATTAACTTTATTTGCATTGAATCTTATGAGGAAATTTGACTTGGGTCACAACCAATTTGGGTCACAACCAGAGTCGTGGAACAGATTAAGTTCGTGAGCCAAGGTACCACTATATATCCATGGAGAGATGGCAGGGGGGTTTCACTCTGCCATTTTCTGAGACGAAGCTTCCTGAACATTCCAAGTGTATCTGTATCACTCGAAGGGTCTGCATGGTTTTCTTTTAATGGGACATTTATTTATTTACTTACTTACTTATTTTTCGATTTATAGCCTGCCTTTTTCCAACAAAGGACTCAAGGCAGCTTACATCATTCTCCTCCTCCATCTTATCCCCACAAGAACCCTGTGAGGTAGGTGGGGCTGAGAGTCTGTGACTGGCCCAAAGCCACCCAGTTGGCTCCATGGCTGAGCGGGGACTAGAACCCAGATCGTCTGAGTCCCAGTCCCATGCTCTTAACCACTGCACCACACTGGCTCTCATAAAAAGGCCAGCCCCATGAGACGGGGTGCTGAACCTCTCCCAGTCCAGGGGCCTGATTCCATTCCAGATAAGCACTCCAGAGTGCATTCCAGTGGTGAGCAGCGCTGTAGGCAAAAGCAGGCAGGACCAAAAATTATAGTTTAGACACACATTCCTGGCTGGCTGGGGCATGCTGGGAGTTGTAGGACCGTTCTTCTGTCTATACCTGCACAGGGTTAATCACTCAGAGATGTTTGTGTTAAGTGGTGTATAAGCTCTTATAGACAGAGCCTAAGCCTCATTTCAGTATTTTTGAATGGGGGAAACAGATGCACAAAAGCTAGGAAAACAAGAAACAATCAGTGGTCAGGGGGAAAGGGAGTGTCTAAGAGACAGCACATTGCTGGCCTGGCCCAGGGAACTTCTCCCTACCGCCCTCTCAGCACCACTTCCCATCGACCATCCTGGGAGAAGGCCTTCAGGAGAAAGAAAGTATTAAGTGAAGAAAAGCTCCACCTGGACTTTGCCTGCCTGCAGTGCTGTAGTCCAATAACCGTCAACAATATAGCTTGACATGCTACTATTGCTTTGTCATTGTTTAAGTTCTTCATAAGCTGCCTTCGTCGGAGTTGCATCCTGATAAAGCGTCATATCAACAATTCTGCTCAATAAATGAAGGAAGGAGGCCGAAAAGTCCCTACCTGATGTTCGTATAAGGGACGATTCGTCTGGTCATTGTAACTAAAGAGAAACATGTTGATGAAGTGGATAAGGATGCTCGGGGCAAACTCAGCACCTTTGGCATCGTACCGGCACCACTTGAAAATAATCATGAAAACAAGGTAACCAAACAGGCAGAGGATGAAGATCATCTCTGGAATGAACTGCAGGATGATGTTGATGGTATTCCTGAAATAACTGAGAAAAGACAAGCCAAGAAAAGGAAAAGTTGCAATGTGGAAGGTCAGTGGTCACTTTGGAGGCAAAGAATTGGTGGGGAATAGAAACAAAGAGACAAAGAAACAGAGCGAGTCGGAAGGGTTCTCCTGGGTCATCTAGCCTGACCCCCAACTCCAGCCAGCTCCACTCATGATGTGCAGCCCTCCAAATATGTTGAACCCATTCTCATGAGGGATGATGGCAGTTGTAGTCCAATAAGGTCTGGAACAGGGCTGGTGTTCAGGGTAGGCATAGTTGCGCAACCTCAGCAGGGTCCCAAAGGCAAAAGACTTCTGGAGTTGCTCAGCATCATTCACCTGGCTCTCGCTCTGGCCCAATCAACAGCGGTAATGAAGAAAAGGAGCTGCAGATGTTGCAACCTATTTGCTCCTTTGATCTTCACCTGTCAAGCAATCAAGTCAGTAGCAAGGATGAGAAAGCAGAGGAGCAACAGCAGCTTCTCACCAGCAGATGGTGGTGAGGAGGAGGAGGCCCATTGAGGGAGTCTTGCCTCAGGGTCCTCCAGATCCTAGAGCTGGTGCTGATCTGGAGGGTCACAGGCTCCCTGCATCTGAGTTACAGGCTGGTGTGGAATGAAGAAGAAAACCTGGGCCATGTTAAGTCATTGCCTGACTTCCTTGCGATACCAACAGAACTCAGCAGCTGTGATCAGAACTGTCTGGTCTCACCATAATAAATCAGAATGTTGTAATTCAGAGAGAGGAGCTTGTTGCTTTTCAAATGTTGTTGGATTACAAGTACCATCACCCCCAGCCATTACAGCATACTGGCAGACAATAGGTTTTGCAGCCCAGCAATATCCAAAGAGACCCAAGGGCCACCCGTGCTGTAAGCAACATGGTCTCATTTCCCAGACCAGATGCCCCTGGAAAGTAACATTTGAAGAAAGGGAAAGGCAAAACCGCAAAAGAAGGGTAAGGAGAGAAACCAGCTGCAGGGGAGCTTGGGAACAGTGTCAGGCTGACAAGGAAGCTTCTGGAACAGGGTAGATCTTTGTGAGCTTTTTAAGCATTCCCAGGAAAGGCCCAAGCTCTCTAAAGTAAAATGGGAGCAGCACGTGGAGCAGGAAGAGATGGGGTAGAAGAAGGAATCCGGTTAGCGAAGTGCTATTGCATACGGCTAATACGAGCAGGAAGCTCTACAGTAGAACAGAATAGGATGGGGAGCACGGATGACCCTCCACCCAGATCAGATCTCTGTGCCCTGAATGAAACGAGAGCATGGCCACCCCACACTGTCATTTGGGTTCAGCAGGCAGTCAGACAGCCCTCCTGCTGCGACTGCCGGGAACCATGCCCCTGAGATCTGAGGCGGAAGTCCTTCTCCAGGAGCACCCCCTGAAAGGGATCAGGAGGGTGGTTACCTGGAGGAGGCCCTTCTCTGTGGTGGCACCCCAATGATGGAATATGCTCCCCAGAGAGGCTCCCCTGGCACCAACGCTTTTTTCTTTATGGTGCCAGGCGAAAACCTTTTCATTCTCCTGTTATGTTAATGTTTAATTGGTTTTAATTGTGATTTTATTGTGAATTGCTGGATGCGGTGCCATTTTTATCTGCGCTTGTTATAAATTGTTCCAAGATGCTAGTAATGGGATGGTCTATAAAGGCTTCAAATAAATAAATAAATCAGCCAGCCAGCCAGCCAGCCAGCCAGCCAGCTGCACAGCCAGTGGGACTTCTCTTGTCAAAGCGGCTCTCCCTGGCTTGCATCTCCTCCCATTGAGGGGAGGAAGCAGAGCAGGCAAAACTGCCGCTTCCTTGATGCCTTTGGTACCTCCGAGCACAGATCAGAAAGGGATCTCACCAGGGCCGTCTTAACAGCATTATGGGCCCCGGGCAAAGCAGTGTCCTGGGGCCCCTGCGACAACTACAACTACTGTTAATTCTGGAAGTTTTCCAGTTTTCCAAGGGTTAACATACACAGATTGGTACAGGGCCCTCAGGCAAGTGCCCATCAGGCCCATGGGTTAAGACGGCCCTGAATCTCACTCCCTCCTTCCTCACAAAGTCACACCCATAGTGTCCAGGGTCGGGCTCGAGGAGGGGAGTGGTTGGGCCATCAAGGAGACCCCAGACCACGTGGGCCTGGGTGGGCAAGCTCCAAGGGCTGCACAAGTTCCTTTAGTTGTCCACCCTTTTTAAATAGTGGCCAGGAAGGATAGCAGCCAATCACTGAGGCAGAAGGAGTGGAGCAGTAAAAACTGCTGTCGCAGCTTGGGTCGGGTCCTGGCTTCCAAGTCTCCCAAAGAGAAGCAGAAGCTTGTATATCAGGGGCTACTGGTGATGACTGACCCTAACAAGCCCAGCAATGGTCAGGGCTGTTAATCAGGGAGCTGGACCTAAAGATGTGGCCAGATGAATATAAGGCTTGAGGTACCAGCGATCATTAACGAAATGACAGCGACCATCTGAGGCCACTGTGCCTGCAACCGTGAAATCTCCAAAGCAAGGATATAAGACAGGGCTTTGCTTCCAAAGTTCCAGCTCGCAGTCTTCTATTGCAACAAGCCGTGTTTGCAACTGCGAGGCATTAGTAAACTTACACATGGTTGAAGAGACTGAGTATCACCCCAAAGACCATGTGTGTGATCCCCATAATGACAGACATCTTCATTTTGTAGGAGTTCAAGAAAGTCAGCTTGTTGTTTGCAATGTTCCAGATCTTGGAGAAAAAGATAAGGAGGTAAGTGAGGGTCTGTAAGGTTGTAGGATCCATGCCTGTAGATAAGGCATTTCCCCACGTAGTTTAAAAAGGGCCCCATTCTGCAACACTCAGTGGGGCTACAGAAATATCCTGAACTCAGACTGCATCATTCTGCAAACAGAAAAGCTCCCATCATTAGGGGGCCGGTGACTCCCATGTCCGTGGGGCTTCTCATCTATTGTAGCTTTATAGGAGCTCTCCATGATACTGATCTTCATCCCCACTATCCAGAGCACCATAGATAGTGCCTATAAAACTTAGAATAAAAGCTTCAAGGGATAAGGAGCCACGCTGACCTGGAATCATTGTATGCTTCCAACACTTTCTGCAAATACACTTGCTCACCAAGGTCTTCTCTGGCTTGTAATTGCAACTACTCTTACATTGCTCCGTCTTACTCCTCCTTCCCTGTATTCCTTATTTTTATTGTAGTTTTAAACTGTTAAATAGTGTATTTATAAGCACAGTATTGTTCTGATATTGAAATTATTTTAATAATGTTTTAGTAGTGTATTTAAACATATTTTAATCATTTAGAGATGTTTGTGTTAAATGGTGCATAAGATTTATTAATAGATAATGTAATATTTAAATGTTACGGACAAAAGCAATTGGACATAATCAACAGTAAAAATCCCAAGAAAGGCTGAAACTTTAGCATATGCTGTCAAACCTCTGGAGGCAGAGAATTGCCTTACCCTGGTGCAGTTAATGATGTTGGTGCCCTCTCGAAAACTTCTAAATTGTTTTAATTCTATTATCTATGCCTGGAAGGTTTTCTGCCAAGTCGTTTTGGCTGGAAGGCGGCATGGGAAAACCATTCATTAAAGAAATCATGATGAGGTTGCAAGGCTACAACTCAGAGTGGAGCCATCCAATTTTCAGTCAATGCTGCCACCTCGTGGCCAGCTGCCATTATCACAATCACCCAGTGTTGGAAATCCGGTTGGAAATTTTCTTGTACATCTACCGAACAGCCTGAACAAGTATTTCATGGAATGGAAACTGATGTGCAAAAAGTTCTACCATTACATTTTTTCTGTACAAACATTTCCACTTTTTTAAAAAGGATAGTTTCATAAAAGTTAATAACTAACAAAAGGAATGGATACATCCCTGGCCAATTTGAGTGGGCAGTTTTAAAGTTGTAATATTTTCCCCCCATGGGTACATATTTCACAAACACATATGCATATTCTTTAGCCATTTTAAAATAAAATGTTGAATTTCCTGTGGCATCATTCTTCTTAAATCTAAATCATAGAATACACTGTTGAGTTGCCTTGCCTTAAAATACTAAGGCCAGCTGAGTAAGATTTGGAATTTGGAATTGCCAGATTGTTTCCCCATTTCTACTGCACACTATTTGCAGGCCATATTTATCTGTTAAATGCCTCATGAAACTAGCTCAAACCCATTGAATATTTTGTCTATTATTACAACCCCTGGAGTTTTTCCCAGCTGAACATTAGAATAACCTTAGAACCCCTTCTCATTCTTCAAAATCCACTTTCCTGAATGTTCTTTAACTTATCCTCTTAACCCTACAGTAACCTTAATGGCAGCAAAGCTTTGAAGATATATACAGGCAGTCCCCAGGTTACAAATGTCAAAGTTAGGAACAACCCGTACTTATAAACAAACTGCCATAAAGCCTATTAATTTTTAAACAACTACTGTGGAAAATCTTCATCATCACAGAGAGAGAAAAAGTGAAAGCGGTGAGAGGGAGGCCTCCAAAGCAGGCCTTCCTGCTCGGTTCACCCAGAGAGGAAATCTCTCTGGCTTTTCCTTGCTTCAAAGAGGAGGCACTGGTGAGTTTGGGCAGTGGGGGCGAAGGAATAGAGATATTTGCAGTTTTTCCACTTTCATGGGGGCCTTGCACCCCCAAGCCCTGAAAATGTGAAGGGCTGACTAAAAGTAATCCAACTTACATACAAATTCAACTGAAAGACAAATTTTGGTCCGTAATCCAGGAACAGTTTGTAATCACATCTGATTTTGCTCACTTGTTTCTCTATGCTCCTCTCTTTCTCCATTGGTCATTTTCTTATCGTTTTAACTTACAGATAGGATTCTTGATCTGTCTACAAAATGCCCATGTACATCTGTAAGATTCCCTATATAGTTGGTACAGTATGTATGTATCAGCCAATCAATAAATATTAGATATGGGGAAAAAGCTTCTCCCACATGACTTTGGAATCTGTCCACATGAATTTGGCTCATTAAAGTACGTCTCACTAAAAGATTTGTCCTTAAATTCAGCTGCCAGCCACTCCCTTAACCTCAAACATTTCATGTAGTCATAGTGCACAGCAGGCAGAAATTCAACAAGCAAAGCTTTTCCCCACCATGGTGATGCAGTGAAGGAAAAACCTTCAACCAGCTGAATTTCTGCTACAGTTTCAGCTATTAAAGTTTCCGTCATACGTAGGTTTAGTGAGAAAGCAGTCCTACAACTCCCAACATTTCCCAGCCTGCTATAAAAATGCTGGCAGCTGAAGGAAATCTTTCTGTCTTGCACCCTACAAGACAAAGATGACAACACTAGAAGCCTCAGGCTTGGTCCTAGAACTGCAGTCCTCTGAGTAACTTCAAGTTGATGATGCGTTCCTGGAAAACTCTAAGTTGCTTTAACAACCGGGCTCCTATTCGTTTCTTATGATCCACACCCAGATAAATGACATGCGGGGATCTTTCTAAAATTACCGGATCGATCCCAAAGGGATAAGGGTTTCCAGAGTACACTCCTGGATGTGCTGGGTTCAGCTGAAGGTACTCATGGGAATGCACAATTTCATCCCTAACAGGGAAAGAAAAGAGAAGTGTTAGATGGTTAGCCTACCCCCAGATGTGAGATGGACTTTCATCACGGCTTGATGAGTAAAAAACAGAAACACCAATTAACACTGGGACACTGCTTACTCTGGCTGAGTTCGTGCTTATTCTTATTTTTGCATCATCAGCTTTAGCCTTCCCTTTGATCATCAGGCTCAAAGACTGCCCCTTTTACTTCCTGAATTGCCTACCAGAACTTAACCCATGTTCTGGTACCATGACGTTTGGTTCACACAAGACAAGCAATGGTGGGTTGTTGAAATCGACTTTTGCAAGCCCTATTTTCACTGCCACTGGCAGCCCTTTAGGGTGCCCAAGCAGCACTGCGGAGGGACTGTCAATGGTTACCAGAGCTTTCTTTTTAAAAATGTGCACACAAAATGTGGGCAAAAAGGCTAATTCATTTGCTAAAAAATAGCTGCATTTGCACAGCCGTATTTGCATGGGTTTGCACATTGAAACTGCAGCTGAGACATTATGGAGGGTGCCTTCTGCCAAAGCACAGCAGGAACCAACACTAGATCGGGTGCCAAAGAGACTCTCAATACATTCTCCCCCTTTGCTTCCTCTTGACAGCTGTCAAAATAAAAGCTGTCAAGGGAAAGCAAAGGCACAAGGCAGAAGTGATCTTTGCCATTGAAAAAGGGTGCTATGATTGATGAGTATATGTTCCAGATATTTGTCCCAAGGACAGGGAAATGCAGCATGTTGTTGTGACATCATGACCTGATGTTAGTTCCTCAAGACATTACGGAAGGACTGGGGGAAATGGACGTGTGACTCTTTTTGGCAGCAGTCGCATGTAATGTATCTAGCCCAGGTGACGAACCTGGAGTTTACCACTTACGTCCATCCGCCGTTATTGTACATGGGGCGGACATGCCAGGAAGACCCAAATATGTTGAATGACTTGGAGAAGCAATCATTGTAGATGAAGCCAGTATAGATGGAGAAAATGCTCATCAGGAGGATCAGGTAGCGGCCACTGAAAAAGGTGTTCCAGATCTGCATAGGAAAAGGATGTTGGCAATCAGTATTGCTGCATTTATATCCTGGCCTGTCTTCCTCTTGCAAAGAGCCTGGCATAGCTTACAAGGTTCTCCTCTTCTCCATTTATCCTCACAACAACCCTTATGAGACAGGTTAGGCTGAGAGGCAGAGGCTGGTCCAAAGTCACTCACTGAGCTTCATAGTGCAGAGGAGACTAGAACCCAGATTTCCCAGGTTCCAGTCCATACCTGTTAACCACTACACAACCCTGGCTCTCAAGAGCCAGGTTATTCAAAGTTCTTCAGGAACAGTACAGAGCCAAGGTCTCCAAAATGGTGCCTGTGGGTACTGGTGTTCCACAGACACCTCTGTTGGTACCTACGTAGTTCTCTGTTCCTCCTGATTTTTATTTTATTTCTTGGGCTATTATTTCTATTGAGGTGGCTGCCATGTTGCAAAGCCATGTGCTACCTCCCAGCAACATCTTATTTAGGTTCAAAAGTGTGATCTTGTGTTTTGGAGTTCACAGCCCAACTCTGCTCATTAATTAGGTTTTTAGTCCGGTTACTTTTCTCCCAGTCTCAGCAGCTTTCCTTCTGGATAATGCATGTTTTGCAGTCATTCTTGCCTTCTGCAGCCCCAGCTTTATCAATGGGGAAGCCTCCTTCCAAGGCAGATATTTTGTGAGAATGCCCCCGATACTCTCGAAATTCCAAACATGCCCCAAACAGTTGGGGCCCTGACAGACTGGGTGCCCCTCTGCCTGAATCAGCCGTTCACAGCTTGGTGCCCCAAGATGTTTTGGGCTAGGTTGGGGAGTGGGCTGATCTAAAGGGGGTATTATTATAACATTGCATCTTTCTTCCTCTTGCAAGTAACCCAAGGCAACTTACAAGGTTCATCTCCCCTCCATATTATCCCCACAACAACAACCCTGTGAAGTAGGTCAGGCAGTGTCTGGCCCAAAGTAACGCAATGACCTCCATGGCTGAGTGGGGACTAGAACAGATCTCCCACATCCCCAGTCCAGCACTCCAGTCAGTATATCACACTGGCTCTCCACTCCCTTGTTCTCCCCACAGTATTACTGGTTTGGAAAGAATCAAGTTTACTAAGGACACCCTGAAGACTGCAGTTCCCCTTGAGGCCACCCACCTCGTTGGTGCTCTTCTGGGCTAAGAGGGACTTCTCGTTGCTGATCATCCAAAGAGCGAAGGCCAGCATGACCGTGCCGTGGCCGCAATCTCCAAACATCACCGCAAAGAGGAAAGGGAAGGTAATGATCGTGTAGGGGGCTGTGGGGAACGGAAAGCCTATCAGTTGATTCCTGCAAAAGGAAGGGGATTGCTCTCGCCAAGGAGATTCACCTGGATCCTCCTTTATACTCTTTTCAACACCAGGCAAAGACCTTCCTTTTTTTAAAAAAAAATGTTAATAGCTGATGCCTCTAGACCTTTGTTTTGTATTTTTGTTTGTATTTTATTCGTATTGCATTTTTTAATTGTTGTAATTGGTTTTATTGTGGTTTTTATCTTGTGGTTTTTTATCTTGCGATTGTGAGCTGCCCAGAGATGCTGTGGGTAGAATACACATGTTTTAAATAAATAAATAAACCCAAATTTTGTTCTACTCACAATAGTTCATATTAGCACTAAAGCAAATTAGCACAAATCCTCCCCCCCACCCCCCAGCACAAAAAAGTGAAAAGCAAGTCTGCAGGTCCACATGACTCAGAGGAAGTCAGTCTTCTGCAGGATCCACAGGTTGAATGTATAGAATTCTGAATCTCATTTGAGTCCAGTGAGGATTTCACCAACATCCCTGCCTCTACTACTTGATTTTGGAAAGCTGCAGGTGAGCAGCTTTGGTGAAAATGTGGGCTGGGATGGGGAGAATGAAACATTCAAACATTGACTGTACTGACTTCCACATGTACAGAAATCAGCATCTGAGAACTTTAAAATGTGTGTTATCACAAATGGAATCACCGGGTGGTGCTGTTACACTGAGTTGTCACAAACTCTTTGAAGACACACTGCAAAGAAATGCTGTTCCTTGATCATATTACACTGAGATTTTCTTTTTGGGGGAGGTATCCCCCCCAAAAAAGAGGACAGGCATTCTCCCTACCAGAATTGGGAATAATAGTCCATCACAGTGGCTGTCTTCTGAACTGGGCACTGCTGCTTGGTAAGAAATGTGTGCTTGTTGGTTGCATGTTTTCCTCCATCTACTTAGCCCTTTCAACAGCATATAATAAAAAGAATCTACAGAATCTGTATTATTATATTTCCCAATAAAATATCTGCTCTACCAAAGTCACTGCATGTCAAGGAAACTGCCCTCATGGATGTTGGCATAAGTGGAATTCCCAGGATGAAGGCTCTTGGCGTTCCTGCCAAGATCTCAATCTGAGAAACTTGGTACCCCCGAAATAAAGCAGAACACTTTTACCTGGATTTATCTCTCTGTAATTACCCACTCCATAGGCATCAACTATGTTCTGAAAACCTGAGGTGAACTTATTGGTTCTGTTGAAGGTAGGAGGAGACATCTTGGTCTGAATAGTGGTCAGGATTGGGTTGATTGCAGAGCCGCTGCGTTCCTACAATCAGAATGATGATGAGTACCGTCATATCCATACCACCACTGGCTTTAAAACTGGCTTCATTGTGACATGGCATCTAGCAAAGAATCTTGGGAATTGTAGACTTTTGGAGGTGGCCAAAAAGACTTTTCTGAAAGACATCCTGAGTGTTCTCCCTAAACTACAATTCCCAGAGATGTTTGCAAGAGAACCCATGGCCATTAAACTGGTTAATTTGCAGTGTGGGTTTAGAGAGGGGATTACAGAGTAAAGCAAAACCAGTCCAAGATACCATGTGTTTCATTTATTTACAGTAGAATCCCAACTCACACTTTTCAAGACTGAAAGGGGATTCTATGTCTGAAGCAAAGTGGACCTCCCAAACTCACCAGCAAAGGCTGTGCCCCTGGAGCCCCTTCGCACTTCTTCCAGTCTCACCCTCCAAGACAAGTTCCCCCAGCTTGGACCCCTTCTGAGGTGTGGGCTACCATTCCCATACTTCCCAGCCAGTACGGCCAATGCCCACGGCTGGGAAGGTTGCAGCTCCACAGCCCTATGAACATTGTTCACATGTGAGAAGCACGTGAAGGCGGCCTAGGTCTTGAGCTGTTAACATGTTAACAATGAGAGTGTGTAAGACAGGTCAATTGCGATAGAAAGTTTTGCAGCAACTCCCAGGGCAAAGTTCAGGCATTAGTAAATAGCACCAGCAAAACACACCCACGCAAAGAAAACTCAAAACACCTTCTGCCAGCAGTCTACAGAATATTTGCTTGGTCCTCCACATGTCTTGAATATCCTTTCCAAGGGTCACACACTCCTTTTATAGTTTTTCCAAAATTAGCTATTGCCAAACTGACAGCAGCTGTATTCATTTCCCACCCACCCCGTGTCATAAAGACTTTCTGCCAGAGAAGATTATCCATATGTGATAACGGCCTGGCCCAGAAGAGCTTAGAGGCAACACATAGCGGAAAAGGGAGAGAAAGAAGGAGCTTGCTCTGTCCCACACACGGGATGCATGTGTCCTGCCTCGGGCACATATGGACACCACATCTGCAGAGGGTCTTTGCTGACACATGAAAATCAACTGCATCCTTTGGGCTTCTCCCTGTTGGACAGGTGCGTTGGGCACCTGTCAAAAGCTGAGACCCCAGGAGAGGCCCTCTGATAAGAGCCGCTCCTCGTCTCCCCCACTGCCTCCTGCTGCGTCACCTGCCTCTCACTTCAGCTCAGGCAACATCACAGGTGAAAAGGAGTCGCAGTAGATGCCATGCTCTCCTTGCTCTCTGGCTCTCTTCCAACCAGGTGGGTCAATGAAGTGGATGAAAAAGAGCAGGACCAAGAGCAGCTGGTGGCAGTGGCAGTGAGAAGCCAGACTCGCTGAGGAAGGGGGCCCCTGAAGAGATGGTCTTACTCAAGGGACACAAAAACTGGGGGTCAGCACTGCTGTTGGATGTCATGTTGTCCGTGCAGGAACACCTCTTGGGGCCAGAGGCTGAAAAGAGTCACCACCCAAGGGAGGGATCATGGGCACTTTTGCACTCTTCTACCATTTACAGCCTCCATATTTGTTCATCGGAATGCGAGATCCTTCTTGGCTTTTGCAGGGAACTTTTGAGTGGCATCAGGGTGCGAGTTGAACTTGATCGTGGAACTCTCCCACAACAGCCCCATAGATTTTGCTGCAATCAGATGCAACAGGTACCCCACCCTCAAAAAAAAAGTTGCATCAGAATTGGCCGGTTTCCAGGGAAGGCATGCTTAGAAAAGGTCTCAAGGGCAAGAAAGCAGTGAAAATGGATACATTTGGATTTGGAAAGCATTGGAAAGGCAGGAAATGCCATTATACCAGCCAATTTCCCCTCCAACTCAATACCATTAATACGAACCTTTTGTAGTTGCCTGCCCTCTATTGTCCTGGTCTGCAGACTCATCATTGCCCACCATGATGCACATTGGCATGGTTGACTGAGGATGATGGGGGCTGCAGACCAGCACACCTGGAAGACAACAGGTTGGAGAAGGCTGGTCTGCGATGGCTGGCAGCAACAAGAAGTGGGTGACACTGAGGAATTCTGCCCATGTGTTCAGCAGACTTCCATGCACTATACCAGTTCAAGGGCCAAAAGCAGACCGTGTTGGGGAGGAGAGTGTGTCCACTTTCCAAGAAGGTGGATTTGTGGATTTATTTTAGAGGCAGGGAAATCTGTATAAAATACAGCAACAATTTATGCAATTGGCAACTCTTTTTATGAAAATTGTGGAAAACGACTTGTACAGCCACATTTTGCACAAATTTCCCTCCCTCTCAAAGGAAAGTGCATAGAAATGGTGGCCTTTCTTAAAAGTGAAGGACCATGTACTGTCTCCACTTGTGCTAGACTGAGAGGAAAGAGGTGCTAGGTAAACCAGCCAGCACTATCTGGGAGGATCTGGGAGGCTCAGGCGGGTTCATCCACTGGATTTGGATCCCTGCAAGTAGATTCCTTGCCTATTCCTAGTAACAATGCTCCTGAATTTCTGCTAAGGGTGTTTCCCAGCCCTGCTTGGAGATGCCAGGGCTGTGCCTGGGACCTTTCGCACACAAAGCAGGGCCTCTACCACCGAGCCCTTTGTCCAAAGCAAGCTGATGAGGAGCCTCTGGAAATTAACTTGAGAACTCTAGGTGGAGCATCTTACCATTCCTTTATTCAGAGCTCTTTTTATCCTGCCTGTGTCTAACACAGGGAACCAGATCTCAGCGATGACACACTGCTGCGTGACGTCGATGTTGCAAGAGTTCAGGATGTGGTAGATAGCCTTCATTTTCTTCACCTTGATCCCCCAGCTCCACAGGTTCGCAGACGCATCTTTCAACAGCCCCTGGCGATGGGTCTCTGTTTGGGTGATCACCTGCAAGCAGGAAATGGACACATACTTAGGTCAACAGTGCACAGGAGCTAAATCCAGTCCTCTGAAAGCCCCAACATGCCCCATCTGGGGTTCCCTAGAGAGCCATGGTCCCTCCCCTTGCCTGCCAATTGTTTGGGGAATTCCCAGCAGTTGTGTTGCCTAGCCCCATGTTTTAAAAGCGAAAGGCTGAGGCTTGAGGAAGGGTTGTGGCACAGTGAATTTCCCAGGTCCATCCCCTGGCATCTTCAGGTAAGTTTAGGGAGGAATCCTGTCTGAAACCCTGGAGAGTGGCTGCCAGTCAGTGTTGACAGTGCTGGTCTAGATGGACTTGGTGCAAAGCAGCTTCCCAGCAGGCCCTGCGAGGCTGCTCAGGCTCCAGCATGTGTGTGGGGATGCTGCATGCTGACACCAGCAGAAGAGCTGTTTACCGTGTTAAGATCCTCAATTCTTGTGTTCACACCAGCAGCTATTTCCCGGCGCTCTGCAACTGACTCTGGACATGGGTACATTGTGGCACGGAACCTGGTGAGGAATCACGACAAATCAAAGCAAGGCCATGACATGCGCTGCACACTAAAACAACATGCTCCCATCAGGCATGCGTCAAAGCTAGAGGTGGCTGAGCGGCTGCCAAGGGACCACACTTCAGCAGGCGCCTACTAGCAAGGGCCCCTCTGAGTCACTCCTCCTCTTGACTTTGAGGCCAGCTTGTCTGCCTGCCTCTTGCACTGAACCAGGCAATGGAGGTGCAGAGGAGGAAAAGCTACAACTCCCATGCCGACTTGCTCTCTAGTTCTCGGCCTGTCTAGCAAGCAGGTGGCAGCAATGATGCAAAAGAAGAAGAGGAGCTCGCCCATTCTCCTTCCCCCACTCCCGACAACAGCCCCATTTCCATTCAACCGAATTGGGCCACTCAGAAGAAGCAGCACAGGAGCTACAAGCAGGCCAGACAGGAATAAACAGAGCAGACAAAGGATATCCTGTCCACTCCAAGAGAGGCTAAGGAAGGCAGCCTTGTCAAGGGAGGGGCTCATGGAGGATGTCACCCACTCTCCTTGGGTCCCTCTTTGAAGGCAAAGGGGTGAAGACAAAATGCAAACAATTCCAGGCTATTTCAACTAAAAACCAGTAACTAAGATTGAAGAGGTGCATTTAAAAGTTTAGAATTAAACACACACACACAAGCCAGAAAACCACCAAATGATCTGTGTGTGGGAAAAGAGGGCATGGCCATATGAGGAACCCCAAGGGCCAGTCTGGGACCCCAAAAGGTTGTATTTGGCTCATGGGGCTGAAGTTCTGCAGCCAAGCTGTCCAAGGTTACCGCTGGAACTGGCTTTTATGGATATTCTGCACAGCTAAGAGTGAAAACATTTTTCAAGGCGACAGTGACAAGGGAACAATGGATTTGTGAGAATGTGGCACAAGGGAATAGTTATATGGTATGACAAGTCCACCCTAAAAAGCCAACATGTAGGGTAGGGGTGGGCAGATGTTAAGCTCACAGGATCTACTTTGGGCTTTTCCTCCCTGAAAACCCAAGATCCTTGTGGAAGAGAGATCAGTCCTTTAACATTAAGGAACATCATCAGCCAAACTGTCTGGAGAGGATGGAAGATGCATGTCAGGGCACCAGGTTGGGGAAAGCAGGTAAAGGCATGGGGCAGTGGGAGAGAATAATACATTATAAGGAAGAAATGGTGACTTTTTCAATCTCAATTTTTCATGCTATCTCTGAACTGTCAGCTCCTCTTGTAATAACCTAGCATTATTACAAAGTATTTCCCCAGGTCTGCTCTGCATCAGTGGCTACTGGCAAAAAGAATGGAGAAACGCAGCACATAAAAACCCCAGGTTATGGATTAATCATAGAATCCCAACATTGGGAGGGGTCTTGGGGCCAACTTGTCCAACTCCCTGCTTAATGCATGATTTGCAATACAGGATGAGCTACATCCCTGACAGATGGGCATCCATCTTCCTCTTGAATACGCTCGGCGAAGAAGAGCCTATCCCTTCCCAAGGCAGCTGGTTCCATTGTCTTACAGTGTGGAAGTTTCACCTGCATCCAGCTGAAATCTGCCTCTCTGACGTCCTAATTCTGCCCAACAGAAAACAAGTGTGCTCCATTGCCTGCATGACAGCCCACCAGATGCTTTAAGACTCCCCTTTCAGCCTCTCCTTCAATGCTTGCTCTAGTTTTTGTGGGCCCTTGGGCAAGACACCCCTCAACAGCCTCCTCCCTCTGTGAGTCTACCTTCTGTTACCGTCACCAGCTGCTCGTGTTCTTCATTAGGGATGCATGAGAATTCATTTCAGTTTATTTTTGAGCAGGATTTACTCTGTTCACACCTTGCAGACCAAGCACAGATTCAGATGCAATCTGCAGACAAAGTCTGTATGTTTTCAAGACTGCAGTGTGATTCACAGGCTAAGGAAAATGTGTTTGACAGCATCTATCCTTTTGAAAAATGAACATGAAAAATGCATATTCTTTAAAATGTGCACAAGAGGAATGCATACATCAGAGATGAATGCATACATTTCAATGCCATGAACAATTCATGTGCACATTTGGAAAATATGCGAGGATTTTCATGTAAAAAACAACAAAGCTCACAATCCCATAGAGACTTAAGCTAGAATAAGTTTCAAGAAAGTTTTCAAAGATGTTTGGTGAGCTTCACGGTTGCTGATTTCCACTTCCCCGCTCCTCATCCTTTTCTTCATCATATGCATGCTTGCTTGCTTGACTGACAACCCATGAACAAGCAGGCTGGGGCATCGGCTGGTGTACCTTCTCATCACCACCATTGGGTGGGCCAGAGCGAGAGGCAGGTGAACCGACAGGTAGCAACAATGAAGAGGACAAGCAACTCCAAGAGGATCTCCTCAGCTGGACCCCCATCACATGGGCCCTCGGGAGGGGCCAACCATGCCCCACTGTGACACCAGCCGTGCTCCTCTTATCCAAGCTAAATCAAGCCAGCTTTTCCAACAGTTCCTCAGAGAACTTGGGGTCCAGATCTCTCACTACCTCAGTTGCCATCTTCTGGGTGTAACCCAGTTTGTTGATTTAGGTAGGGGGATAGGGAAATTGACCCAGGACTCTATAAATTTTCAGTGGAAAGTTTCCACTATGTTCTAGCTGTGTCCTAAATTACTTATTTTTTTTCAAATCAGAGTCCAGCAATGAAAACAATGTCATAGCCGGAAATGTTTAATCATGAGAAGGCTGGAGCCATCTGGAAACCCTGCGTGTTTTGCCCAGTGAGGCATGGAGCAGTGATCATTTGCCAGACCAAAACCGGATCATGAGACCGTCCTTGCATATGCATGACCAAGAACCCAAGGGGAAGGTAACAATCCACAAAAGTCCTTCGCGCCTTCAATTTCAGGAAGAAACAGCTACACGAGGATATTGCTTGCAGGGCCTGATCCTGCATAATCTCAGAAGCTAAGCAGGAATCAGGCCTTGTTAGTATCTGGGTGGGAGACTTGAGCCCTGCATTGAACAGGGGTTGGACCCAGTGGCCTTCTAGGCTCCTTCCAACCATTCCATTCCATTCCATTCACTATATATGAAGTCCGGGCATTTTTTCATCCTAGCCCAGTGCTGTCCAGTGACTGGCACCAACTTTCCAGAGTTTAAGACAGGACTCCTTCCTCATCCTACAAGGAGATGAACGTTGAAACTTTTGTGCTGCAGCCCCTCTGTACTCTTCCCCTTCTCCCTGTGCTCACCACAGAAGACTACTCTTTCTTCCGCAAGACCTGTTTACACTGCCAACATGAACTTGTTCAACAACTGTGTCTTTCCTCAAGTCATTTTGAGAGTCCATAGAATCACTTCTAAGCAATTGTGACTATAATCCAAAATATTTTTCTCTCCAGTTCTAACTCTGAAATGGTATCTCCATCAAAATATTCTAAAAATTACCTGGAAGAGGGAGGGCAACTCAAGACTCTTAGCTCCCTTTCATTATGATCTCTGCTTCATATGTGTTGGAGTTATTAGCTCATATTTAATCATGCCTGAAAGATTATTCCTTTTTACTGCTGCCCAGAGCCTTTGACCCCCATTCCTTCCCCCCCCCCCCACACACACACATTATCACGCTAATGTGGATTTGATCTCCAGTTGGTCCCTTTGCATGCAGAATGTCACTTTTACTCTAATGACACATGCATCTAGGAAACCTCCAGGAGAATTCACTGAGGAGCCTTCACATTGATCAAACAGTTGCAGCATTCATATAAACAAGCAAGTGCTCACAAGTGCCTATGAAGAGGATGGGCAAAATGCCTGGAATTTTATTTTGCCTTTTCTTTTGAAGGACTCTGCCTATGAATGTACCACTGGCAGTGTGGCATTAAGGACAAGTTCTCATAAAAATAAGAGGCAGAGGAGCATCATAATAAACTGACGAGCCTGCTTTGGAGTGGCAAGGCTGTTCCACATTTCTAATTTCTGCAAGGTATTTGCTGTTTGCAGTTGCCCTGTGCCAGCATCTCCATGATTCTAAGCTGTTCATATCCAGCCCATACCTACAAGGTGGGATGTTGCACAGCAGGTGGATTTCTTCATGCTCGGATCTGAAAAACTGCCATAACTGCCAGTCAGGAAGATCCCCTGCCTGGGTCAAATTGGCTAATGACTGAGGGAAAGAGTGGAGCTCCTTCCTATGTGCATGACTGAGAGCGCTTGACTTTTGCAATGCACCTGGCTCTTGGTACAATGGTTTAGACTGGACTATTGACCAGTGGATAGAAGGTCCTGGATGGCAAGACAGAGCTGGCATGGATGCTGTTTTCGGCAGTGCCAGATTCCCCTGAGCATGGGGGCACTTCCCTCAGGTGTGTTATCATAGGGCTGTTTTGCTCTGATGAACTGGACACTCATTTCTGAATATCATCAAGAAAGGAAATGATTAAAGAGGACTTGAATTACTGGAAGCGACTGCAATGCTGCAAACAAAGCCAAAGCCAAAGCCAAAGCCAAAGCCAAAGCCAAAGCCAAAGCCAAGGCCAAGAAGTGTTTGCCAATCCGTATGCAGAAGTTAAAATCCTAAACTGGGTGGGCAGCTTGGATTGTGCCAAACTGTCCATCACTGAGATTTGTTTCCCCCACCTGACAGTTGCACTTTGCATTTGCAGCGCTGGATCCAGACAAAGCCGCATGTGGGTCCCACTAATATCAGTATGAAGCATTAGCCACACCTGGCTTAACTCTTACAGATTTCAGTGGGGGCTAAAACTGACTACCTTAATTACACCTCAGGGTGCAATCCAGTGCATGTGTAGACAGAAAAAAATGTAAGACCTCTCAGCTGGGAGGTGCAGGGAGGTGCAGAATTATCTTTTCTGCCAAGGCTTGGGCCCTCGGTTTGCACCTAATCCCATGGCTGCATATAGGCCTGTGTATCTACAGACCAGTGTGCATAGATCCAGCTCCCCCACCTGCATACCACAAATACAAGGCCCGGAGTTCTGCACACAAATGACAGGCAGGAATGGGGTGGGCGTGCCACAGGGCGTGGAGCAGGCTGGCCCGGGTTTGATCCCACATGCATATAAATAGGATCTGAATTTCACTCCAAATCAGACACTGACTTCCATCCCCATTACTGTGGGTCACAATCGATACAACACTTCATCCATTAGAGTCAAAATGCTGTTTTCTCAAAAGCTCTTTTTTACCCATCACAAATCTTTTTGATTTTCTGTCTGAGCTGCTCCCCTTGATAGAATATAATGAACACATTCTTTTTCATCTCTTCTTTCTGGAGGAAAGAAATACAATGACAGAAGAACGTTAAAATACTTCTACAGCCCAGCAAATCCTATGCTAGCCATTTAATATCACATTGTATGAAACACAAAATGGTATACCGAAATAGAAGTGACTAAATGAACAAAAACCCTCTGCACCTACAGTGATAGGATCTTCCAGAACTGCATCCATTTCACTGAACCTCAGATAGATGTTTCCGCGGCAGGCTCTCCACAGCAAACGCTCAAATGGTACCAACCGTTCCCTTTTGATCACGCCTGCTATGAATCTGAACAAAACCAAAATGGAAACATTATGAGTCTTCTGGTTAAATGTTATCCCTAGTTCAAGAAGCAAAATTATCATTCTACCCACCCCTTCCATAAGAACACCAAGAAGAGCACAGCATGCATGGAGTCACCCATCCAGCTGTAGGACGGTGCTTTTCCAGCTTAGCAAAGGTGACTGGACATGCTGACTCAATGTATAGCTATGCAAGCAGGTGGTTCATGCTGCATCAGACTCAAAGTTCATTTAGCCTGGCCTTTTTCCCACAGTGGCCAGGCACCAGCTGCCTGTGGGAAGTCCTTAAGCAGGACACAAGTATTAGCACCCTCTTGCTCATGTTCTCTAGCCACTGGTATTCAAAGGAACACTGCTTCTGCTACCAGAGGTCAGGTGCAGCCATCATGGCTGGTAGCCATTGACATTGGCTTTAATTCCCTTTTAAAGCCGCCCAAGTTGACAGTTATCACTACATTTAATCCCCTTCGAAGGACTGAAAAGACAGTTATCAGCCCTGTAAAACTGTGTCTCACTAATCATATACTTCATGAGATGACCCTGCAAGAGGCTCACCATTTAGTAGAAGCAGCTTGTTCAATTTATCTAAAATCTAAAAACTAAAAGGAAAGCATGTGTTGCCCCTGCTTCCATATCCTAATTCCCAAACAACGTACTGACTTGACTGCACTACAAATGTATATTAATTTTATACCAGTTGCCTTCCAGGTCTTTGAAAACCTGAGCTACCGAAGCAGAAAACATTAATTAAACTGTACTCATTTTATTTTTTAATTTTTTAGAGCACAGAATTTCCTGTTCTTCTGTGCAAAAATGTGGTTGTGTTGGAAGAAGTGCATGTGTATGTGTGTGGGTGAGTTTTGCTTTATCTTCCCTTTCTTGGCAGATTGATGATTCAGTAAGCTGCATGATAAACTTTTTACAGTGACTTTAAATCAGTTTAACTGTTATGGACTTCCACCAAAGAATTCTGGAAAATATAGTTTGGTGTGGGTGCCACAAATTCTCTGTTAGAGAACTTGAAGCTTCTGTACATCTCCCAGAGCCCCCCAGAGAAAGGACTAGGCTATAGAACTAGTCTGAGTCTGTGGTTCAGATGTACACCCTGGAAGGAAGAGAAGGAGAAAGGAAAGTCTCCTCAAACTCTCCTAAGCCATTGAGTTGCCATTCATTCATTTCAATGAGGTGCTTGGAGATGACCCCAACACAGTATGTGCCCTTCTTAAAAATAAACCAGCAGGAATATCACTAACCCCAGTTTTGCAGCTACTGCTGCAGGACTACTTCTCAGCTCTAACAATCCTGAGGTGTCTTCATTGAAGAAATCATCAGGCAAATTAGTTTCTGTCTAAAAGAAAGGAATAAATCCAGGTAAACTGCACGCACTGTGCCCCCTCCATCTAGCCACCTCAAAAGCCTGTCATAGAATTCCACAAGGTTCGTCTAGCAGGACCTGTTTTTGCGGAAGCCATGTTGCATGACCACCAACCTCCCGTCCCTATCTAGGGTTACTAGATCTCTCACTATTATAAGGCTTCCCATTGTCTTTCCTACAATGGATGTAAGACTAACTGGTCTGTAATTCTCCATGTCCCCTGTACTACCCTTTTTGAAAATTGGGACCACTGATGCCACACTCTAGCCCTCTGGAACCTCACCTATTCTCCACAATGCCTCAAAAATGGAGACCAGCGGGCGCGAGAGGACCCCCACCAATTTCCAAAGTACTCTTGGGTGTAAACCATCAGGGTCTAGTGCCTTTGTAACATCCAGTGCCCCTGAGGAGCTCCTTGACTTCTTGGGGAGGGGGTGACTTTAATCTGTGCTCCTAAATCCCTGGCCTCATCCGGTTGCATGTAGATCTCCCCCATCCTGCTTTGGAGAGAACACAGAGGTGAAATAGTCATTTAGCATCTGTGCCTGTTCCCTCACATCAGTTCTTCCTTATTAAGTGATCTCACCGCCTGTCTCCCTTTCCTCTTGCTATTTACATGTTGATGGAAGCCATTTTATTGCTCCTGATATTCTTTGCAAGTCTCAGCTCAGTCCCAGCCTTGCGAAGAATCCTTCTGCAATGGGCCTCCTCCTCCCAGTATACCCTTTTGTCTACTTGCTCCAGTGCCCATTTCCAATGGGGGCTCCTCTTATGTCTAATCCTTCTTAGCACCTCCTTTCACATCCATGGCGGTGCTTTCCTTCGCCTCCCCACCTTACTAACTAGCGGTATCATCAAGACTTGCACCTCCAAGACCTCCCTTTTGAGTGCCATCCACCCCTCCTGAACTCCCTTGCCTTCCAGTACCCTCTCCCAAAAGACTTTCCCCAGTCTGGTCTTCAATTGACCAAAGTTGGTTCTCAACAAAGAGTCTTTGTTCCCACTGGTGCCAATGGGAGATATTTCCCCTAATGCTAACTGCAGTAGGAGCAGTTTTTGCTGGCAGGAAGGGGAATGCTTAACATGCCCCTGACCCAGTACACTGATAGCCTGAGTGCAGATTCCGTGAGTACAGATGGGAAGGGCCAACTGGATGTGGTTGTCGGCCAGCAACAGGAGGGAACAGATACCATCATAACTAGCAGCATGGAGATCCCAGGGACGATAGATAGGAATTACAGACTATACACAAGTAAAAGAGGCAGGCCTCTGTGCCTCAAGTCTGGAAATTGTCCAAGGAAATTATGCTGTGGTTCTAATCAGTCTGACCCTGAGCTGAACCTGAACTACATTCCAAGAGACTGATGGAATATTCAAAGATCACATCACCTCAAAGAAGTCCTGAGTTTTCTTGAGGAGGTGCTTTAGTTCAGTGAGTTCTAGGAAGTTTTGCCTCAATGCCTGCAAGTTCTGGTTGGCCTCTTGCAGCTCACTTTCCAGTTTCTCCAAAACAGCCTGTTTGTAGCCAGAGCAAAACAAAGGCATGTCCAATTATTCCTTCGTGCACCCCGCAGCTGACAAAACAGATTACTACAAAGATGGATTATTAGGCAGCAAACATTTCAAAATAAATGTGTCTCTCAGCATGTTAATCAATCTTGTAGGGAATATTAAAATCTCAGCACTGTCTCTGAGAATGAATGATTCACGAAAGACAAAAATGATGCGCTGATTCTAAAATAAGTAACAGAAAATGTAACAAATCATCTTTAGCTTGTTTTAAGTGAAACAGCTAACAACAGTTATGAGTTTCTTTGGTAAAATGGGCTGGAGCAAAATATAAAAAATAGCAGCATATTTTTAAAGCTCCTATTCCTAGTACCTTAACCTAGTAGAGGCATTTCAACCTTATATAATGCAGGAGGGGGAATGCACAAAAACTGGGAAACTACTAAATAATAAGGTAAAGGGAGCGTAGTCACCTGGGGAAGTCCACAGGGCCAGATACAACCCGTGGACTTAAGGTTCTTTCCCTCTGAGATATAAAAGCGGTCAGCAGTCAATGTTGCAAGTAAATCCTCCTGGAAGGCACACATTTGAGACGAAGACAACAGCCTCTCTTGCTGTTTGTACTCAGCAATTCCCTGAATTGCTCACCTCTAAGTCAATCATCTCTCGAGGTAGCGGAGTCTCTGGATACTTCCCAGGCTTAAGAAGCAGGATGTCATCCCCCATTTCACTCTCCAGAAAGCCTGCGAACAAACCAGGGAGAAGCGTGGCGCTTTCGCAGGAATATAGACTGGACTGTGGGCCATGCTGAAGGAAGAGACGGAGCTCTCTGGCTCGCTTCTTGTACAGCCCACTAGTTGAAAGGCAGCAGGTGGAAACCTTTAACTGCTTTTGGCTCGTGAGCCATCAAGCTAATATTTAACAAAGAATACCCAAAAGAATTCTGAAAGGTGTCTGACACCACAGCTACTTGTAGGGATAAGCTGCCTGAATTGGCCAGAGAATCAAAGCACTGCTTAAGATAATTGAGATGGCTGAGTAAGGGTCTCTAAGCTGGGCTTAAAAGTGTGTGTGTGGCGGGGGGGAGGGGATAGTGGAACTGGGGCTACCAGGGCCTGCTAGTTTTCCTACATAAATATAGCTCTGTGTTAATGCATGTGCTTTGTTTGCGTGCCCATATACATACATATGTAGAAGTATAAACGGGTATATGATTTGGGGTTGGTTTGGATTGGGGTGCCAAGCTACAGGCTAAACTCCACTTCCATTGGTGGGTGGAAACAAAGGTAAAGGAAGGAAAGCAAAGGCAAAAGGGATGAGATTGAAACACCAAGGCCAAATCAAATTCTGGGTAACCTCTAGAGGGCCTCATTCCAGGAGTGGGCAGGACCAAAGGCAAAAATGGGTGCAGCCATTTTTAGTTTACAGTTTTTGCTGCCAGTAATTAAGCTTTCCAAGAAAGTACCTAACCATCACTGGCCAGGGAAGAGGAAAAGCTATTTCTCTAGGCAGAACGGGGATTTAGGTTCTGCATCTCTGGGGGGTGGGTCTCCTGGAGGACAACTTCCCTTCCAAATTGGGGGTCCCAGGGACTGAGCCTGGAGCTGTCTGCACTGCTGAACGACAGTCCTCTCCCTAACGGTGCCTCTGTTCCAGTTTACAGTCAGCTTCTGGTGATATTTTAACTGCTAAAGCTGAACCTCCCTCAAAGAAAAGTTAACAACTTTTACTACAACATCCCTGAAATTTGGTTCAGGATGCTTTCAGAGTGCAAAATCATTTTGCAGTTTTACTCTCTTATTTTTATTTTTTATTTTAAATCTACTTACGAAGTACCCTTTCCAAGGACTCACATCTTCGTACTTCATTCACAAACTTTCTTTGGAAGCTGTTCACGTTTGCATTCAACTAAGAGATTTAGATGCAACAAAAATGAAAAGCGACACAGATGAATCTAAATCTGCCTGCTTATACATAGATTTTGTACACTTGGGGTAAAATCCTGGAGACATTTGTTTCCCACCACCCAGCCATGACCAAGACAAATGTGAGCTTGTCAAACCCAAGATGGCTATTTGCAAGGTAAAGAGGCACCATTTCCTCAAGCAAAAGGGTTATGTATGGAAGGGATGCCAGAATACAGCAAGCCAAATGGGGTTCCTTCAGCTGCAGTGCCTGCGTGCATGAAAAGATGGAGGAAAAACAGGTAGAATGTCAATGGACCCACTTGACATATGGCTAACATTGGCTAGTACCCAGGTTCTTTTCAGCATGGGCCTGTAAAGATGAAGGATTAGCCCCTCGGGGGAGGAGAAAAATAGACACAATCATGATGTATACGATGATAGATGGATAGATATATAGATCTGTCTATGTTTCTATCCATTTCTCAGGACTGTTCCTACCATTCCACCGCAGCAGTGACAGTTCCCCGGAGCCATGTGCCAGATTTCAGTGGCAAATGTGGAGAGTATTTCCCAAAGGCAGAAAAACCAGTGCTTTATGGAACATTGCACTGATTTAGCTCTCAGTTCTGCATGCATCTGCAGCAAGCACTACAGTGCAAAACTCTCACGTTCAGGATTAATCCTTCGAAAGCACAAACAGCACCCATTTCTCCCCCAGTGGCATCTGATGCTACTCACATCTCTGAACTGAACCAGTCCCAGCTCTCCGAGTTCTGCAACACAGCAATAGGCAGACTCCACCTGGAGAAAAAGTTGGGACAGACACATCTCTTCACTCCGGAAGACAGATGCCATCTTGCAGGTTTTTCTGTGGGGATATGGGCACAAATAGTGAACATGGTGGCAGGTGCAAATTCAGTGTATAGTAAAATAGGTATTACATAAGCATAATTGGAGGATATATTTTTTAAATGGTGACCATAAAATTTAATTCATTTACTCAACTAAAGTTGTTGATGATTAATAGATAAGGGCTGAATGAGTGTTAAAGGTCTCATATGCATACATATAAATCTATTTTTTCTGATGCTTTACAAAAATGAGGCTGTAAACTACAAAGAAAATCTTAATGATAGCTCTTCCTTCTAAAAATCCACCTGTTTTTAAAACATATTTATTAAATTCTGATTGTTGAAGAGATAGCAGTATTATCAGCTATTTGCAATTGTGTAAATAAAATGTATAAATTGAACCATCTGTTAACTACAGAGGATGAAGCAGTGAACAGCAGAATCCTCTGCATCTCTACATGCAAGAAAGTCTCACAGAGCTCAATGGGAGCTCCTGGTAAATATTCTGTTATTATTGTGGTAAACTGCCCAGACAGTTTCAGCTTATGAACAGTATAGAAATGTGATGATGATGATGATGATGATGATGATGATGTATATTATTAGGATTGTAGCCTAAGTTTGCTTTAGGGGGCAAGCCTATGCACGCTTGAATTGAAAACTAAGACTTACAATTCCCAGAATCCCCCAGCCAACATGGAAGATGGCTAGGGGATGCTGGGAGCTGTAGGCCTTTTTCTGTCTGCACCTGCAAGGGATTGCACTTCTAATCCACTAACAGCCCTCCACACTGAAATTAATGCGACTGTTGACCCTATTACTTTAACATATTCTTAAGCGAAAATCTCTACCTATTTACCTATACGTTAAGTCCCACTAAACTCAACAGGACTGGCACTAGAGTAAACTTTCATAGGACTGAACTGTTAGAAGTCAAAAGACTTGGCGCCATCCTAGGACTCAACACATGTGGAAAACCAGTTGCAGACCAAAGTGCCACCAGCAACCAGAGGCCTGGATTTTTTCCAGGGCTGCTGCATAAATTGCTTCTCAGCCTTCATACAACAAATTTTTCCGCTTGGGCCATGGCACGTGTCCAAAGAAAGCACCCAGCCTCTGAAAAAAAGCAGAGAATGGCAGGGCACCTTCTCTGTAGCTTCCCCAGCCTTTTCTTTGATTGCTGTCCAACCCCTGCTGCAAGGAAAGGAGGGACCAGAGAGCTGCTGTGCAGCATCCCCTTCAGGGAAGGTGGAAGATGTGCAAAAAGGAAATATCCCACTCCCTTTGCCCTTGAACAATGGAGCCAGGAGGAGAGCCAGTCCCAGTCAAAACCTCTAAGGCACCATCTCATTTCCATCCGCAACCAACCCTAATGTCATTTATGGGGCAGAATTATGGTTAGAAGGTCACAGTTGTTCACCACAAGGCCAGAAGTTCCCCAAACGTTGCAGTGGAGCATTTCTGTTCAGCATTCCAGGCAGCCATGTCCTTCTCCAGGATGCGCCATTCCATTTCTCCTCCCATGGTTTTCTCTTTTCTGCCTCAACATGTTCAGGATTCTGTGGCCACTGAACATGGCTGGTCCTCACTGGGATGGGAGGGCTGCTTGCCCCTTAAAGGACATCGGTAAACTCTGGGAACCTCTGCTGATATATCCCTTGACTCTCAGTGGTCCTGTTTTGGCTATAACCCCATCTTCACTATCAGCTAAGGTCATTATCACAGGAGGAGTTTCAGTCCAGCCCCCATCTGAGAGCAGAGATCCTAGAATTGTGCTCTTGAATTGAACTGAACTGTGCATTTCATTTATTATATTTCTGTATTGCCCATAGTAGAAACTCCTTAGGTAGTTTACAGAGGTTGAAAATACAGTAGTGTGTATAATCTAAAAACAGTTTGGCTACAAACATATCAACAGAACCAACACACACACAAACTCATATCAAACCAATATCCTATATCCTCATTAAAAATTTAGCCTTTACTGCAAAATTCCTGGGCATGTGGAAAGGTTTCAAGCTGGTCCCGACAGGCCAAATAAGGGGGCCTTAAGGTCTTCTCCCTTGTTGCAACCTTCAGCCCCTCCCTCAAAGGAAACAGCTGAGGGGGGGCCTTAGGTGATGAGCTTAGTGTACGGGTAGGTTCATGCTGGGATTCATTATTGTGGAATGATTGATTTTATTTTATATATTGCATTTGTATGCTGCCCCATAGGGCTCTCTGGATGGCTTACAGCAAGACAAGATACAAAATGCAATAATATAATCAAAAATTTACAATAGCAAAAATACAAAATCAGTATAAATGCAATACTATGCTCATAGCAAATCCAAATACAATATTAACAGCAGAGCAATACAAAATCAAAGTAAGTTACTTAATAGAATAACATTCATGATGTTGAATAATGACATACAGTTAACCCCACCCACTCAAACCCCCCATACACACCAGCACAGATTGGCTAAGAAAACACAGTCAACACAACCCTGCCTCAACATTTCCCCTACACCACAACACAGCAGAAACAGTCCCAGCCTGCCATGGGGTGGCGCCACTGAGCTGTCTCTCTCTTCCCCAGCCTCCTTCCCGGCCCTGGTGCACCTCCCACGAGCACGATGCCGACCGAGGATGGGGTGGTGAACATGCAGAGAGAGTGCAGCTGGTCCCCACACGGGTCTGCAGTGAGCGGGAACCAGTGATGGAAGCAGGAAGGCAGATGGGCCATGGCAGCGCCTCTTCTTCCTCACTGGTTGAATCTGCCTAAACTAGGAGAGGTAACATAACTCCATGGCTGGCGTCTGGAAGATGCTAAGTTCAGTCCCCAGTCAGTGGTTTTAAAGGATCAGCAGAAACTTTTCTGTCTAAGACTCTGCACAGTGTACAGACTCCAGTCCAAAAGGAAAGGTGTGGAGAAAGTACCGAAGGAGCCATTTTCTCCCTTTCCCATAATACCAGAACCTAAAGGCATCATCCCATGTAGTTTACAGGTGGGAGATCCAGGACAGATAAAAGGAGGGGACACACAGGCAATCTATGGAATTTACTTCCTCAAGAGGTAGTGCTGGCCACTTATTTGGAGGGCTTTAAAAGGGAATTGGAGCAGAAAGCCATCCTGGAGCTTTCTCCTGGAGCAGAAAGCCAGCAATGGCCACTCATGCTGATGGCTCTATGCTAGTTCCAGTATCAGAGGTAGAATGCCCACATGTACCATTTGCTGAGCAACGTGATGGGCAACTTCCAGGACCACATCCCCTCCCCTCTTATGGCACCTAGCCTTTAAGCTGTATGTGAACTGTGAAGTCTTTTAGATGGAGGACCACTTCAAACAGAGGACTATTCCCTGCCAGCCATTCAAACAGAGGACAGTCCTCAAGAACATAGGACACATGATCATGCTGACTTCTACCCAGAGAGTGACCTGATTCAAAGCTGCATAGCACAAGTCAGGTCGCTGCATTATTTTTCTTCCAGATCCCAGGGGTGATTGCTAAACCACAAAGCAGAGATGGGCAGTGTTTGCCCTACGATTCTTATCATCTCTCCTCATTGCCGTGCTGGCCTTGGCCAACGGGAACTGTAGGCCAAAACATTCAGAGGGCTAGAAGATGTCAACCTCCCCCACAGACTGTGAATATACACAGCATACTCTTTGAAAAGTATCTTTAAGGGAAATTGGAAGAAGAACGTTTTCTATCAGAATATTTATCCATGATAATTTTGAACATTCAGAAAGGTGAACGCAAATACCGTATAGTATGATGAGCTGCATTTCACCACATTGTGACATCTCGAGCATCACACTGCTTTCCCTGCTCTTCTTTGCTTTTTGTGGAAGCTACAGTACTAATCAACAAAACTTAGGAAACCAAGAAAGAAGCAAATTGAGTGGGGTGGAAGAAAAGAGCCAAGTGTACTCATGTCCCTTCATTTTGAGGATGGAAACAGTCTAGCAATGGGGCCCTGGTGCACGGGTTTCCACCGAAATCACACATTTTTTATTTGCAGCATGTCAAGTGTAACGTGACATCACACCTTCAAACTCCATCTATGTTCATGCATTTGGTTGCTTTAAATTTATCACTCGAACGGCAATCCTATGAATATCTGCTAGAAGCATGCCCCGTTGATTCCAATCAATTTACTTAGATTGTAAAAAGATTTGACCTTTTGGGAGAGTTTTGTCTGATAAAGCAGCATACAAATAAGTAAAATTAATCTCAGTGCTCACGTGGACTAGAAACTTTAAAGACCAGAACCAGAATCCATCTGACATTAGGGGCACAATCCACAGGCTGCTTATTTGAGGAAGACCCAGGAACATAGGAAGTTCATACTGGGTCAGCCTACGTGTCTATCTAGAACAGTAATATTTACTTGGACTTTAAGATGTTCTCCAGGGTCTCTTGCCAACATCTTTCCCATCACTTACTACCTGAACCTTTTAACTGAAGACATCAGAGACTGAACCTGGCACCTTCAGCATGCAGGACATTGTTCTGCCATTGAGCACTGAATGCTCCTCACATCTAACAGAGAAACTCTAAGGAAAATGTCATTTTTCTGACATATTAGCCCCACAGCCAAGCTCTGCAGAATCCTCAGAAGGTCTACAACTCAGATGAATTGTGCTTGTTGCCTTAAGTCCACCAACCATCTTCCTTTATATGCCCACTCCAGTACAGATCTGGCTGGCATGATAATGCCAGTCCTTCCTCATCTCTGGTTTAATGTAGCATCCGTATCTTTTACCCATATCAGTTCATGAAAAGAAATAATCACTCATATTCATCTCTGCTAGACTTGCTGGCTTTTCTGTTAAACTAATAATTAGATCACACACACCAGCAATTATAGAACCTTAAAAAATGCAGTTCCGTTCATTGTTAATTGCTGCTTTCAAAATTCATATTTAGCTATTTAATCAAGGCCCATATTAATTTTTTTCAAAGTTAGGCCACTTGTGCATTAATGAGAGGGGAAAACATGCAGCATCCACATGTTCAAGTGCTTTCCCTGTTAGGAAATTCAATAGGCATCAAAATGCAAAATGAGAGAGAGAGAAAGAGGGAGAGAGAAAGCAAGAGAGATAGAGCATTGTACCCCCTGGAAAAGTGGTGCATGGTAAGAGCTCACCTCAATTATCCACTCTTTGGTTTCTTTTTCTCTGTGTAACCCGAGCAAATTCTGAAACAGCTTCCAGCTTAACAAAGCTGCATGTGAAGCACTGCAGTGACCTGTTTCTAGGTATGTGTCCTTCCAGTAACCGAACTGGTCCTGGCCAGTCCAAGAAGAACTTATTGTCCCTTAGTCAAGGAGAAAAAAGGAGCAGGAGGCACCCTGGTTGGCCAAACCTTTTCACATCAGATTTATGTGATAAACACTGGCCATGTTGTGTCAGCAGCGGAGTGTTACCACTGTCAACAGGGTCAGCCCTTCCCTTTGCCGCTGCTTTTCTGAGGTGATGGCTCTATACACTCTGCTTTCTGGAATTAAGACCGGCAAAGCAGAAGTCAAATACTTGGGCCTTCATTGTTTTGCAAGAGTGCACTTAGTTAATTAATATTTCCCTCTGGACTTAAAGATCTTTAGATGGCAGCGTGTATTACTTCACATACTTAAAAATACGTTAAACCTGCCCAGCTGTATTTTTCCCCTCCTTCATGGGGCTTTCTCCATTGTCTGCAAAATCCTTTCTAAGGGCAGAACTGGAGAGGAGAAGATAGGAACAGAGGGAAGTAAAGGCCCCATCCTGTCGCATCCCCAGAAGCGGAGAATGGAACATTTAGGGCCTTTAATCCCTAGCTCCATTTGTGCCGCCCCACAAGTCTTCCCTGGGGTGGGGGTGCAAATGGAAGCTGCCTTTCCCCAGCCCAAAAACTACACCCTCCTGGAGCAGGCATTGCAATCTGCATTGGGGAAAGGATGTGGGGAGAAAAAGTGAATGGCTCTTGGGTTCTAAAGAAATTACAGATACCTTCACTTGCAGTTAGTTAGGTTGCAATCCTATATATGTTTAGGCAGAAAAAAGGCCTTACAGGTCCCACTATTTCCCAGCCAGCCATCCTGGTCTAGGCATGCCAGTAGCTGGGTATTTTTCGGTCTAAACATGCACGCTTGGTTGTTTTCAAGTCAAGAGATCAATGTATTATCTGTCTCCAAGGACCAAACTAGTGTTTGTGTGTACGAGTGTGAGGCCATGTGGCACACTCCTCTCTTTGAAAGCATCCTCTGATCGTACTTCAAAAAGTAACCCCCTCCCGTGCAGCACTGGAGCCTTGAAAATGTATATGCACAGTTAGCAAATAGCTTGCAGACTGGGCATCCCCACAGGTCTCCTGGTCAGTCTTTCCCATCACAGTTGGATGCGTTCTATTTAGGTTTAAATGCCAGTTTTTCAAAGCTTTCACCAATTCATAAATAAGTATATACAGATTTTATGCAATTCCGCATGCTCTTTTGATCTCTTTTATGATGATGTATTTTCCACTTTGGTTTTTGTAAATACCCACTACTGAGAAAGAGCAAGAGAGAGAAATAATGTTTATTAAATATGCTACATTCAGCTGTAGAGCAGGATGGGGCTAATTTTTCATATGAAAAGGAGCAAGTGGAATTAAACAAAAACTTATCCAGTTCCCTTGCCTTACTTTCCTATACTGGGCTGCTTTAAGCCATTTTCTCCCTGCAGGTCCAATTCCCACATCAGAACAAGACTTAAAAGCAGAATTGGCTTAAAGCAGTAGAGCAAAGTGAGATGGAAGGGCAGAGTTTGTTCTGCTCCCCCATACGCTCCTTTGGTAGGAAAAACAGGGCTGAAAAGCCAGGCACACACCCACGTTACAGCCAGGGGGCCAAAATGCAGGCGTGCCGGTTTGGCCCTGGGACTCACAAAAGGGCTTGCAAGGGAAAGTGCCAAAGGATAGGCACCAGTCCCTGCCTTTACTGCTCTTGCTGCCCCAGCCATTGCCTCTCCATTTAGGCTACTTCCTTTTCAAAACTAGGTTAAGTGGCAAAGGCAGCAGATGGCCAGGGTCACAGCTGCCTGAACTGAGAAGAAAGAAAAACAGAGAACTGACGCATCCATGCTTATCAAAGCCACACAAGGAGTTGCCTTCTGTGGAAATCAGCCCATGGAGTCATCTAGCCCAGTCTGACAGCTTCTCTCAGTGGTACAGCAGGGTAATTTTAGACCCTGGGCTTAGTGGCCTTGTGGGGTCCCCCTTTAAAGGTGCATAACTTCAGTTGGGAAGCACAGAGCTGCTTTTTCTCACCACACACACCTCAAACACTGTCTCACGTGTTACATCAACCATTATATGCTAGAACAATAATGCATTTGCCCCCCCCCCCAATTTATAAGAGCACAACAACCTCTTTGGAGCATGTGCAGTTGTGCATTGTAAATGCATGTCAGTCATTTCATAACTGCAGGGATAAAATGGAGTTAGCTCCCCCTGCCCTGATGTTCCCAGCGTTTGCAGCTCTTTGGGTGGTCATCTGGAGTCCTCTGGGCTTCCTGGCCCTAGATTTGCCTCCCATCTGCTCTCCAGGGTGCCAGGGAGGAGTCTTTCTCAGTCCTGTGTGGAGATACCAAAGCCTGAACCCAGAACCTTTTGCATGCCAAAAGGGTAGGAGTCAGTAGCAGTGTTAAGATGGAAAGGAAAGCAATCCAGGAAGAGGCTAAGGTTGGAATCTGCCTCCTGCCACTCCTTAGTACTAAATTAACAAACTTCCCAAAACCTGAAGACTGGGACATGAGGATTCCAACAGCTCTTCTGAGAACATAACTAAACCAGTTTCTAAAGCCTGTTTCACAGTGTCAGAAACTCCATACGCTGGACACAGGGAGAGGAAGGGGATTGTGTCCGTTGTCCCCACCCTGCGAAGTGTTATCCACTTTGTGCGCAGAACCCTATGAGTTTGGGGTTGCAGGGCCTCCCCTTTTTCAGGGTTCCCTTACTGCACAAATACAACTTGAGGTTGCTTGGTCTCTGCATTCAGAACTAATGAAAGAACAGGGATCAGAAGCAGTATCTACAATTGCCCTGCTGGGGTTGGTCTGGGTTGAGTCATGTGGGGCAATACCATGTCAAAGAGCAAAAGGCAAGCAGGAATCCGAAGCACAGGCAAAATGTCCAATGTAAGCATAAGCCAAGAAACAGGCACTTACCAGGAATGTGTCAGCCACACAAGAGATCAGTCCAATCCAGAAGATGGCTTCAAGAGCACGGGAGCTGAGTAGGCATACAGCTCCATCCACCCACTGCACATATACACCCACCAACCAGCCCTGGAGCTTCCAGGTCCCTGCCCAAAATTCATCTTCAGTACATCAAAGGCTTCTAGTAGCAGTTCTCCTCATGGCACAGGTGCAATTCACAATGTTTCCTTTGCTCATTCCTATGAAAATAGGCATTTCTTCTCTTAGGGTTGCTCCAGCCACCTCTGGGAACCCCAATGCTCTCGAGGGGGTGGGGGGATAGATGGATACTCAGCATCTGTCTCAGAGGCACAGTTCCTCTCGTGTCCTCTGGTGATGTGCAAGTGAGGTAGGGTTTTGGGATACGGTCTGGCACCATTGACAGCTTCTCTAAAGTTCAACGTTAATACTCAATAGATACACCACCCCACTGACTTTGAGGTCAATAGTCTCCACTGTTCTTTGCTGGTTGTGGGCAGTGGGGAGAGAACCAGGACAAGCTTATGTATTGATTTAAGATCAGCCTCCTATAAAGCAATGGACTGAGAACCTTAAAACAACCATGCTGGATAGGACATGTTGAACATCGTAGGACTTTTTCTGTCTAAACTAGTACAGAGTAGTAGCCTTATTTCACAGTATCCAGTGAGAGGTTTGATTGCTGTGTAAACATGACTGCTGTGTTACATATGTGAAGGGGAAAAGCTGTCCTCATCTAGTTTGAATAACAACAGACAGAAAGAAAGAGACAACAAGAATGACCCAAAGAAAACTGCCTGTAGGCTGCTTAGAAGTTGAAACATGAAACAAAACTGATTTGGAACATCAAATGTTGAAGGTTAATTCTAAACAGACCTGTTCTTCCTTCCTGATCTATGCACAAAGGTTTGCTTGTGTAACATAATGCTTCTTAAAACCAAGTTAACATCATCATTGTAAAAATTATGTAAAATATTAAGATGTGTATTATCTTCCAAACAGAAGCTGCAAAACCGAGGTTCTAGCCACATTGCTCCAGATGGGATTCCTGTTGTCTGCAGGAGAAGCAAATGTTCAAGACCAGCCATCCTCCACAGGCCAACAGTGGGCACAACTGAAAACACAGACACAGATTTAGGTGCAACCCTATAGATGTTTAAACAGAAAAAAGACCTACAACTCCCACCTTTCCTGAGTCAAATGGTGCTCAATGTAACAAAGAAAATCCCTCTTGAACAAAATCTTCATTAAAATATAGCATAAAACCCAAATGCATTAGTGACACAATTAAAAATGCAGTAAGAGAAATAAACAGCATCAAATTGAACCCCCCTCAGCAACCAACCAGTTCTCCTGTCAAAGACCTGCCTGAATGAAAGCACCTTTGTTTGCCAGTGGCAGGACAACAGAGAGGGGACCTTCCTCACCATCCTCATCAGGAAATTCCAGAGCCTGTGAGCAGCCACCAGGAAAGCCTGTTCTCATGTAGTCTCAGCATTTTAGATCATTGCTTGGCACAGTGCCAACCATGGACCACTCACCCCATGAGACTGCAATGCGCATCCTCTGTCCATCAAATGACATTGCACAGCGCTATTCATGCACAGTGCCCCACTGAACATGCATGTGATGCACCAAAACCATAGCGTTCACCATGTGCATCCTCCTGGTACATTGACTTATATTTTGGTTCTGACCTGTAGGCACAGATAGTAAATATTTATGGAACTTCTGGAAAGGGACCAGATGATGCACCCATCTGGTTAGAGCAGCCTTTCTCAGCGCCGAGCCCTCCAGATGTGTTAAACTGCAATTCCCATCATTTCTTGCTGGGGAAGGCCCCTGTATACCATTACTGCTCTGCTAGCCTCTTAGTTGTTTTTCCTGCGGCAAACTAATACAGCTACTTCTCTGAAAGCTGCCGAAGAAAGGTCACTCCCAGAAAAGAATAAAAATTAACTAGGCACAAAGGAAAAAAAAGGTCCAGTCGCCAAAGCATATGGTGGTTACCCATCTTAAATGATAAAATCCAGTGCGCATGGAGCTCTTGGTTTTCATCAGGTGTTACAACTGCATCTATGCCAGTTTCTGCATGCTAGTAAAGATTATCTGAATTATTTTGGGAAAAACACCTCTTCAGATCAGCAGAGGCCAAGAGAGCATCAGGAAGGTGCAATTGCTGCCCATGGTTATGAAATGACCCGTGCTTAATTCTGTTTGCTATTAACTTCCCTGGAAGCCACCGGCACTGCACAGCTTGGAAGGAGGGGTCGGTTGTTAAGCTCATCTGGCAATAGGTGAATTCAAGGTGTCCGAGCATAGCAGGAAGTTCATTTTCTCCACCCACTGGCTCTGGACATGACATTTGACTATGCACTGAACTGCTGCAGTCAGCTCTCCGGTTGCTGCCAACAGCTTTGGCACAGCTCATCAGCAAGGTACCTGGGGCTGGGCTCCCAAAATTCAGGGATGGCTCCACTGACTTCTGTCGCGATCACCATCCTCTTGCTGTCCTCTACCTCATTTTCAGAAGGTGATCCATCCTTTCCTGACTTACCATAATTTGGGTGTAGCTGGAATATATACAGGGGGTCTGGGTAGAGCTGGAAAATGTGCAATTCAGGGGTGGGAGAGGGGGCTGTGGTTTAATGGTGCTTGTGTCCAGAAATGCACACAATTTGCTTTAGTTGTTTTCAAGAAATTTCATTGTTTTAAAATTACAAACCTTGTGGGAGGTTTTAGTGCATCAGATAGAATTTGAAAAAAGCAGGGTGGTTTGTTTTTAATTAATAAGTACCCCTCTCCAAAAAAGGGCAGAGGGGACACAGACTTGCATAAAATAAGCTTGTACTAAATTATATGTATAGAATGCAACTTTGACACTAATTGCTATAATTTAAATAGAAATACAAGACTCTCCACCAGTATGGGCACAACTGTGCCCAGTAGATCTGTGGGCCAGCTCAGTCTGTTCTTGAGGTGCTCATGGTGCACAGGGCCCCTTCAGGACCCTCCCTTCTCTCTCTTCTTGGGTAGTATCCAACAGAGTCCTTCTGCTGTTTCCTGCAGTTCTGTAAAACTGGGAGGGGGAGACACTCCCCTCCCCCCTGAGCAGCTGCAGATCTGCCCTAGAGGGCTGCCAATTCTCTGGAACAGATTCTTGGGTGGCGCAGAGAGCTGCACTGGTGCAATTTTGAGTTTAAGCCTCTATCTTTAAACCAGACTTGGATTAGACAGCCTTCAGATAGAGGACTGTAATGTAGGATACATGACCATCCTATTCCAGATTTTAAATTTCACCCCCTTTTTTGCAATGTGCTATTAATGCTATATGCTTTTTTCAAAAGATTAAAAAGTTCTCTTTCTGTGACATCTCCACAGAAAATGAATGAATGAAAAGGTGATGGGAAAAGGTGATGGGAAAATGAATGAAAAGGTGATGGGAAAACCTCTGCCTGAGACCCCTGCAGAGTATGGAGCAAGGGGATTTCAGCAGGGGAAGAATCACTGTAAGAATAAAGCAGTTCAGAGAAGGCTTTGCAGGAACATGGCTCTAAGGAAAACTGAGAAACTGAGCCCTGAAGGTTTCCAAGGCACTGAAATGATCTAAATGAGTCTTCCCCAACCTGGCGCCAGCCAGTGGTGTTGCACCACAAGTCCCATCATTCTCAGAAGAGGATTGCAGTCTAATGCAGCTAAGAAGCACCAGGATGGGAAAGGTTCATCTACAGTGAAACAGGAGGAGGAGATCTTAGCTCAGTGGTGGAGTATTTGCATGCAGGACATCTCTCACAGTTTGTTCCCTGGCACCTTCAGGTGAACGGATCAGGTTGACTGAGATTTTGGAGTCGGAATAGACCATATTGGGGTAGACGGGCAAAAAGCCTGTATTGGCATAAGTTTCTGCCTAAATTCGTGTACCTGAGCATGCCATGACCCCTGGTGAGATCTGGGTCCAACTCCCACTTTTATTAAAAAATCATCTTTGTTTGGCTATGACTGTTGTAAACCACCCAGAAATCTTTGGCTGTGGGATGGTATAGAAATGACATGAAATACATAAAAATGAGCTAGTCATCTCTTTCAGCTCTCATTTGTAAAATGTGTATAATGAAAGCCTAAATTGCAGAACTTTACAAAGGACAAACAGAGAGTGCAAAGGACTGTATAAATAGTACTGGTCGATAGCAATACTATACTGGTTTATATAAACTGGTAAGGGGAATACCATGAATGTGGATAATGGAGATCTGGCATTTTGCAAAGGACAACAAACTGAGTGTACAAGCAGCGAACGCTTTAAGAATGTTTTCTGCATGCAGGAAATGGGATTCCCTCATCTTTCCCAAGGTAAGAACCCACGTCTGCTTTTGGGTTCCTTATTTGTAATTATCCTTTTTCCTGCTGTTTATTTTTATTTTCCAGTGACTAAAGGATACCCTGAAAACTCTTCATGTCCCCGTAAGTATATATTTTTAATGCACCACAATCACAGTGTAAGAAGAATTTGCAGAGGTTCTGAACACACTGCTCAGGGTTTGAAAGGGGCTTTTGGTTATAGTCACTCCTGGAGTCTTCAAAATCCACCACGCATCTGTCACATCAGGGGGCTGCTTTCACAAAAATGAGGGAAGTTTAACATAGAGATGGCAGAAAACAGGTTGATATCTCTTTGCTCTGCACAGAGGCAGCAGTATTCGTCCACTCATTCAGGGCTGCTTGGCACGTGGGGCATATAAATACACCCACAGGCAAAGTTAACTGCTTCTTTCTTCCTAGGTACCAATTCCCCACATCCAACTTGTGGCAACCCTATGAATGAGTGCCCTCCAAAATGTCCGGCCCACGATAGCCTTGCTCAGCCTTGCAAATGCCAAGCAGTGGCTTCCCTTCGGGTGTCAAACCATCTCATGGTCGGCCTTTTTCTTCTTCTGCCTTCAACTTTATCTAGCAGGATTGTCTTTTCCAGGCATTCTTGCCTTCTCATGATGTGCCCAGTTATGATAGCCTCCATTTCATCATTTCGCTCTCAGGGAACATTCTGGTTTGATTTGATCTAGGACCTACTTGTCGTCTTTCTGTCAGTGCAGGGTATTCACAAAGCACTCCTCCAGCACCTCGTTTCAAATGCATCCATTTTCTTCTTGTCAGCTTTCTTCACTGTCCATCTTTCACACTCATACATAATGATCAGGAATACAGAGTCTTCCTGTGTGAAGGACATGCTTTGTCCCTCTGCCAGGGCCAGCCCTACCCTTGGGCAGTGTTGTGTGGTCATTTTGGGCAGTAGATTTGGGGAGGCATAAACAGGTAATAAATTGCCATGTAGTTTGTCATTTACTCTACTGCAAGGGAAAAGGAGATGGGCTAATGGGATTTTCTGCTACATGCACCAAAATAATTTCACTGCTTTGAGACTTGGGCACCTTCAGGTAGGTGAGGGCAGTCTGCTTCTCTGCCTCAGGAAACGAAATTGTTTGAGTCATCTTTGCCCTCTGCTTTCACGATGACCTCTGCCTCATTAGATCAGTTACTGACTTTTTTCTTTGGGCCATATATACATATACATATGAGAGAAGCCATCTTGGAGTTCCCGGTAGAGTCAAGGAAGAGACTATCTTAAAGGAATAGACTCTGTTTTAATTATGCTGTCTTTGGACTTAATGATTGCTCGCCTCATTTACCAGTAACTCATCAAAAATATATGGTGTTGATACACGTGCCCCTAATTCAGAGACTGACATATTTAAGCAGACATCATTCTCAGAGAGACATGTAGCTTTAGGATGGCTTTTGACACAAAGGAGCATTAAATAGCCAGGCAATCAGTACTTTGCTATAAATAACCTTTTGATTAGCACAAAGAAAGAACTAAATTGATCTCTAGTCTGTACATCCTCTTTCTTACCTCACCTATGGAGCTTTCTCTCCTGAAAGTAAATGAGAGGAAACAAAAGCAGCCACAGGAAAGAAGGAAATGCATGCAAATGCATCCATCCCAGCGCACTTCAAGAGTCTCTCTTGATCAATGGAATTTCTCATCTAAACTTAAAGAACTTACTGGAGCTCTTTTTTCCAAGTAGTCTTTTAAGTAATGAGAAAAAAAAGTCTCTTGATGGGGTGACAGTTATTCTAAAAATGTATTGTGCAGCTGACTACTTTAGTTTGCATCCAAACTTAGACATGTGAAACTGGGCTGGCAGGATTGGACTTCATGAAGGACTGTTTTCTTTTTGCCATCAGACACTGAATTCTGCTCAGAAGCAGCCAAATGCTGTCAATTTGGAGTGGATGAATATGGCTGGATTGCTGCAGCAGTTGGCTGGAGTCTCTGGTTTCTCACCCTTATCCTTCTCTGCATTGATAAACTCATGAAACTCAAGCCTGATGAACCAAAGTACTTGGGAGCATGATGCTTGGATGAATGCTTCTACCTGGTGATACCCTTCAAGGGTCAAGAAAGGAAAGGAATGATTTAAGACTGCCTTGCTGTTGAAGTGTGCAAAAAGGACATTTAAAAGAGCCCAAGAGGAATGAGGCACTACCAGGTCATGCTTTATTGTTCTCATACATCTCTGTATCTAAATCTGTGAAGTCTTTAGAAGATTGCTCTTCACTGAAGATTTTATTTACAGCCCCATCAAATAAGACTGCACCACTCCTCTTGATTCTCTTGACTTAGCTGTGCACTGAACAGCTGTTGTTAAAGTACAATTTATGCCCTCTGAAACTGGAAAAGAGATCCTGCAGCTAGTGGACCTTTACTTCCAATGACACACACAGTGACATTTTGCAGGGTTAGCAGTTTGGTTCATAAAATCTGTAGCTTTGCCTCCTCCCCTTTTTGTTTTTCAATAAAATGCCAGGAAAGTGATGGTGTAAACTAGTACAGACCTGCTGGTTCTCCAGAAGTTCCAGTGTTTTGGCTTCCGCATGGGGCTGTATAGCAAACATGAGGCCAGATGCTTGCACAAAATCAGCATTGTTTTGTCTCCTTCAGTTCTTTTCTCAACGGCCCTGCACAGTAAGTGCTATCTGACAACGGTTGGTCTTTCTCTGTGTTATAAAAGCTGCAGCTTTCACAGTTTCAAAGAGATGTGAAGGACATAGGAAGCATTAGAAGGGTTGCTGAAGATAATAAAAGAATGGTACCTTTGTTACAAACAAGGATTTTGTGTCTGCTCCTTTCTTAGGCTCTTTCCACCCTAAGAGAGTAGAAAACGGCATTACATTCAGCTCAGATCTCAGCCATAACTGCAGGGACTTCCTGCTTCCACCATGCTTCCTCTTTTTCCCCACAGGGATGCACCCAAGACAAACGTCTCATAAGTCAATGGAATGGGATGGGATGACAATCCAATGGCATGGTTGTATGGAAAACTCTTGCATAAGGAGGTCCCCCATGTCCCCATATTGTAGCCTCCCTACTCACCTTCAATAAGGACATGACCTTTGTTCATAAACACGCTTACCTGTTTACACAATTAAGAAACCCACAGTTTGCCATGGCACTTGCCGCCCTCTTCTTGCCCATGCAACCTCCAGTTGGCCCAGTGGGAAGTTATTCCTTGAGGTGCAAACTCAAACTCTCTCAAGCACATTGTGGGTCCTTGGGCAGACAACCCAGATGGTATGGCTGGAGGCCCAGTGTGGGTTGCCATGTCATGAAACCCAGACCTTCCAGCTCTCATTGGTTAAGAAAAAATGTGGGCAAAGAGTTAAGATATAATGTTACTGTGTATGAGGCGGGGGGGGGGGGCTTCTTCCTCAAGTCCCTGGAAAGCTGTTATCAGTCAGCAGGTACATGTGGTCTTTTGCAGAACTCCAACATCTCCTCCTTCATGGTGAATGAAAATGAAAATGCATCTTCTCCATCTTTTTCTCACCTCTTGGGGCAGTAGTGTTTTTGTTTTGTTCCTCCTGCCATAATACTGGGGAGAGATTTGGGCCCAAAATTCCTGAGAGGAGCAACTCAACTAGCCCCTAAATATTCCATTCAGGTGTGATTTTTTTTTTGAACTTAGGATGGAAAGCCAAGCCATTCACATGTTGGGGATCTCATGTATATATTTATTTCCATGGATATTTCAAACAGTGAAATGTAGCACGCCAAGTTCTGTTTCTTCTCACGTGATGGGAACTTGCCCCATTTGCAAAAATTTCTATCGTGCTCAACCGATTCAACACAAAGCAATTTATAAACAAAAACCCATCTTTAACTCAAGAAGTCTCAACCGCAGCAGTCTCCTATTTCATCAACCCCCTTGATTCACATTTCAGCAGGTTATTCTCTTTGGTGAACTAAGTAAAGTGCAATTACAGTTTAGGGCGGTTTCCCTCAACTGGGAGCACTCCAGATGTATGGACTCAATTTTCTGTTCCCTGACTAGTGCTGGTGGAGTGTGTAGTTCAAGACATCCTGAGTGTGCCAGGTTGAGGGAGGCTATTTCAGGAGAATGCACAGGGGCAGAAAGCAGACAACAATGCTTTGGAGGTTAGCCTTCACGATATATAAAGTCAAGTTATACAGGCCTTATAGGAGTGGTGGAAACCTTTAGTAATGTCAGTGTTCTTTTTCCCAAAGTTCAGAAATGTCTGTTTATACAGAATATTTTTCCCATTTTTATTTTTACCTATGATGTTTCTTGATTGATCAATATTACCCTATGCAATGTGCAAGTGGTAAAGTATGTTTTGCTCAGTGTATGAGTTGTTTGTAAAGGTAGTTCACAGCTCAGCCATTCAGCTTAGTACAGTCAGCGGAGGACTTCATCGTGGGTGGCTTCTTCCTCTTCCTCCACCGCCCCCCCCCCCCCCATGAAGTGGACAGTTGAGATTTCAGGAAGCAAACAGCTGGGAGTGCACTCTGATTCTAGTCTAAATCAAGGCACAAATCTAAATATGTTTAGACAGAAAAACTTCCTACAGGTTGTCTGGCAATATTACAAATTGTATGACCCTTCCTGTCTAAATATGCCTAGGACTGCATGACAAAATATATGGCCAACACAATCTTATGACCATGCAATTTTTTGCAGCCCCAGCTCGGACCCCAAAAACTTGCTCCAAGGTTAGCCAGGGGATCCTGAGGACAGAGCACCCTCACAGCCTGCTCTTTTGATGAGGTAAGTGTTCTGCCAGCACTTAAAATATCCCAGCCCCACCCTGATTCCTTCCTGACACTCTGAGCCCAAACACTTAGCCAAAATCAACTAAGTCTAAGTGTCTTGAACCTCTGCCTTCCACATCTCATGCATAGGATGCCTGTAACTCTCCGAGTTCAGAGGGTTATGAACAGCCTTGTGGACTGCCCTCTAAATGAATGAATACAGATTCAAATACCATAATGATATGGTGCAACCATATATAATCTATAGTTCTACCATGCATGGAATACTGTGCACTGTTTTGGTCATAGCACTTTTAAAGGGAAAACTGAAAAAGTGTTCCGCAATGGGCCATCAAAGTGACTGAGCTGCAACTGAGCTGGTGCAACCCTGCCATATTTATTAATAGAAGTGAGGGCACATTGACAATATGGGTTTCAAATAATACAGACCACCAAACTATCAATGGATGGCAAGGGCAGAGTGGAGTAAATGGCCAAAGCACCCGTCCACTGTTGTTTTATATAAATAAACCATGGCTTCAATGGAAAAAAAACTGAGCCGCATGTAAAAGACATGGGCACATCAACGAGCTCCTCCAGGTGGGCTGAATCAGCAGAGCACTGCTTGTAACAACACTGTTGTGGCTTTCTTCAACCTGGCGCCCTCTAGGTGTGGTGATCTGCAACTCCCACAGTTCAAGGAATTATTTCTTGGAAGCTGCAATTCAAATTACAGCTTCCAAGCTGCAAATTATGGAAGCTGCAATTCAACACCCTGCAATTCAACACCCTGGAGGTTACCAGTTTGAAGAAAGTAGCATTACTGGATGGGGTCAGAGATGCAGTGTAACAATGCAGATTCAACTACTGACGAAGCAGGTTTCAACACACTCATGAATTAGCTTCTTGGTAGACCAGCAAATCGTTCATTAATACCTAAGAAAGAAAATGTACTGACACTGACACCACATGAGAAAGTGCTTTCAATCGCCTTTATGTTTCCAAATAAGAATTTCTTTCAACCGTGTTTTATGCCACTGCTTTAGCTTTAATTTAATCTAAGTTAAAACCAAAACCAAAAATACACTCCAACAAATAAAATAATTTAGTTAGAATCTTCACTCGTATTACGCAGGTTACAATTAAGCAATGGCCATATGACAGTAAATTACACCTCACAACTAACAGTAAAATTAAAATTCTGTAAAAACTAGTGCCTGGATGGCATGTACCATCGTATCAGTAGGAACACGTACAAATGCAGAGATTGCCTCTAATGGTGAAATATAAGCTTTTGTTATTCTAAAATTGTATTTTAATCACAGATTTACCTTTTTCATGTAGGTTTTATCAAGAACCAAACCCAGGGTGTGGTTTAGGATAAACTAGTGCTGGTGGTGTGACGTTATCCAGTCTGCCTTCTCTGTTCATCTCACTTCAAACCACAGACTTGCCTGTTTTATTCTTGAGGAAAACAAAAACAACCACAGGTAGCACATCTGCATTCATGGCCTTCAGCAAATTAACAAAAAGCTTAATTCACCACATCAAGGGAATTTTCACAAGTGATGTTAAGGGTGCCTCTCGGGATCACTCTTCTCATTACGTATTTAGATATACATCTAAGATGTTCTTTCGGGTATACTTAGAAACACCGTGTGTTCAAAAGTATATCTTTTTATGGACATGCATGGAAGAATCAAAACAACCATGTTTTGAAACATATACCCTACAGATACACTTACTAGAGAACTGCAAATTTCAGCTACTGTGAAATGTTCCCTTTGCTGCACTCTCAGTTTTGCTGTCATGGAATGTGTGCAAAGGCCTTTTCACTTCTTTCCCAACATGGAATGTCTTGGCTCATGTCTAACCTGGCATATGACATACAGGGCATTCACACTGCCATTTAACTGAGGATCCACTTGGAAAGTGAATTTGCATTCACGTTCAGTCTTTGAGGGTTATTTTGGTCATCTTGCTGAAAATGGAGGCATCTACCAAGGCTCAGCTCCTGGGACCTCTCCTTAACCAAAAGATCGTGGATTTTGTCCTAATTTTTTGTCAGTGGTAACAACAGGAATTAGAAGTTGGAAAATCCACATCATCTTCTACTTCAGAGTATGGGGCCACTAGGCCCAGAAAGGCATCCTTCACACTTGAGATGGCAAAGAAGAGTGACAGGGGGTGGCACTCGTGTGACCATGTACTCCCCAGGTTAGAGGTGGCCACTCTAAGAAAGGGAGGAGCCAAGCAAAGAGAAGCAAAGTGTCAGGACCCAGTGATGCTTTTCTGATCAGGGACCCACAAAACCCTTGAGCCAGCCAATGCTTGCTTATTTAGACCACTGCAACTCCATTTCTCCCCACTGCTTGGAGGCTGCTTATGGAAATGAATTCTGGCTGGCTAACCATACGTGGTCAAGTATTTTGAGTACTCAAATCAGATAATGAACTCTCTTTGCCAGTCAGTTCTATGCAGCTGTTGGGAGTCGACATTATCATTTCAGGTTGACAGTGGCCATGTTGCCACAGGTATGGGAAAGGGCTGCAAGCACCTCACCCTGTGTATAGACAGTGTCTTCTGCATCACTTGTGAAACTACCCTGAACATCTTTACCCACTGTGCATTCACTAATAAATTATTAATGCCTAGTAAGTCTTTCTTTTTTAAAAAGAGGATGATTTAATTTTCCCAGCCTGAATGAATATAAATGATTATATCCTTGCATTTTTGTTCATTTGCTTTTTTTTTTAAAAAAAGGCCATCCTTAACTTTGCAAACATCAGGATGAAGGGACACTTGGAAGCTTCAGCACCAGAAGAACAACAAGGAAGAGTGCAGAGAATGGCTCCATTTGGAAGCACAGAGCAATATTTAACAACAACAATTCTTGTTCTGTTTCAGCACGTTGCTCAAAGTCTGTTATTTGAGGAGTCTTACCATGGTTTCAAGAAAGCAATTGCTTGTATGGATTTGACACTGCATCATGTACATTTGAAGAAAAACACATGAGCAGCACACATTTCATCTTCCCAGCAAAATCTGAAGCTGGGATTCTTGCAGCCTCTCATGAAACAACTCATCCCATCTTGCAAACTTGGCTTTCCTTCTTCACGGAAAACCAAAGTCTTGGGTTAAAATGCTTTGCCGTCTGGTGGCTTTCCTTATAACGCTTGGGTTCTGGACCAGTGCTATCACTGCATGGAACAATCCCAACCAAAGCAGTTATAATACATAAAAGCAGGAAGTGAGAAGAGGGCTGCATGTCAATGCTTGCTATGCCTTCCTGGCGCTCCCACCCCTCCACACACAAGTCCCACTCTTGTGCTGCTGCAGCTGAGGAGTTCTTTTCTGCTTGGGTAATAATCTCTGGTATTGTACACGCTCACTCCTCTGACAGAAGAACAACAGGCTCTTGCTGGTTTCCTGCGAGTCCAGCTTCCATGGGAAGCAGATACTTGGCAGATTTGCAAGGAGACAACAAATCAGCTGTGGAGGTTCTGCACAATGGTCTGTTTCTGAGAGAGCCGGAGAAGCTCCTCTCTGATTGCTTTGATGAGAGAGGCGGAAGAGTGACCTGGCTGGAGGTCCTCAGTGGAGCTGATGTTGTAGCAGAGCCCCGGGCCCTGGTGGTTGCTGTGAGGAGGCTGAGCAGGTGGCGCTGAGGGCTGTCGGGCCGAAGTCCTCGGCATCTGGAATACTGGTGAGGAGGAATATTCTTGATGTCCAGGCATATGTGTCTGGGGAAAGGCACAGAGTATTACTGCAGTTTCTGCTTGAGAAGCATACATTAGAAAAGGAAAAAAAGCAAACAAAAAAGGCAGAGACGCGAGCTGCAAGTTTTTCTTGGATCTGAAATGTAAAACGGGAAGGTTGAATACCTGCAATAATTCCAGAGGGGTAGCCATATTAGCCTGTGGCAGCAAAAAAGCTCCAAGCATCTTGTGGCACCTTGAAAGCTAAAATATCACTGTATAAATTTGATGTAGCTAACTAGAATCAGTTACATCAGATGCAAGAAATTATCTTCAGTTGGAAGAAAAATGTAAGTAGCAGTCCATTGTACATACTTTAAACACATCTTAAGCTTTATCACTATTGTCACTATCTGTATGTGTTTTTTCACATGCCTTGCTTTCCTCTCTACATTTCTATACATATAAACATACATGTATCACATCTGCCACCTTAGGAAAACACTTCATGCATCTGATGAAGGGGATTTCAGTCCACAAAAGCTTTATTAGTCTTGAAGATGCCACAGGACACTGTTTGGTTTTTGACATGGAGCTTAAAGGCAGTGCTGGAAACAAACCTACTTTCCTCAGGAACCGAAGATATGTACTGGTTTTATGCTTTGAAACCAAAAAAGACAACTACATCAAGGTACATGCATGGTCAGACTGCATGTACTTTCCAGTACATCTGACTACAGAAATGCTAAAATTTAAGGCTATGCATATGGCTTGATAAAAGAGCAACTGACTCAAAAAGGGGAGGTAGGATAGAAAGCCAGAGGGAGATCATTTGCTTCAATATGCATGAAGGTGAGGTAAATGAAGATGAAGTGCATAAAAGATAACCACCAAATTGTAATAAGTAGCACTGTGAAATGCATTCAAACGATGATGCATATATTGATCATCTAAATCACTCTTTGCATATCCAGCCAGCTGTTTCAGCATAAGTACCAACAAAACAGCATTCCAATGGCATTTAAAGGAGAACTCCCATCACATACAAACACGCACACAGCCTGTAGATCAGGGGTAAGGAATCTGCACTTGCCCAGATGCTGTTGGACTACAGCCCCCATCATTCCTAATCACTGGCCATTCTGAGGCCGGTGAAAGCTGGAGCCCTACAGCATCTGGTTCCTTGCCCCTGCGGCAGTCTGACAAAAAGTAGCAAAACTTGAACAGTACCAGTAAAATAAGCCAAAGGACAAACCAAGCAATGGAGGCCTGCAAAGCAACAGTAAGCCAACAATATTAAGAATGGTAAGGCCATGCAGAAGAGGGATAGATACAGCTTACTGCTCGGAAAAGAAAAAGAAGCACCAAAGGGTTTATTTCAGCAAGAACCAGCAGGTGGGAGAGAGAGAGTCTTCAAAGCACAGTGCTAATACACAGATGATCCAGACCTGGCAATTCTGCTGCCAGAGAATGTGGGTTCAAGACCAGAAGCCCTGCAGATCAGGCACTGGCTCAAAGAAACTGCAGGCAGTTCCAGAGGGAACAGTCACACCAGCAATCAGAATCATTCTGTTCCAGGCAGCCTGGTGACACCAGAAGCCCAATTCAATCCCACTGGTTGATCTCGCACCCACTGAGCACCCTCCCTCTGTGCAACTCGTTGCTGATGGAAGCCACCAGGTTCTCCTTCTGCACGGCCAGCACACCAGTCTTCGGCCTGCCCGCTGCCCACCTGCACGTCATCTGCGTTTACATGGGTAGAGGAAAACTACATAGCACATGACTGCGTGCAACACTTCCTGAGGCCTGTTCTGCTCTCCAGCCTCCAAGGGCCCAGGGCTGCTGCCACACCCAATGAAACCAGAGGTCTCTCATAAGAGTCTTGGCAGGGGGACAGAATCCTAACCAAACAAGTGTTGCAGTTGCAGGTTTATTACAAAACTGACTAGGTTTAAAAAACTGATATAGCTGAGGGGGCCTTCAGGTCCTTTCCCTTCTCATTTATTAGGCTGCCTTGACGTGGCAAGCTCCCAGTCCACAGTGGATATGTCCATGATGTAGTTGCCCTGCGGCCCCAGAATGGAGGGACAAATAGCCTATTCCTGCTTACATCAATACCTGAGAATTGCAACTGTTCCTCCTCTTAAGTCAGGGCTGATTCTTTTATTGAGCCTCCTTTTTTACTTTTTCTCCAGTAAATCAATTTATGGACATTTGGGCTCAGATGGAGGTGGGTGGGGAGGGGAGGCCTTTATTGCTGATGGTAACACACCATGCTGTATTACCTTCCTGCAATAAAGGAAGGAACTGAGACACAAGACGATGAGGGTTCGAAAATCAATAATGCACTATGGTTCATTCTGAAAAAGTCTTTGGATATAAAGAAACGATCACCTGTTTTGTCTCAAACAGTTGACGATGGTACAATACAAGCTCCAAAGCTTGTGGTTTGCAGATTAATTCCACTATTCTAACTGAATCAAGAAGATTTTGGTAGCACTTCAAAATGTAGCATCTGATTGATCAGAGAAAGCTTTCGAACAAAAGAAATGAGTATCCGCAGATCAGGCAACAGTGCCTCCATCATACCATTTTCAGCATGCTCAAAATACAGAGCATGGTCAAGAACGGGGATTCTGAGAGCACGAATGAGCATGCGCAAGTGTGCTCCATTCCCAGTGCTGCTGTCGACCTTTAAAGCCCTGAACGCCTTGGAAGCATAGTATCTAAAGGCATGCCTATCCCACAGATGCCTCTGGGTGCTCCTGCCAAAGGAAGCTAGCTAAGCAGAGGGTCTTCTCAGTGGTGGCACCCCACTTGCGATATACGCAAACTCCTCAAAGGCGTTTGCCTGGCACGCACATGGCTATCCTTCCAGCACCAGGCAAAGACCATCCTTTTCTCCCAAGCAGTTTTAGAGACTTAGTGCTAGGCTATTAAGGCTGTTTTATCAATTACTGTGCTGTTTGTTGATTATTATTATTATAACATTTACATAAATGTTTTGCATTTTATTTTTTCAGCTGTTTTCAAACGGCATCTTCTTTTTAACTGGTTATAATCCATCCCATATAACAATATAATTACTCAATCAAGAAAAGAATGGAACTTGGTTGCTTTTTCAGGAGGTGCGGGAACTTGCCACAATTCAACAGTGCATGGCTAAGGCCCTATTCCAGAAACTGCTTCTTGCCCAAATAATAAAAATAATTATTTATAAATAATTATTTATAAATAATATTTATTTATAATTATTAATTATAATAAATAATAATTTTTTTAATACTCAAGGCATCTTCATACTCAAATACCATTTTTTCCAGTGGTAGGCACCGATGGTGCTCCACCAACATCTACCAGACAGCCTGGACCATTTTTAGGGTGGGGGTCAGAACTTTCTTCCCATGGTGCGGAAGTGTGGAAGAACAGGCCCCACCGAGAGCATGAAGCAAAGGTGGGGAACTTGTGGCTGATCTGCTACAACTTCGATTATCCCAGACCACTTGTCATGCTGGCTGAGGCTGACAGGCTTTGGAGTCCAGGATTAGAGCCAACAGGGAGAAAGGAAAGGACAGAGCAGCAGAGATTCAGGGACTGGAATGTGGAAGAGACAAAAGCAGCAGCTGAAAATCAGAGGAGCAGGTAAAAAGAATGCTTTGGGAGGAAACTCCCAAAACGGTACAGGATGAAGAAAAAGTTACGTGAACACAAGGCTGCTTCAGAAACTATTCAAAGAAGAAGCACAGTACTCACTGCATCTCTCCTAGCATATTCATCCTCTCCACGGTACGGGGGCCACCCTGGTTCCCCCGGCTGGCCATGCCCTGCTCTGCCTGAGGGAATCTCCACTTGTTGACCTCCGATCCTGCTAGCAATTCCCACCTGAGTGAGGTGCTGTATCTGAGAACCTTAAAAGCAAATATTGTTTGTTTTTTCTTTCATCTTTCCATGCAGCAACAGAAATGTGGAGGGCAAATAAAACTGGGGGAGGGGCAGGAGAGGGACATGGAGAATAAAACACAAAAGTATATGAGGTTGTGGTGTGCAGAAAAGGGGATTCTTGGTTTTGTTTAGTTAGGTAAGGCTGCATTTAAAAAGGCTAACAGATTAGGGACAACAAAAGGACCCCTTTGCATGCAATCGCTGAAACATGTCATTTTACACGGAAAGGGTGCTGTCTGTGCAGTTCGAACGCAGGGTTGTGTTGCACACAGGCACAGTGCACCAGACAAGTGGGGAAGAGAAAAGGGAAAGAGCAGGGGACACTTCCATCCCATGGAGTCTACCAATACTTTAGCCATCATGAATGTACCATTTAAAGTAATTTCCTTCACATGCTGGTGATCTGCCCTCAGTGGGAAGGAGAAAATATTTGCTTAGCTCAGGACGCTCAGGTGTACAGTCGTAGCAGGAACACAACTTTGGGACAACAACTTTCGGGTGAGTTTCTCAGATGAGTACAGCAAATGGCTGCAGCTCTCCTGGCAGCATTTGTGGACTCTCTTCTGATCCTGAGGGCAAGGGCCTTACCATCAGAGCAGTTTTATATTCATAAAATGCACTCATCCTGCCATCCATTCTGGAACATGTAAATCACTACCTTCCCTATTAAACCACACAGAAGTTACAACTAGGAAAAAGCTGGGCTTTGCTCTTGTGTGTTTTAAAAGGAAAAGCAGGGATTTGCCAATCTTATACTTTTCGTAAATGTGATGCTGTGCATGACTCTTGTATGTAGGCATGAATATCTCTGTATAACATTTCATGTGAAAAGCTGCCCACCAGCTGGGAAGCTAAATCTAACCCCTTTAGCATGTGCTGGATTCTAGCAGATGACCGTGGAAGCTCCTTTATTAATAGCAACCAAACCATTGTTGGTTGCTGACCAGCACTGTCATCTCTTCAAACATGCTATTTATGACTGTATGCCAAAAATTATCTACAGGAGCATTATGGGAAACTTTTCAACTGGAAAATAAGTCTTGCCTCCTTACAGTGAGAATTAATTAATGAACTACCCTGTGCCCCAGGTTAAAGACTTTAACCCCAGTCTTTACCTGCTGCAACTGTTATAAATACTGTAGTATTTCAATTTGTCTGTGACAAACGTCCATAAATAAGCTGCTGCTTGTGAAATAGTAGGAAACCTTTTGGGAGCATGGTTGCAATATTATCCCTATCCTAATGCTCGGCTGAAGAATAAAGGATAATAGCCCTTACAACATGCATTGCTTTTGCCTCAAGATTATTATAACAGAGCAACTATGTATAGCAATTGTCTATACATAACTGCATGTATAGGCAATTGTACAGCTGACCTGGGGAGGGGTCAAAAGGCATGTACCATCCCCAGTCATATAGGTGTGAAGTTCCCCATCAGCCTCCATTCCTCCACCCTGTCCCACCAGTGCTCATCCAAGAACATACATTAATTGGTGGCTGGCCAATACTATTAGTGAGCAAACCATAGATAAGTCCTCCGTTCCCCCAGGCCCCTGCATGCATACTTGTACTCAGAGTCAAAGGGCTTGTCTTCTGAATTTATGAACTGTCTTAGCTGCCACAGCTGTGTAGGAATAGGTGCTAAGCTGTAGACTGTGGCCACAGTCTGTAGGGTCTAAGGGTATAAAGTCTATGAGGGGGAGTAACTGCAGTGCAGAATAGTTAAGAGTCTTTAAGTACCTGCAGTGCTTCCAACTGGTCGCGGCCGTGCCACTGATGGGATTTCCTCGGGGTAGATGCCTCTAGTGGAAAACTGAACATCAGATGTCTGCTGGTCTGGGTGTATTAATTCAACAGGTGGAAGAAAACCTGGCCCCAGGTTTTGCCTGCTGGCAGAGCAACAATGCAACACAACACCGCCATGTTTGATTTGTCTCCTGAGAAAATGCATCGCATACTCCACACATGCAATTTTCCGTGTGCAGCTCTCTGCACACATACACTGTGGATTGTGACACGCTACACATGCAGCTTCCAGAGCACTGCACAACCTCAGAATAGCTCCATGGCTTCCTCATGGGCAACATACATTGTGCTTAAAGATCTAGGTAGAAGTCCTTTATACTTAGGGCCCTAGCCTCCATAACAAGGTTCCTGCCTACAGCTCACTTTCCTAGATGCAAACATTCTGCAATCCTTTAAGACCAGAGGAAAAATAGTGAGCATCTTGCTTAAGTGCCATAGTTGTGGCTGAGGAGTGAGCATCCACACAGGCAAGGAAGCTTTTAACAGTATGAATTTGGACATTTAGAAAGTTTGCAGGTTGCAAATGAAGCCTGCAGCCAGTATTCACTCTTTTACCAATGGCGAAAGCAAACATGCATTCTTGAGCAAGGGTAATTATGGGGAACACAGTGCTTCCCATTCACTGGTAGGATAAGAAAGTTATTTGTTCATGATCAAATAACCCTCATTCAAACATACTTGGAAAATATATTCTCCCAAATGAAGTGTTTTTATAACATTCCCAGTTATGGCCACTATTATACTAACCATCGTTTCTAGGGCTAATCAAAATTTCAAACTAATGATCAGTTTTGTGCAATCTTCAATTTAGCCTTTGTCCTTCTGCTGTGCTCATGCTCATAACTAAACAAATGCCATTCATTCTAATGATCACACAAAGACCCAAACTAAACAATCAGAGAACTACCTCTGCAGCAGCCCTGGTGCTGTTGGAGGAGTCATCCCAAATTCCATGTATCTCTGAAAAAAAGACCATGGATCAGAACATATTTTAAACAGAAATTTAAAAATCTTTAAAAATCTAAGGGTCTAATGGAATAAACATGTTTAGTTCTTGAATTACAGTAGAAAATAAAATTTAAAACAAGTGACATAAGTAAACTGAATTTGAATCAGATCAAGGAGGAGGAGATTTTTAACTTGTTTCCTAAATTTCATGTTTGGAGGCCCACACAATAGGTCAAAGTCCCAGCTGTAACCACAGAAAAGCGCTCCAAGATTGGAGAGAGGACTTCACCGATGGAGAGCACTCCCTCTTCCCTTGTAGCCTGTGTGGCTCTTTCTGTGTCAACTGGTCTCACAAGTTAGAAGAACCAGCACAGGGGGCAGAGAGGTGGGCTGGGAAAGGAAAAACAAGGAACCACTTTCCTCTGAGAAACCCTGGCAGGCTCTTGGCCTCTCCTCCTCACTGAAAAAACTAAACATCCAAAAATGTTTGGAAGGGCAACAGGGGTGCAATGGCAACCCTAACTTTTATGCTCCTCCAAATCTACTACATGCCTGCAACCTTCTGAGGTAAGATGCCCAGGGACAGCCACATTGGTTGGCACCCTTAATATCCAGAGCAAATTATGGATTAGCATTAGGTGAACAAGCTTTAACTTCCCCTTATCTAGATCAGGGTTATTTTTCCACATAGAGCAATGATCTGAGAAAAATGGGGGAATGGGAAAAAAAGGCAAATTCCATGTTAGGAAATAACACTAGGAAATTAATCATAAAGAAAAGTGCTAATATCATCATGGCTTTATACGAACCCATGATGTAAACACACTTGTAATATTTTGTACAGTTCTAGTCACTGCTTCTCAAAAAGAATATTGTAGAACAAGAAAAGGCAAAGGGAGGGTGGGCAAAATAATCACTGGGCAGGAACAAGTACCACTGAGGAAAGGTTAGTGTTTGAGACTTTCACTTCATACAAAAGTAAGGGATACGTGAACCGTGATAGAAGTGTACAAAATTATGGAAAAAGAGGATAAATTTTCAAAATACCAGAATACCGCGCATCATTTAATGAAGCTGAATGGTGGGAGATACAGGACAGATAAAAATAAGTACTTCTTTCCAAAACGCACAGATGAAGGCTAGAATTTATTACTATAAGATGCACTGATGGTCACTAACTTGGAGAGTTCTAAAAGGAGGTCAGACACATTCATGGAGACTAAGGCTATGCATGGCTACTAACCTTGAGGCAGTATCCAAAAATGTCATTCTGTAAACTCAAATTGCATTAGGGGAGCTCTGCCCAAACTTTCCACTGCCCAATGTGCTCTGCAACCAGTTGCACAAGCACAATGTGCAACCAGTAGCATGAGAAGTTGCCCAAGTGTTATATACACCCATTTGTGCAAGAGTTACACACAACCATTTGATCGACTGCTTGCATTAATGCAGCTTTAGCTGGATTCTCCTCTGGAGTATAATCTGGAACGGAAGGTTCTGCTGGGCAATGTAATTTCTGCAAGTGAAGCATGAACAGGGGGGTGTTTTTGCATTCATGTCCTGCTTGTCACAGGGATGTACTTGGCTGCTGTGGGAACGGATGCTGATGCAGCATGCCTCCCCTGCCCTCAGCCATTCTAAACCCACACTGAATCTCTGGAATACAGTGGGCTACAAATCAAAATAAACAGATTAAACAACAGAGCATCACACAAGAAGTAACTATTGGCTTTCACAAGTTTTAAAACTGTTTTTTTAATTTTTTAAATGGAATTTTTTAAATGGTCACTAACTGGGCTGCTTACTGTATGCGCTGGGCCATATGGAGACCCCCACTGGCTGCTGGGGGTATCCCTCACTGCTCGAACAGGAGTGTTTGTTGGTTGTCCCCCCAAACCTCCGGGGTGCGTGACTGCAGCAGAACTGGATGCTTGGCTGCTGGGGGCCACCAGGGCAAAGGCATCATCCAGGAGCGAATGCATCGTCTGCCGAGCCTCTTCAATGGACGGCTGTGGAGGGATGTATGGAGCAGCGTGTGTGGGAAGGCCTGAGTACTTCCCCAGTTCAGTTGAAGAAGGTGTCTGAGGTTCTGCAGGAAGATCAGGATCAGACTATAAATGAAAGAAAGGAAGGAAGATGGTGGTATGAGGATGAAAGCATTTCCCAAGTGGCTCTTACATCAAAAGCTCCCACTATTTTCAATGTGGCTTTACTTGTTATGAGGTCGTCACTTCTGTTTGATAGATTACACACATTATGGATATGCATGTGGGTCATTCATGGCATCCCTCACTCCAGAGTGGATAGATAGTGATTTGCTGCATATTCTCGAAAGTATTATGACAAGGCACTGTAGACTAGCTATAAGCTCTTCACTAGCATTCTATCTGCATTTTGCACATTATACCCAAGTTCAAAAGAGCCATAATATTCATCTGCTATCTGCATTTTTTCTACACAGGAGATGAGGCTAAAAAGAGAAGAGTATGTGCTTTGTAGAGGAGATATCGAGGGAACTGAATGTACTCCTTGCTGTGGGCATTGAAATCATACAGAGAGCACCTCTTAATAACAACTCAAAACAACAATGAGCACACCTATCCAGGCATTCTAACTTTGACTCGCAGTCTGTGTGTGGCTGGGAACACATGCTGGCCCCACCTCAGGGTATCAGACTGCAGAAGCACTGTTTTGAGTTGGCATAGGTCTTACGTGAATCAAGTATTTTCTTTTGTTCCTCATTATACCTGCTGTCTGTCTAGATGGGCAGGACAGCCTTGTACTGGTCACCAAAAAGCTACGGGTTCAAGATGCTTATGCTGACCTACAAAGCAATGCACAGGTTAGCATCTGCATACCTGGTGGAATTATGGCAGCTGGCTTTTGTACCTGCTTGGATACTAAGGCCTAGTGCAGATGTCAACTTGATGGTACCATATCTTCCTAGAGTTTGATACCCACCTGGACAAGAGAGGGCATACCTGATATAGGCTCCCTGAATGTGGAACTCCCTCCCCTAGAATATACTGCTGGTGCCAAATCTTACAATCTTTTGGATCAACAAAGAGCTATTTGTTCATCCAGCCTTTTGACTGAATTTTGTTCCACTGCACAAGCCATTATTTATAAACACAGCATTATCCATGTTACTGTTCACCCATTTGATTCTTTCGTTTGCTGTTATTTGGTTTTATTAGTTGCACCCCAACTAATATAGTGTGCTCTATATTGGGCTCATTATCATAAAAGCAGGAAATATATTTCATAAGTAATGAAAGATGGAGCAGGACTACTCAGTATGATTGTGAATCCCAAGCAGCTGCATCAGCTACGGGGCCATGTGACCCTCCAGCTGTTTCTGGCCAGTAACTCCCATCAGCCCTACTGAGCAAAACCAATAGTAAACTATCATGAGATACACACTCTAGCAACCTCTGGAAGATGAGATGATCCGTATTCCTACTTTATCATGTGTTCCTGCAATACATTTGAACTAGAGTCGAAGGAAACCAAATGCCCATCTCCGCCTTATAAGCACATCACTTTCCAAATGGTTAAAACTTACAATATAGGCAGAGTTATTGACTCCTGGAGGCCTCTTGTATGTCCCGTCACTGTCAGTTGTGATTAGTCTGTCTTTGTCAGCATCCATTGGACTTCCATTCATCTGATGCCTCCGACGCTGCTTTGGAGAACGTTTGGCTCGGGAACTATAATAAAAATAAATAAAATACCAAACTGGTCTTGTTAAAATTTACAAGCACTAACAGATCTGGGACTGTGGGTCTTTCTGAGTTTTTCCAATGTTGTATATTTCTGAATGCTTGAGTTTGTAGAATGTGAACTGTAGAAAAGAAAAAAAATCTTTTTTTATTTGCCCAGGCCTTTCAGTTCTTTTATTGGTCTAGGTGCTCTATATTACGCCCACTCCACTGTTTACTGTTTTTCATGCTGTGTTTTATTGTTTTTATTTTAGCAAGCCTCTCTGAGACCTTTTGCTGCGGAGTTACCAATAAATAAAAAATAAATAGTAGGCACATTGCACATGGCCATTCCTACTGAAGATGAACAGCGTCCTTAATGGAATACTGTATTTTCTGACTGAATTGACCAGCAGCCTAGACCTAAGGGAATCAGGAAAATGCTTCATCCTTTGTTTCCAGTTTTATTTTTATCCTGCTGTTCTACCCAATGGTATTACAAATAGGTCATGCTAATAAAGTAACAATAGTCTAACAGAAGAAAGGGGCCAGAGTATGTTTGTTTGTTAGCGGGGAAAGAAACCTTAATGGAGGAAAATTTATCTGAAGACCCAGTGAAACACAACAGCCTTGACCTGTTTTCAAAAGACAAGGACAGCTGCAAGCCATCCACGTGACCATCACAGGAGATGGTGCTCCATGATCATCCACAGACTACCAAAAAGGCTCTGCTGGTGGTCACTGTCAACTAGAAAGAAGGGCACCAAAAGGTGGTCTCCAATTCGGGAATCTTAATGCTATGGGAGGCTTGCATGAAGGAAGCCCCTCTCAGATTAACTAAATATGCTGCTTAGATGTTTGAGATGTATTAAAAAGCAAAACAGAAACAAGCATGCTAAATGCTTTTACACCTCTAGATCAGTATCTCATGTCTTATGTTATGCCTGTACCTTTTCCCTTTTGCAAGTAAGGCTTCCTGCATTAATTAGCATCTTGTATGAGCTTCACAGAATAAATAACGCAGGAGTTCACACATTTCACATTATCAGAGAATTAATTCCTTTCCAAACTCTCTCTCTCACACATGCATACACCCCCAGCCTCCTCTCTCGCATCCTTACCTCTTCCTGGGCTCTATGAAAACAGTAGGCATATTGCCACCAGGGTCTAAAATCTTGTCTATCTGCATCTGTGCCTTGCGGTACATTCTTTGCTGCTCTTTGGTATCAATTATCACCATATCATCCACAATTGGAAACTCATAGTGTCCTTTGCGCTTGGCTCGAAGTCGGATCTTGTTGCGGTGATGCTCGATTTCAGATTTATGCCTCAGAGCTGTTTGGATCTTTCAAGGGGAAAAGTGAGAAGCATTAAATATGTTCTGGAATGCACAGTGAAAGAAATCCATCATGTAGAGAAGTATCACAAGAGAAATAGTGAACATACTTCCCACTTACACTTCCCAGTTATATCTCATTCTCCAGCTTGTAATTCACCCACAGACGTTCCAGGGAGAAGAATGATTACACACAGCATGATGATTAACACAGCAAGGGCAATTAAGAAAGAGCACAGAGTGCTGATAAAAATGCATGACAAACAGCAAATGCCAGATCCTGCAGGCTGCCATAAAAGCAGAGCCACAACGAACTCAGAGGGGACCTAGAGCACACTACCAGCTTACACGATAAAGTGCATGTAATGTGTGTGTGTGCATGGACATGCATGCATGTCCTTGCACACACATGTGAACAAGTTAAAACCAAGGTAGAGACATAGGCCAAATATTTCCGTTTTGACTGCATAGCAGTAAGAACTAGCCACACTTCGTGTTTGTTCGGTCTACACATCTCTGAGTGCAGCTAATTCTCCTGTGCCTTTTCATTGGGAGTGACTCCAAGGGAATACTGGAAACTGTGGTCCAAGGAGAGCACTAAACATTTGTTTTGTTGTTCTCTAGGGAATTTTGGGAACTGTATTTCTGTGAGAGTGGAAGAGGGAAAAATCTCTTAAACCACTTTGAGTCAGTAGTGTGCAATTTTAATCTACTTATCATGGCTGTGAAACATTTTACCAAACGGATTACCTCCTTATTAATTTTGTTGGTCTCTGCCACTCGATCAGAAAGTGGTTGCTTTTGTGCTGGAGGTGCCGCTATGGGCTGCATGGCAATCAACTGGATCTTGCTCGGGACCCTTCTGCTGACTTCTGAGGAGCGTGACATTCTGTCCACATGCTCAAAAATGGAGGCTGAAGAGTGTTGCTCTGTTCCATTACTGATATCTGGAGGGCCTGAATTACAAGTGCAGATAAAAAGGGAGAAAGCCTGCATTGGTTTGTTTTCTGTTTGTCAGTCAAGATCTATGGTATGTCACCTTTCTCAAAATCTTCTGGATCAAATAGTGTTTCATCATTTGAATGATATCATTTGAATGACTACGAAAACAGATGGCCATAATACCAACAGAAATGAGTAAAGCAGGACTCTGACTCATCACCGCCCAAACTTACACCGTTGGCCACATGTTCCAGCACCCAGGATGGGCTAGAGTGACAACTGGGCAGGCAAACCCTGCAGCCCACCCTTGCCATGGATCTAGTCTGAAGTCTCCAACAATTTCACTGTGGGCAGCAGTGAAAACAGCAGTGCTACATTTATCTAGTACCCAAGCACCAAAGCTCTCCGGATGGTTTGCAACATTTAAAACCTGGAAATACGTAGCATAAAACTAACAAACAAAAGTATAAATGTTTTAAACCATCAGCTGTAAATCCCAGGAGCCATTAACAAGTTCAGCATTTAATGTCAAATGCCTGGAAGTCGAGGAAAGTCTTAACCTGGTGCTAAAAAGAGGAGAATGCAGGCCACAGGAGAAAGTTCCATGACTGGGGCAGAGGGGCGGCTACCACTGAGAAGGTTCTCCCAATGCTTACCATCCTCCAAGCCTTCCTAGGAGAAGGCCCCTGGAGAAGAGCCTCGGATAACGCAGACTAAAACCTTTTTATTTACCCATTATTTTAAAAGCTGATTAGGTTTTTAATGTATGATTTTACTACTGGATGCTATGCTTTATTTTTTTCTTGTTTTTAATGTAAAACCATCCCAAGACAATAGTAGTTGGACAGTATATAAAAATCTTAAGTAAAGAGATAAAGAACACAGTATATAGCTAGATTTATGCCAGGAGAGGCACCAGGAAAGACTTTTAAGGCTTAAGTGAAAAGCACTATCTTCAGTTTGGCTCAAAACCATACAGGCAACCAGTGTAAGTGGGCCAGAAGTGGTATTATATATTCAGATCTTCCGGTCCCTGCAATTAATCCAGCTGCCACATTTGCACAAGCTACAGTTTCTAAGCCATCTCCGAAGACAGCCCCACCAGAGCACATGACAGCAATCTAACTTGGAATAACCACCGAGTATGAATTACAACTGGGAGTAAAGGCAGGGCTGCAATTATTAGCTGAAATGCCAATGCCAGTATGTTCTGAAGTAAGCCACGTGGCTGGTGAGAACCGAACCACATATGGTTTTGTGGGAAACACTGTTAAACAGGTAGAACCACATGAGGGTGCAGGTAATACAATCAATCCCATAGTCCAGCATCAGATCTAAAGAGAAGACCAAATGCGTAGGATCCAACATTCCCACCATCTGGCCTGTAAGCAGCAAGAACCACCCTGAGGGTGGAGCTAACTCCTTTTGGTTGGGAAGAGAGGAGAGGCATTCCATTTAGAACCAACATATTAGCATAAACCCTATTTACCTAATAGCTGGTATTCTAACTTTACTGGTGTCTTTTGTTAATGACTTCTGCAATACTCCTTTTTCTAATCACAAAGCCAGCCTAGCTAACCAGGTTTAACATAATAAAGATGGCAGTTAAAAGCCTCTTGTCTTGACCTGCTTGAAAGAGGATGGGGAAAGACTGGCCTCAGACTTACAGAAACATAAAATAGTGTTTCTTTAACAATAAACTACACATATTGTGATGAAGGAGGCAAAAACATTACTTGGAGAGGCTAATGGCAAAAGCAAATGCAAATGCAAGTAAAATTCATTTCCAGTCCTGCCAACCAGCAGGCAACCTTCACCCAAGATATAGTAACTAGCACCAAAACCAGAGGCAGGTGAGCAGGGAAGTCAGGGACAACAATGTCCACACTTACAGGTGAGAATGTATATCACTTAGGAGCAGACCAGGGGGAACAGCTCCCACTTAGGCCTACACCAGAAGCCACCAATCTCATATGATTGGCCCCAGGGAGCAGGAACACCACACACATTTGGTAAGGTGTTGGCCTCTGTAAGAGGGCTCTCTCGCCACTCAATTTTATCTGCACCACAACAACCCTGTGAGGTAGGTTAGGCTGAGAATGAGTGACTGCCTCAAGGCACTCAGCGAACGCCATGGCCAAGTAAGAACTAGAACCCAGATCTCCTGGGGCCCCAGTCCAACACTTTAACCACCACTCCACACTGAGAAAGCATCACAATACCAACCTTGGACACCGAAAGCCACACTACAAACTTTTGCTGTTAAGTCTCTCTCAGTGCATGCTTTAGAATTCACACATTCTTTTGCACACTTACCCACTCTATTTACTCCTGGCAGCATTCAGAAAAAAGATAAAAGCAGTGCATTATAATTCAGCAAACAATGACAAAAGAAAGAGCCAGAGCCTGCTGAAAATTATTCTGGCATACCTATTCCTAAATGTTAAAAACTGGGAGTTTATTTAATTTATTTATTTATTTAAAACATTTGTATGCCGCCCTATCGTGCCATAGCACCTCTGGGCAGCTCATAATTACAGGAAAAAAACACAGCAAGTTGATTCAAATGTTTCAGAAATGTACATGGCATGGGTCTTTTATGAGTGTATCTCCACTGCAGAATGAATGCGGAGGACTGCATGCTTCTGTGCCAGAATGTTTTATCCTGACATGAGGGAATTTCCCACGTAGAGCTGCTTTTAAATGTGAGCTCTACCACCTGTATCCTTGGGGAAGGTATGACATGTTTGTTTTGCTGAAGGTCCAAATCCGATATGGGATGAAATTCACACAATTCTTCAGACATCTCAGTTTTAATATCACAATTGTTCCACTAACTGGCACAGTCAAATACAATGTTTCTTGGGGCCCGCTCAGTAGGAACATTAGCTAAATGACAGAAATTGCTCTGGTTTAATAGAAGGCAATTATATTTGGGTTGCACTGTAGTATCTGCTGAATGCCTCCCCAATTTTAGTCTTTGATCCAAGACCTTCCATCACTATCCGCTGATATGAGCAAGTTGCAGCCATAAACCTGAAATTATTGAGGATGCCAAAGCAGATTATATATGGATTCCATGCAGATTGTACATTCTTTCATGTGTGCGAAACTTGTACAAGCTGTGACACTTTAAGGCAAGGGCCACATGAATCTATTACAAGCTGTATCTAGCTAAAATTATCCAGTAGTTTCCATCTTCTTGGCCCACCTGTGTTATTTGTGAAAAGACATGGGTATAAATTCTTCACATTATGAAAGCTGTAGCATAAAAGGATGTAACGTACCAGACCTGCCGACTCTGTGAGGTTTGACCTCATTCACAGCTGTCTGTGTTCGAGTCATTTCTTCTCCTGTTTCTCGACCACTTGATTGGTCACTTGCAGTGGAGTCAGCATCCGAGGGGGAAACTCTGCAGGTACAAAAACCCGGGAGAAATTAAAAATAAACCATGGCATAGCATTTATTTTTTGCTGGGAACAATCCTATGGACCTTAACAGATACAGAACAATTCAGATTCCCAGTTCTGAGCTTGGAGGCAGCATTCTGACTTCAGAGCTGGGAATTGGACGGGCAACGCTGCTGCTTGGAAAGGGAGAACAAGAAGCATTTGGGGCATCAAGGACAGGAGGAAACTGAAGTATCCTGGATCCACTTCATCCTCCTCCCCTCTCCCTCTGAGATCTGCTACGGGATGACAAAAAAGCAGTGGGGAAGCAGAGGGTTATTTCAACTCCACAGAATTACATCCTTAGTGACCGAACTAAGGTGGCTGTTAGTGTTTCCAGGCATCTTCTCATTCAGGTGTGCTGACCAGATCCAAATTTGCTTCATTCAAGCTGCCTTATTGCAACCACTGCCTTCAGCCCACGCCCGGAGGATACTTGTAGAGGTGTACCAGACGGCACATCAAATATTTACTTATTTGATCTACACCCTGACTTTTTATTAAAAAAACTCATTTACATAATAATTCTTCTTGCTATGCTATCCCCATAACAACTCTGTGAGGTAGGTTAGGCTGAGAGTCTTTGGCTGGCTCAAAGTCACCTAGGACCAAAACCCAGATTGTCTGAGTCCCAGTTCCATGCTCTTAACCACAACACCACACTGGCCACAATGTCTTTCCCTCTGAACAAACCTTCCTTTGTTCTGCCATCCATTCAATAACATGTAATAGTTCACTGAATTATTAGCAATAGCTTCAGGACAGATAAAGGGAAGTACTGCTTCTTTTACACATAATTAAGGCACAGAATTCACAGAAGCAAGATACTATTATGAGAAAAATCATGGCAGAGATGGTTGATTGCCATTCACGGACATGAAAAAGAAGGCCTGGAGAATCTTCAGTGCCTTTCCAACACCAAGCTAAGACCTTTTTATTATTTCCCAGGAGTTTTAATGTCTGCAGTCATTTGGCATAGGGAGAACTGTAATTTATTTATTCCTCTCCTTAGTGATTTCTAATTGGTTTAATGCTCTGCTCTTTGTTCTTTGAAGCAGACTTTTGACTCTATACTCATGTTTTATTCGCTGCATTGTACTCTATTTTTACTCTGAGATTATTTTAGCTTCTTCTTGTTTGCATCATGAAAGCCACCCTCCTAACTTCTGTTAGTTAGTAATGAAATTGTACATCATATGAGAGCCAGTATGTCACAGTATTTAAGAATGGAGGACTGGGACTCAGGAGATCTGGGTTCCAGTCCCCACTCAGCTCACCAGGTTAGGACCAGTCACAAACTCTCAGCCCAGCTTACCCCACAGGGATGTTGCTTTGAGGATAAGATTGTTGTGAGGATAAGATTGAAAGGAGAACTACAGAAACTATCTTGAGTTCCTTGAAAGGGGAAAAACAGGATATGTATATGATAAATAAACAAACTGGAACCTCCATAGTCAGAGGCACTGTACCACTGTACCATATCTTAGCTCCCCACATTCACACAAAGACCTATGTGCCCCTTCACTGACATTCCTCAGTTATGTGCAGGCACACTTTTGTAGACTTCATGCTCAATGCAACGGCATGGGAGGAAATGCTTACCTGGCATGCGAAGTCTGCAGTGTGGCTAGAAAGCAAGGCGGTGCTTCCCTTTAAGTGGGTGAAGGGAACAAAAGCTTTTTTTGGCTACTCTTATGTTCCCTAAAAGTAATGCAAGAAGTGTGTGGAGCTGAGATAAGCCTCAGAGATGAGGCTGAGAACTTCAAGCCTGGTGGCCAAATCTGACCTTGGGGTTTCAGTCTGGCCCTATAGAGTTCCCCAGATGGCCATGCCCCTCTTCCCAAGCCCCAAATGCTTTCCCGTAGCTAATAATTATTTGGTGGGTTTATGCAGCCTTTTCTCCATTCTAAAAGGTGAAACCCCACTCCCAAGTTACTAGCAGTAAGAGCTTTAGGGAGCAATGCTATGGAATCTAGATAGCATCGAAGGAGTCTTAGGCATTTCAGATTCCCCAATCCAAGGCCAGAGACAATGGTCCAACCTCAGTCAGTTCCAGCCTTACAACAATGCTGTGAGGTAGGTCAGGCTGAGAGGTCATGACTGGCCCAACATCACTTGGTGGGCTTTATGGCCATGTGGAGATTAGAACTTGGATTTCCCAGGTCCCCTGGAAGACCAGCATCTAACCACTGCACAGCAGGTTGGCATTTCTGGATTCCAACCCCATGTGTTTGCCTTTGGCTTGCCCATCACTAGAATGTGATCCCTAAGACCAAAATTGAATTTGGTCCTTGGGCTGAAAGAGATTCTCCACCCTTGACAGAAGAGGCTAGCCAATTAGGGAAGAGCAAATGTAAGATGAAGGGATTTTAAATGCAGTGATGTATTATATTTTTCCGTTTAGTCATCATGTTATACATCAGAAAGTTCAGCTGCACAATTAAATCATATTAACAACACTTCATATGCTGGTTCAACCCACACTTCTAAATGGAAAAATTTCCACAATTAATAAGCCCAGCAAGAGAACCTAAAAAAGAACTAGACACAAATCCTTGTGGATTAATGTAAAAGGAAAGTCCCTGAGCAAATACTATTCAAGCCGAGAAAAACCCTTATATAGCAAAATAATCCTCCGTAACTAATTAACTTTAATCTGTGCCAAGCAATTTCTCATCATCTGAACTGACCTCCCTCTGTGTCGGACATTCTTGGATGGCTTTGAAGAAAGCTTGGTCTTGGGGCTCGGCAGGTCACCATTTTCAGAAGGGGTAGTGTCCTTAATTGGTCCCGGGAGAGGAGTTGGCTCATGTATGATCAGGATGTCATCCTTGTTGTGCTGGCCTAAATGTTGCTTTGCAAAATCAAAACCCTTCACACTGGGAGCTTGTAACTATGTTGTCAAAAAATGAAGAAAGGGAAGACAAAGCAATCATGAATGACATGTTAAGAATGCAAATCTGGCAGATGAATCCAAATATTTGCAGAATACCAAAATAACATGGAAAAAGAAAAAAGATACATGAACTACTGGAAAAAAAGTGAAAGCATGAATATCATCTTTTACAACAATGTGGTAAAATAACAGGAACAGTTCTGCACAGTCAAGAGCTACGTACATTAAGTCCTGATTTTTGTTGCTCAAAGTTAATTATTTTCCATGATTGCTGTCCAAAATTAGTGGACGCTTCCAAACAAAGGTCCCCTAGTTCTGCCAGTCAGAAGGAATTATGCGCTATTCAGTCTGTTTTTCCTTAACAGATCATCCACAGGAAGACAAAGGACAGAAGGGAAAACATCACTGACTTACAAATAAAAGACAACGATGACAAGACAACCTGTACAATTCCATGAATAAGGCACAAGCTAATCTGAAAATATCCTGAATCTCTTTATGAAGATACTAAACTACATGTGACAATTCATACAACAAAGACAATTTATACAGTAAAGGACACAACCCACCCCAAAATACCGAATGTACTAGTACGCCTGATATGTCTACAGTAGCCTTCCTCAACCTGGTACCTGCCACAGCTGTTGGACTACAAGTCCCATAATTCCCAAACAGCCATTGGCCATCTGGTGGGGGTCAGAATGGAGTCCTAAAAATATTATCATGCAAACATGTGTACAGCATTCCCAATTAACTGATTCTATTTGCTACATTTATGAAAAATAGCACGCATACTTCAGTCAAACAACATTAAACACACCCAGCCATCTTGATGCTGTCACCACAGCTAAACAAGTTGGTACCAGCAAACTAATGCTACTGCACAACAGGTTGGAGAAAGTGTCACTCTCAAACCTGAACCAGTAGATGGAGATAAACAGCTTTGAAGGGAAAGACACATTCTGTCTATTTGCCATTGTATTATATATAGGCAGTTAATAACATCATGCTTTCAGGTCAGCTGTTGGAACACCAGCAGGCCTGGCATCAAAATGGAGCAGTGTATCTGCATCTCTTAACACAACTTTTCCCAAACTCTCCAGATGTTTCGGACTTTATAAGACTTAGCCACTTTAATGGTCTAATGGCCTGAAATTCCAGGAACTGTAGTTCAAACCATCTGGAGAGCACTAGATGGGGGAAGGCTATTTTAACAGGAGTACTCCTATTCCAGGTCCCAACCTGCTAGGCACACATTCCTCCAGAATACAGTAAGACAGGCTGGGGAACACCAGCAAACAGGCCAGCCTTAGCTCACCAGGCAGATCCGTCTGACCTGCATGGTCCAAGTGAGTTCCCCTACTAAAGGCTAATGGGGGGAGAAGTCTCTGTTGCTATCTCCATTCAGCAATGAGAGATAATAGGCAGGATTCCTTTGTTTTGACCACCTCACTTCCTCCCTAATGTGGGAAGGTGTGGGGTATCTGACTTAAGTGTTGGCTGGAGGAGCACTCCACCAGCCAGTGCCTTGGCTGGGAACCAGCTGCGTCGGTTTTGCCCAGCAGTGAAAGATTGGGTGCCCTGAAGTTGGGTCCCTGCCCAAAGCCATGGCTCTAAACAACACTGGGTTCTGGGTCTGCACCCAGATGTTATTCAGCCCATTGAGTCATCAGCAGAGAAACATTTGGCTCCCAAGAAAGTGACAGTCCACCTTTGTTATAACCTTTCTGAGACTCAAGGAAGCCAGATCACTTTTGCATTCTGTTTTCTAGCTTTCTCTTCTGACAATGAGTGTCCTCTGTGCTTATTGGACTGCTTCATAGGCAGGGTGGGGGCTCTTACGTTTCATTTCGTTTTGTTTTAATTTCCTCCCATTGTGAAATCCATCAAAGCATGCCAATAGCTCTCTGCTGTTTTCTAGTGGCTTGCTCCAATTCCAATCCTACTGACATGGGGAATGGAGCTTGGTAGTAGCAGGACCAATTAATGCCACTTTTTTCTTTTCCCACCCTTTACATTCAAGCCACTTTCCAAATGTGCGTTTTCCAAAAGTGACTTTCTAAATCACTTTTTCCAAAAGTGCACCAGCAATTTTCTGGTGAAAACTGATTCAAGCTATCTTCTTTCCTTCATGCAGTTTTGATAATTAATAATTTTGATAATTATGTACTGATAAAATTAACCTAACATGAAAAAGACTGTATAATGGACTAAAACCAGAGTAGTTTGAAATCCAAATTGAGCCACAAAGCTTAAAGGGTCAATCATCAGCTTTCACCAAACTTCCCTCACAAGGTTGTTGTGAAGATAAATAGAATAGAACCTTAAGCTGTTTAAAAGAAAGACACAATAAATCTGCAACAAACAGAATATTCAGATCATGACATACTATCTGATTTTCACTATAATTTTCAAATATGTTGCTTTCAAGGTGGTTCATAGATTCTCCCTACTTCTCAATTCCCTCCACTTTGATCCATTTTCAACCTTCATTTTTCGTTATCTATTGGTTTTCCTCATCACAGGCAATTTCTTCTGCATCACCTTCCACAAATTATGATTGTATTGGTGTTCCTTGCACTGTGTGGAATTGAAGCATTCAGGAGGAAAATATGTAAAAAAGCTTAGCCTTCTCTTAAAATCATGATAATCTGGAAACCCGCAGACTCTGTCCACACAGGCACCAGAGTCAGGGAAAACACAAGCATGGTTAGATCATCTTGTATGTCATGAAGGGTCTGCAGGATGTGTAGGACCTAGAGCAGCTACCCTTACATACAATTCTTCACTGTGGATTATGTAAGCACCTGCATGTGTAGAGATGGGCCCACGTAGTATACCTGATGCTGAAGGCATGGCCAGGAAGGCAACCTACGCAAGAACAGTGTGTGAAGGGAGCTTTGGGGTCTTTTCCCAAGACTGGAATACTTCATGGCCTAGGTGATATATTACGTATTTGAAAAGGGCAACCAAAATGATCAAGGGGCTGAAAAACCTCCCTTGTGAGGAAAGGTTACAATGCCTAGGACTGTTCAGCTTAGGAAAAAAGTAAAACCGGTAGTAGTGTACAAAATTCTCCATGGTATGGAGAATGTGAATAGGGAGATATTTTCTCCATTTCTTGTGACGCTTGACCCCAAAGGGATCACTCCATGAAGCTGAGTGGCAGGAGATTCAGAACAGATAAAAGGAAGGAGTGCTTCATACAGGGCATACTTAAAGTATGGAATTCAGCTTCGCATGATGTAGTGAGAGCACCTACTTTAGATGGATTTCAAAGGGGATTGGACAAAATCCTGGAGGATAATGCTAGTAATCCTGATGCTTCCACACTGCCTCCAGTACTAGAAGCAGGATGCCTACATGTTCCAGTTCCTGGGTAAGAAAGGTGTGAGGACACACTCCTGTCCTGCCTCTGCCCTTCCCATGGGGCAGTTGAGTAGCCAGAGTGTGAACAGAATGCCGGACAAGATATTTTTGGTATTTTAGCTGCACCCGGATTGCCCTGCCCCTGCCCCTGCGCTTTCCCCCCATCCATCTGTGAAATGCATCTCTAAGAGCATCTTGGAAACTGAATTCAATCCTTCAGCTGAAAGAGGTTCCCCAGCTCTGTCCTACAGGATGCAGTAATGATGTCCAACTAGTCTTTCTGTGTAGTGAAATAGGTACAGAATGTACCACTGACTTTCTCCTTAGGGAATGATGAACAAACTTGCTGCCTCACTGTAATTTTTCCGGTATTAAGCAACAATTGCAGGAAACAAAGCTGCATAGAGCAGGATATGAGCCTTAGGCTTGCTGCTAAAGCATGATTAAGCATTGTGTGTGAACACAGTCAATTTATTGACAGCCAGTATGAACTAATTTACTTTTTTGTCTGCATACATGTTAGTGTTGGTATGTATCTCTCTACAGTGCCACCCTCTCTCTCCATGTACAGAATCTGCTCTGTTCTGTTTAAAGACATTGACAAGCCACATTGCTTAATGAGTAAGGGCCTATATTTGATCCCAGGAATAATAATATTTCAGCTCTGGCAGCTAATCTCTGAGCAGCTCTGGAGATCCTGTAAAAATGTCTTGGTGAATTATGACATGGCAAAAATGCTAGTGTACACAGTTCTGGAAAACTAGTGGTGGTGGCAAATGGGAAACACGCACAGGTATTTTGCTGTGTGCTTTTAAAAGGGAGAGATGCTTTGAGTACTTAAAAAAAAGCTAAAGGGAATTAACAACCAATATGGAAAGCATTTGTTCAGAAATGACTTCAGTTCAGAGTCAATGAGAAGTTGGTAACTGAGTTTATATCCCAGTCTGATCTTCAAAGGGTAGTAATAGGTGCATGATGCAATCTTTCAAGGGAACAAACAGAATGATCAGGAATTAATAAATAGCAGACGGGTTGAATCCTTGCATTTCTTCGTGCACCTGCAAAGAAGGGCCTTTGCCAACAGCAAGATGATTCCTTGGTTAAGATTAAAAATACATTATTTACAGTGCCATCCATGCAAGTATGCTCAAACATAAATTCTACTGAGTCCAGCTGGCCTCCTGCCACGGTAATGTGTATAACATGTCAACCTTATGTATTCACAGTGTTTTTTTCACTTTGTGTCCAGTATACCTTAATATACAGTGCACACACTGTACTTTCATTGTTTGCATATTTGCGCAGTTTAAAAACCAAAACTATACTCACAACTCATACATCAGTTATATAAACATAACAGGTGAAAAGTTATATGATTTTGAAGGCCATGTTTCATTTATTTTTGAACTGTTCACTGTTAAAGAGTAGAGTGTGTCCTTGAAAGTGAATGTCAGTTCATTTTAAAAAACAAACAAATAAACCTTTCTTACTTGTTCCCAAATCGTTAGCATTTTAATTGTGAGTTCAAATAATTTCCTACAAATGTGAGAGTTAGAAAAAGACAGAATTCTAATAAGTACCTAAGTCTAAACCTAGGGCCATGGGTTGATTAGTCCTGATCCAAAGACATATTTGCATTTCAGCAGAATATTTCTCAAACATTGGGATGGAGCTACTCCAGGTAAGAAAATCATGCTAATTGCTTTGAAAGCTAAGGAATTCAGTTTTTGTTCAGGTGTGCACTCACACACATCCCTACTGCTGTTTAAAATATCTACTTAATTAAGCAAACACTGAACCTGCTGGCTGAAGATGGGAAATACCAGAAGTTGTGTCACTTACAAATGTTGGTATTGAATGCGTCTTATTTCTCAAGGAAATGGAATATTTACTTCTGTGACAGTGCTCGTCACATCAACAGGAGATATGGGGACTTGCAGAGTAGGTTAGTAATATTTTGCATGTCTTTATGTAACTCTTCTGCTAAAAACGCTGCCTCGCAGAGACTAATCAGTGATGCAGCCACTGGAGCAAAAAGGACTAAGATTCATCCTTGTTGCAATATACCCAGGTTAGAAATTCACAACTAGTTTTTATTATGCCTACAAATAGATTTCAAAACATTTTGATTCATCACCCTGAATCTTCTCCACATATGTGATGAAAGCAATGAAATACTCTGTTAACTTCTCTCTGAAAGGTCTCTCTTTGGAAAGTGGAATAATCCTTGTAAAGCAACTGCTCCTGGATTGTCACACCTGGTCTTCTCAATAGTCCATTCACGTGGGCAGCAGTGACTTTATGTGGGGCAGAGGGATGCCTCTTATGTGTCTGCCTGCACTGCTTTAACTTCTTACTAAGGTGCACTGGCAGTGAACAGGGACAGACCCACAGAAACAGGAGCAGCAAGAGCTGATCTCCCCACACCCTCCCAAACATTTAGGATAGAAGAGGAGCACATCTAGTGCAAGGGACAGGTATGTGGACGCTGCTCTCAGTCTGCTTTCTGCAGTCTCATGACAATTTACTAACCAAAGTATAGCAGAAAGAAACTGCACGATGTAGCAGTAAACCAGCACTGTGGAAGCAAAGCAGTCTGCTGGTGCACTGTTTCATAGCGTTCACATGAGGACTGCCATCGGCCAATGTGCTGAACAGCCCAGCACAGGGACTAATATGCTGCTCCCCTTTCCTAGGAGGCTTCCAGGCACAAGATATGGAAAGATGGTGGCTGATCCCTCTGTTAGAAGGAAGGACAACTGCAAGGTCTCATATACATTATCTGCGATCCAACAACATGCTGGTCACTAATGGCATACAGCAATCGCTCCCCAATCAACGTAACTAGCAAGCATTAGTACCTGAAGACACTGTCTTATAGGCCACTTTTGTCTTCCTTTTTCTTGCGGCCTTAAAAGGTTGCAGCAAAAGAGGCAAGAAGAGCTCTAAGCACTACACGGCACTGCACTATCATTTGGGTGTCCCAACACAGAGAGCTCCCATGTCCTTTATTTGTCCTATCTTCAGATGCCTTGGAAGGCCAAAGCAAGCCAAGAGAGCAGAGAATTGGTCCTCGGACCAAAAGAGGGCAAGAGAAGTACAACAGCTGTTGAATAATTTGGGTCCTCCTGGATTAGTCCAAGCAATAGAAAACTTACTATACTAAGTCATTTTTATCTAATGTGAATGTTACAGGATAGACACTATGCTTCTAATTATCTTTAATAATATGATGGGCAGTTAGGTCTCTCCTAAAAGTGATTCAATTAGTGTGTAATACTGCCCATTCTAAAGACCACAAGAAATCTCTATATGTTTATCAAAAGGTTATTAAAATGGAGAACTTCTGTAGACTCACTAATGAAAAAAGAAAAGAATATGCAGCATTCTATACCATGAACAAGCAAAGGCATTCTACAGCAAAATGAAAAACGAAGCAAGCTGAGTCAACTATTTCTGGGAAAGATGAGAAGGATTTTGCTGCATAAAAAGCCTTTAGCAGCTAAAGAATTTAACCGAAAATAGAAAACTATTCTAGTGGAATCCAAATCTCATGGACCCTGTGATGGCACAGTGCTTTGGGGATCAGCCTGGAATTCACTTTGGACACTACCGATAATTCCAGGAAAAGTGCAAGTGCATTTTCCTTTCTGCGTTTGAGTCAGGGAACAATGTTGATGTCTCCTAATGGGAAAAATGTGCAAGCCTCTGCTTTGGACACTGATGACACATATGAGGATAGGACATGTTTGATGTAACTCTCAAAGTCAGCTGCTGAGGAACATGAACGGCAGCATGCAATTGCCACTGTGGGGACAGAATGCTGGACTAGGTGGGCCTCTGGTCTGATCCAACATGACTCTTCCGTCTGTGGTGGGCAGAAGATTGATCTGGATCTAGCACAGGTCTGGGTTACTCCAGAAGACTGGCAAGGGTTTCTGACACCCAGATGTTTAATGGTAGCAGCAATAAATAGGGTATTAGGCTACTGAAATTAAGAAAATCATGTGGCAACCTTTTCATGGGAAAGGACTGTGAGTTCATTTCAGTTCTGGTGCTCAAAACAAAACAAAGAAACAAAGATTTCACTAATTCTAACTGCATGCCTTCTGCGCTCAGCTCTGGTTGGTGGATCTCATGGTTCTCAAGCCTGAAATCTGCCCACTCCAAATTATGTTAAAGTTTCTTTGGCACATCACTAACTGCTAAATTTCCACTGGAAGCATACGTCCACTGGCTTATGGGATTCAAAATTGCATTTTAATGCATACAAAACATGCAGGCTACCCAATGCAGTAAATCTGCTTCTTAAAGCTAAGTACACTAGGACCATTATACATGGTGCATCTATGATGTAATTGTAGGTGCGTGTTTAAAGAAAAAACCTCCTCTACAACTCCCCACCTAGCCAGCCATGCTGGCTCATGCTGGAAATGGTTGGCACTTATTCTGTCTAAACACGCTCAGGATTTTTAAAAAGTAAAAAATTACTTTTTAAAAAAGTGTCTAAAACACTTCAAACATTACTTGGTAACTTTTTGCGAGGCAGGGGGATTGGTACATAGAATTTAAATCCTACTGCCATCTTCCCCAGGTGGAATTCTGCATTTAACTCTTAACACAGCCAGAGTAAAAACAAACAACATAAGTGTCAGAAGCTCATCTAAAGCAATAGTTGTTGAGGATTTGGTTTTGCTATTTGGTCTCAACAACCAAGAAGGAGTTGCCAGTAAGATATTCTGACGGGGCACAACCACAAATGCTGCCTATCGCTCTCATCTTTCCCATTATTAATAAAGGCCACTGAAAGTATGGTATACAACAGAAAATGTCTACAAAATAGCAGTTCGTGACCACATATAATAAAAATGGTACCGAGGTCACTTGTTGGAGAATCTGGTTTCGACACTGCAGAACCTTTCCACTCACCCCAACCCCATTACCTTCTGTCGTTGCTGAATGTTGTTCATAGTGTCTGGCTGAAATTCCAGTTTGTCTGTTCGGCAAAGTTTCCAGTATAAAATGATGATAATAAGCAGCACCACAGCCACTGGGACTGCAACACCAACAATAATCCAAAGATTGTTCTGTGACTCTGGAGGGGATTCTTTGACTCTGTCCACAGCTGCAAATGGAGTTGGGGAAGAATTAGAGTTTTACCCAGGACAGCTGGAATGTATTAATGTTCTGGCAATCTTTAATTGTAAGACCTCCTAATTCATAAAGCAGCCTTTCCCAACCTGTTACCCTACAGATGTGATGAACTGCGATTCTTATCAGTCATTGGCCATCTTGTTGCTGCCACTGGGGTGAAAGGAGTTGAAGTCCATTATGGCTGGAGGATGCCAAGTTGAGGAAGATGTTTTAATGTATGCTTATAGGAAAAAGTAGTGTAGTTTGGGCCCCCGTCCTCACACAGACTCTGTGTGGAATATATGACCATCAGAGCAGCAGGAAGACCTGCACATATTAACTCCACACTTCAGTCAACTTTCTCTCATTTGGCCAAAGATGAGAACAGACGCTACACAACGGCCCTATTTGAATGGTCCTGCACAATGGAGGAATGGCTCCTGCACCATGAAGCCTCAGAGGTAACTTCATACATCAAATGCCTGCATTCACAATCAATATTTTAGGTACCATCAGGGTTCCCAATGATGAGTATGGTTCCCCTCCATACGTCCATTTCCCTCCTTTCCAAGGCTGTTTTCCAACCTCAGGGAGGCAGCTGGCATGGAATTTCCTGGGCTGGCCACAAGGGCTGTGCAGGTTCAGCATTTGGACTCCCAGGCTTGAGGTCAGAAGACCAAGGGTTCTTGGTCTCTTATGTGCTTAAATGATTTCTTCAAAATGAATTTCATTTTGTTCTCCATCTCTCTTAACTTTCTGAAGATTTTTTTCAAAATGAAAGAAATGTCAATGCCAAATAATATAATTTGATAAAAATATAAAAAGTTAAGATTGTTCTATATTAACACATCGTAACACTTCTAAAACATTGAATAAGGCAAATATATTAATAAATAAGCAGACTGCAACAAGCTTAAGGGCTTACTTGCATTACCCATCGTTACTCATACAAACTAGGATTTGGGAGAGTTAAAAACCATGCAAGACAAATCCTTCACAATTTTATAAAATAAACATGTATTTATGAACAATAATCTCACTGCATTAATACAGAAAATCTTTTACTGCCTTTAAAGAAAAATAAAGGCAGTTATTAATACCCGTAAATCCTTAAAGTGTTATCATCCTGGTGTTATCTGTCAGCAATTGAAGCATAATCATCTCTCAGCAATACTCTGCTTGGAGAAGCTGTGCAGTCCCAGGGGTGCAGTCCCCCTGAATACCCACAGAGGTGCCTCACTTTTTCTGCAGTGCAAAATGAATAAGGGCATGATCCACAGTTCTGCTACATCATGCGGAACATGCAATTACCAGGGATGTGTTCAAGTTCTTTACTCCAAGTCAGATCTCAAGTCTTTACTTTCAAGTCCAAATCGAGTCTCAAGAAATTTTCAAGTTGTGTCTCAAGTCTCTTCTCAATCTCAAGAGCCAACTTCAACCGAAAAAAGGGAGGTGGAGGTGGCGGTGTGTGTGGGAGAGCTGTAAATGCCCCCCAATGTTCCCACCTGCCCTTCTCTCAGTGATTCACTGAAATCCTTTACTGCAACCCTGATTTAAATGAACAGATAAAACCCCTATCCTGCCCCTGCCCCTTGAGTCTCCTTCCCTCCCACCACCTCCCTCATGCCAAAAAGAAGAGCAGCAGCCTTGCCTTCCCTCTTCTGCAACCTCCTCCTCCCTATGCTGCCCTTGCCTCCTTGAAACTCCCTCTCAGCACCTCTGCTGTCTTCATGCCTGCCTTCCAGAACAACCTCCAGTGACTAGTTCATAAAACTGTAGAAATCTCAAGTTGAGTTACTTGCTCATTGCTCCCAAGTCAGTGCTGATGTCACCTGAGAGTTGCTATGAATGAGTTGTTTTGCTCTCTCCTGCCAGGAGAACCAGCTAAAAGAGCTTTGAAACTTATAACTGGTGTCTGAGTTTTCCTGTTTCTGTCCTTCCATTCAATGCCTTTTCATTTTGTGCCATGTCTTTTAGATAGTAAGCCCAACAGGAGGGACTGCCTTATGATCAATCTATGTAGGTGGATCTAGGAACCTTCTTTTTCCTGAAGCTTAATGTAAAATGCTGTAAATAACTAACTTGATCCTAATCAAAATATTACCCAACTGCAGAGTTCATGAATGAACCAGAATTTCTATCTTTGACTTTTGTAGGATATTTCACATCCAACTGCTACTGGCTGCTGTACCTGCTGCAGTACCTGCAATCCAGAAAGCAAATATCATGGGTTGCTGCCCTTGTGAGTAGACCAGGGGTCAGCAACCAGCGGTTCCGGAGCCACACATGGCTCTTGAATCTCTCTGTTGTGGCTCCGACGCTCAAAACACCTCCCGGCACAGCCGCCAATCCATGACCGAGGCTCCGAGTTACAAAATACGAATAGGTGATGATGAGGCATCCACTCAGGAAGGCTGTGCTAGCAGGTCAAGTAAATTGCAACATTCCTCTGCTATTGTGCAGGGAAAGAGTGGAACAAGCTTCCTGCAGGCTGGCATGTTACTCAAACCCTGCTGAAAAGATCCTCTTTGTCCAAATGTAAGCTCCTTCATCTGAATGTTAAAAGCTGCGCTTAGGACCTGTCACAATTCACAGCACTTGCCTGTTTATCTGCTAATCAGTCACTAAACACACCTATATCTCTGGCACAGCCAATCTGGGACCCATACCGATTTACTGAGCTTCTCCTCCACCCCCCACCCTCCCACACCAGTAGGCCAAACATGGATAAATTGAAGAAAAGTTTCTGAAGAAAACTGAATGTTTAATGGTACGTGGGCAGATTCATTTGCTTTTACTGCTGACGAACTTATGGGGTTTGCTGTTTAATGCATGCAGCCCTTTAGCACTGACTTTGACTCTGCAGGAAGCTGTTCCCCTATTCAAAATATATGAAAGGAGTCCTACTAGTTTATAATGTAAGATTAAAAATAACAGTTTTTAGTGACTGAACAAGAGCTGCAGCTCAGTCATGATGAAGATATAGATCTACTTCCTTGTTTTTTTTAGGAGTTCAAAATGTTTTTGTTGCATGCAGAAATAAAAACTTTTCTCTGCAGCAGTTCATTGATTTCATAAATGCAACACACTATAGTTTTTTTTTATACATAGCATAAAGGTAAAAAATGATATATGCAGTGTTATCTTCATTTTAGATGTCAAAAGGGTTTTGTGGCTCCCGGTGTTTTCTTTTCTGTGGGAAACGGGTCCAAACGGCTCTTTGAGTGTTAAAGGTTGCCGGCCCCTGGACTAGACCAAGCAGTTGCACCATGCTGGACTTTGCTGCATGGTCCAAGATTCATGCCTTCCCTCAGTCATGAAATCACATGGCCAAGGCTTGTGAGGGCTCAGGGGTTATCTGCACATCACAGAAGCCTTGTAGGCTGTATTTCCCACAAAGCAGCACAAGACAGAACAAGACCCCCTTTTGTATGGTACCCAGACTCTGGGCTGTGGGACATGATGCTGTTAACGTTATTAAAATTAAAGTAGTATTCGGATGGGAGAAGCCTCGAAGCCCCATGTAAGCCACTCTTACGAATTAAACTAGAGAAGATGCTGAGATGTCTGTGATCAGAGCTCCTGTGAATTTAGTGTAGTCAGTGCAGTGTAGCCTGAAGTCCAAAAATGACAATAGTTTAAGGATGTACCTAGCAACTTCATAATTCTTTCCCTTTTAGATTAGAGCATGGGCGATATTCCCTCCTCCACCACCACCACCTGCAACTGTGGCCATCACCACCACCACCACATTTCTATGCTGCGCCAGAGCTGAAGCTCCCTGAGCAGTTTCCACTGCAAAAGCTTCATCCACAAACCAAATGGGTATTTCACAAACCAAGTCACAGGCGCAGGCTCCCCAAATCTGGATCACGCCCCCACATTGCAGCTCTGTACGTGGCCCACCCTGCAGCAGGCACAAGGGAGGGTTAAAGCCCTCTATGCACACCAGGGTCTCAATCTGAGCTGGGGGCCTGTGCTTCTTTGAAGGCAAATATTAAAGCACGTAATGTATATTTTTGTCCTTACAGTCTCTGACTTAGGAGACTTGGCTTCAGCTCAGGGCAGGTGACTATTTACAGGGCTGCTGTGAAAATAAGATGAGAGAGAAGGGGAAACCATATATGGTTTTATGAGAATTTATAATAATTAGATGGTATATAAGAAATTTAAAATAAATAAATAATATACTTCACCATCAGCTCCTTTGCAAAAAGGAAAGATAACAATGAAATGCTCTATAAAATAATAATATATCTTGAAGCCTTATATACAATGAAGTTACCTTCTCAAAGGACAGTTCTTGAAATAAATAATGTTTTAAAAGAAGATAGGGGAAAAACATTTTCTGCTAAATTACTGAATAACCAAAACCCACAAATGCCAAGTCTTAGCCATTCTTAATCTTCTGGTATAGCTTACATATCCCTGCTGTTCGAAATTATATTTAATCTGACAAAAATTCATCTCCATATTGTTATAGTTCCATCATGTGTCTCACTTCTCTTTATGATATTCACTGAAATCACTAATTAATTCTGACATGTAGCTGATAGTTATTTAAGTGTATAAAATGGACAGAAGCTGCCATCCTGTTACTAAAAGGGTGGCAAATAAAACGTCATTTCAATCAAAGGAAACTTACTGCAAGTTATACTTCTAAGATCATGTTATGCCAACAATATTTGCTTCAAGTTACAAGGCTTTTTTAATTCCTTAATTTATAACAGTATTTAAATCTGATTTCTGTTTCCTCCCAGCCTTTTGCGTGTGTGTGTGTGGGGGGGGGGGCATGCAGAGTTGACATACAAAAACACAGTGCATCCCATCCTATATTCCTATATTGCCTTAACTCTAAGTCCTAAAAGCAAGCCCAGATAGAAGCAGTAGGACAGGTGAATAAAGACAAACATTTAATAAAAGGCATCATAGGAGATAAACGGAAGGAGCTGGTCTTATGTAACATCTACTCACATGCGAAGGAGTATATTACCTGTACATATTCCAGAGAAGCAGAGCATTCTCTACAACATGAAAATGCAACTGTGAACCAGCTGACCCACAAAACTGTGTGACCACTTTGCTTAAGGGCCCTCTTAGAAAATGACTGCCCTTGCCATGCGTGCTGAACCTCAGGTGCAATTCCTTTCTGGAGAAATTCTCATGGGGCCAGATTCCACTGGTGGGTGAAGTCAAGACAATATGGGCAGGGAAAACTCAAACATATTGCAGCTTAAAGCTCTTGCTGATAATAGCTAAGTGCTAGGGGAGGCATTAGAACGGCAACTAAGCTGAGAAACCACTCAGTGATTGCTGTTTGGGGAAATGAGGGCGTGGCTTTCTGAGGATCACTTGGTGGCTTGACTGGGATCCCAGAAACGCTGTCTTTGGCCGCCAGGCCTTGAGTTCTGCACTCTGACTGATTTTTTCTCAACAATGGTGAACTAACAATCACTTATCATTATATTTCTTAGCGGGACTCACGCTGAGCCACTGGGTCTTGAATGCGGTATCCTAGAATAATGGCAGCCCTTTGGATATCCACTTTGTTAATCAATTCAGACGTCTTCACAGCACCGAGTCTTTCCCCGTTTTGATCCTCCACAAAATAAACCAGCATTACTGGGTTGTCAACTTCCTCTAAGCGTGACACATTCACAATCTGAAAAGGCACATTTGACATGTTAAAGCTTCAGATTAAAAAGTTTTGCATAATACTTAGATATCTCCCTCCTCGACTGATGTCACTAAATGTAATATGCTTATAAGAAAGAACACAAAAGATTCTTAAGCACTAAAAAGACAAACAAATGTACCATAAATATTCACTGGCCACAGCCCATTTCACCAGATGTACCAAGTAATCTCCTAAGCAGTTGAGTAGACTGCAGAAAGAAGAAACTGGGAATTTACAGAAAGGGTTTTCACTGGTTCCACCTGTACTTGTATAGCAGCACATAGTACTAGGGCAGTACTGTGTTTACTTCACAATAAATTTATTTTTGATAATGTCTGAGCTGCCTCAATTAAACTAGCAAGCATGAGATCTAAATCAAAACACATGAAGAAAACATGTCATCTAAGGTTATAATTTACAGATTTCTTTTCAGTTTGTTATGATATTTCAAACACTAATATTCTCTCTCAAAATGTCAAATTTGCAGTGGGATCACTGGCAAACCTTTAGCTGTGGCAGTGCTTCTGGGCTTTGTTGTAAACATAAATTACACAAACTTTATGTTACTGGCTCTAACAAGAAAAGACAATTGCATTCCAAATCTAAAAATGATATTTCCTGCAGAATAAATTTTGGGCAGCAATGTATAACGTGATTTCCTCCCCATGGCAAATTCTCTTCCACATCCCAATTGAAGCTCAAATACTAAAATGAAATGAAGGATGAAGGAAAGTATATCCAAACATACAATGAAGATAGCTAGGATTCTTGCAGCAGCTCTGTCATTTCTGGTTATCTTCACTGTATGTTTAACACTTACAGATATTGCTACAAAAAACCTCTTTGAGTGATTCAGATGGATTTATAGTTTCTCCTCTGTTAAAATGCAGTTGTGGGAAGACTTAAAAATAAAAGACTCCCAAGTTGTTTTATAAGCAGCAGTTCATTTTCCTCCAACATTGCTGGGGTAAAGTACACCACATTGCTTCACTTGTACGTGTGTCATAAATGAACCTATTTATTTATGTACTTCTCACATTCCTGCCTTGCCACATGGCCAAAACCAGGCCCTCTGAGCAGCAAACAACAACACCTCTGAAAACAAATCAAATTCTCTCTCTCAATAAAATAACTTGCTACAGAACAGTCCTGTTCAGAAAGAACGCTAAACCATATTTAGTGTTAGAGAAACAATGTTCCCATAATTCCTGATTTGGACGTAACAACATACTATAGTTAGCCTAAACCATGAACTGGGTGCTTCCAATCTATTCCTCACAGCTATTCCTGAGCAGGAAGGGAGTGTCTGAGCAGACTCATTTGCATAACACTGAGCTATGGTTTAGTGTTACCTCAGACCAATAAATACGACTCAGTTAATACATGATATACAACCCAGCAGCAGAAGAATGGATTATAAAACTGATAAAAATTCAGATTAGAACAGTAGCCATATAATCAGTCACATTTCTACAAGATGCTCAAGTCATAAAAATTATAGCATCAACAGCTGAGTGCTTAAAATGAAACCTAAAATCATAGAACAGCACACCAATAAAAGGAGCGATACATCAAAACTCAGAAAAGATTAAAGGTGATCAGTCTCATCAACACAGGAGCAAAACTTTAAAAATATATCATCAACTTTTTTTTAAATGCAAGCACACACAACAAAGATAGCTGTGAAGGCTGATTTGGTGTCCAAGGCTACAGTCTCGAAAGACTGTTACTGATCATGCTGACTTTTAAATTTCATCTTCTGCTCCCTTTCTCTGCTGCTTTTCATCTTCTGCTCCTTTTCTCTGCTGCTTTTCCTCAAACACATTTCCCACGCTTCACATGTTTGTGATTCAGGGGTGTATGTATGTACGGAGTGTGTGACCCAAGCTTTAAGTGCATTTACTTCATTTATCCACACCTATCCTTTTCTTTTCCTTGCTTCCTTTCCCGTTGACAGTGCATTGTGTATTTTGAATAGTAAACTCCTTTGTGCGAGGATCCTCTATTTCTGTGTAAGTAAAACTGTAATTCATAATTTATTTTTATTATTTTAATAACATTAATGTTTGAAGTAAAGAAGAGAGAATAGGAGAAAAGAAAAAGAAAAAAAGAAGAAACATCAAGGGAACTTAAACAAGTATTAAACAGAATATCAAATATAAAAGATTTTGCTGTAAGTCAGTGGTTATTCTCCTTTCCACTTATTCACTTCTTTCCACTGGTTATTCTCCCAGTCACATTTTTTGAAGTTCAATTTCATTTCAATCAAATTAGATTTTTTCTAATTTGCAATTCTTTAACCTATTCTCTAGTTACCTTGACTCGACTTACTATAACAATACAGCAATATAAACCTTAATCTCTAATGTATTCTCAGAAATTCTATTGCCTTTATATGTATGATTTTCTGTTGTTATTTTTCCTATTAAAAAGTAAGTTATATAAAAAACAATTTCCACTTTTCATTACATTCTTTGGGTATATCTATTTACATAATTAGTCAGTCTTGTGATTACATTTACTACTGTAATGCATGATGTACACTAATGGCATTGAAGCATTCTGAAGTATTATATAAAGTTGGATCACTTTGTGTCCATCAGTGTTCATGGAAACATTCACAGGTCGCTACTCTCTAATACAATTTCTTCAGCTCACCATGGGTTAAGGATGTGGAAAGAATCCTGACAACTTCTTACTACTTTGGAAAATGAAGAGTTGGGATCAACAGGGTCACAGGGGAGGTAGAAGAAAAGCAAGCAAACATTTCATCTATTTGAAGCAATAACAGAAGAACAACACAAAGTAAGATTCCTACTCAGTCCAATTAATTCAAGTTCTGCTTATGCAAGCCAGTTATCAAAGAAAAAGCCCTTTGCTTCAGTCACCAGTAAATCAAAAGACAGCAGTAAGAACAACACATAATTTAAAACATTTGGGGTGAGAAAGACAATCACAGATCAGCAAGTTTTGTATGACTGATGCACTCTCTCCTGATTTTGACAGCTGCCCGAATTCTATTTGTATACCTGCACAACGTTGTTCCCAGCAAACGTTGCCCTTTTCCATATCCGCCCTCTGCCCAAGGCCTCATTTAATAACTGGGCTAGTTTCCGCTCCATCTCAGCCTGGAAAACGTCCTCATAAATTTTCTGGTTGACAACACCCAGGACAACTATAGTGAAATAGACATTCAGATAGAAAATAAGAATATAGGAAAAACTCTTTGAATTTGCAGCTTTAAATCCCATGCAATGGGATTCAAAGTAGTGAAGTGGGAATTTGATTCATTGGTGATAATGGAAGCCTTGGTGGATATACTGCAGCTCACTAATCTGCAAGATGCAGTGTATGTATTTCAAGTCTAAAATCTGGTCATTAAAAGCTCTTTTCATTTGCTCTTCTTTTTCTTTTTATATAATAAAGACGTGGACTGGATCCATGCTTTGTGATACTTCAAAGAGACTCACTGAACTAATGGTACTGAAGTCAGTCATGCCTAAATGAAGTCCCACTGAATAGTGTCATCTGGCTCCACTGTGTCTTTTTTTTTTTTTTTTTTGGCACAGTCAGTTGTGCAGCTGTTGACACAAGCACTGCATAACCACTGGATCAAACATACCTTGAACTCACTTCATATACATAGTTCAAAACCTAGTTTTCACTCCTACAAAAAGCTGCACAAGCAGAATGACTTAGCAATTAATGACCCATTGCTCTGGGTTTACGACTTCTTCTAGATCCAAATCTTTAGCATCTAGCCTGTGTGCACTCTGATATAGAGGGCTTAAAAAGCTAACTACCAAAAGGCCTTCTGCTACTACTTCATCTTTTCACTTTAGAAAATATTTCATGGAAAGAAAAAAGACAGACAAAGCACTGGGAAACATGGGAAGGTTGCAAATGGAAGGTGATGCCACCTAGACACTGCTATTAAAATCTGTGAATGAAGCAGGGAAATTGCAAAGTAAGAATCATCCCTGGTGGCACCCGGTGTCTTGGTGTTTCTCTGGAAACAATTTGGCCTCTGTTGCTGACACAGCTGACATGTAGACGTGTGATTTGAACAGTCATATATAAGCAGAAGAGTACAGAAATATAACCATGGGACTTTGATCTGACCAGCTAAGAGAGAACTTGTTTGACATCAAGGACAGAAACAGTAAATGGGGGTAGAAAACTACTATGGTAGAAAACTAGAAGACAGAGAAACTTTCTTCAGTCTCACTTCTCACACCTGCAAGATTTGGTTCTTTCTAATGCTTAACTTGGCTCCCTGGAATTACCTGAGGAAAATATGACCTTGTTTTGAAACAACTTTTGCTACAGCTCTTTTTATTTTGGGGATGAGATTACTTTTGGATATGTCCACCTTTTTGTTTGCATGTATCTCTTGGAAACCTGGAAATAAATCTTCAATGTCTTCTCTCCATGTGATTATTTTGATGCTGGAAGGGTATCAGAGTGATCAGTGCAAAACTGGGGCATAATGGCTGAACTCAGTGGGAATTATCCCTGAGTAAGCAAAAGATCTGTATGTCTGACTTAAAAGCCTACTAATATCACTGTGGGGGCTTGATCACTCTCCATCAGGAAGTGAACCAGAAAGTATATCTTTGTGGAGAGGACTGATCACTACTCACCACTTATGTATAATTCAAAGTTACATAAAAAAATAATTGCTAAGTACCTCACACACAAGGTTTTCTGCTGTTGTGCAGCTCCGACTATTTCATTAGACATTTTCCATAAGTTCTTAACCAACACCAGAAGTAAAGAAAGGCAGAACAATCCACATTATTTAGGATGGAGCTATAGCTTGCAAAGAATGTGAGGCTGCTGTTGAAAACAACAGGTTTGTAACTAGTTCTCTGCTCCATAATGATTTGCTACCAATCACCTTGTGTCCTGGCACCATTATGATGTGTTTTTTCACCTACAAGTGACACCCAGCAAAATGGTATAGAATGCAGAACTGCTTACTGTGGTGCATCAGGCCAAGGGACAAGTTTATTTACAGATTACAGAAGAGACAGAGAAATGCAATATAGATGTGTTGCTTCTAGAAGCAGACCTGGGCAATTCAGAACATATCATTTCACTTTAGACAGCAAGTATACTATGCTTGCTTGCTTGCTTGCTCGCTCGCTCGCTCGCTCTATCTCTCTATCATTTGCATTTATATACCACCCTAACAGCCCAGAGGGAAAGTGGTTGTGGTAAATCCATTCTTGAATTCAGAGTCATAATCTAAGCCAGGACTAAACAACTTTTCTCAGTCTGGAGCTACTTTCAAAATTTGGCAGCCGGCAGCAGCGATTTAAAAAACAGCAAAAATTAAGGGGTTTTTCAGGCCAATCTTTTCGCAGGGTTTTTTGTTTCCATGTTTGTTGTCTTGTTTTTTTGCCCACTGAACTGTACAGCTGCGCAGCTGTGGCAGGGACTGTATGCAGGCCACATGTTGCCCAAACATAGTTCAAGGCAAGGTTGCCAACTTTTTGGGGTCAGTGGAAAAGTTGGCATTTTGAAGAGGCATCCTGGGCACCACAACAAATTAGCTACCATAGGAATGTGGGGGCCAATCACAAAAATGTTGAGAGTGCCTCCAGTATCTGCATGTGTGACTCACTCAGGCTTCTCTCCCTCCTTCCCTCCCTTCTATCTCATCTACCTTACTTCTTCTGCTCCTGCTTTCTTCTCTTTCTCCAGCTACCCTCTCTCTCTTCTTCCAGAAACCCCTTCTGACCTTGCTTTGGGCTCCTCTTTCCTCTAGCCCCACCAATATCTGGAAAGTGGGTGAAAGTCACCCTCTGTAAGGACCCTGGACCTTTTGCTCCAGGGTCCTTACAGAGAACAGGCTTTGCCCCCTCTTTCAGCAAGGAGAACCACACACACATACACACACACACACGATGAATGAATTGTTCCATTCACTTGCAGAGGATCAACACTTCTTGACGGAGTTGGCCTTGCAGTGCTGAGAGACCCCAGTCTAGCATGCTTTGTGACAATAATAGCAATAACTCAACAGACAAAGTAATCTCAGATTGCATTTCATAACCTCAGGATTCTGAATACAATTCTATGTACCATCCTGTTATTCTACCATAGCCTTTTTGGAATAATGTTAAATATTTTAGAAATGGTTTCAGAATGAGAGAGAGTGGCAATGTCCTCCTGAGGCAGGCTTGGGGAAGAACTTTTGGGATAACAGAACTACAAATCTCAAGAGCAGTTGTTCCACTTCTCGTGGTATACTGCCAACAAAGCTCCTACCACTGGCTAAATAAACAAAAGGATGGGGGAGAATGTTCGGGGAGTGGAGGAGGGGCAGGTGAAAAGGGGTCTTGCTTTCTGAAGCTTAGAATAACTCAGAAAACGATCTAAATTCTTTCTATTTTATTTTGCTTTAAGAAATGCATTTCTGGATCAACTGAAGGTGAGCATGTGAGAGTTGGTCCATAGCTATTCAGAACCGTAAACACTATGTTTAAAATTTAAAGGAACTTTAATGATGGGTTCTTTATCATATCCAACTAATAGGTTACCAAGAAACTATGCACACTGTTCAATCTTACATGACGTACCTGTTCTCACCCAGGAAAATTTCATCAAGTATGATGTGTTCAGTTGAGAGTAATAAACAGCTGGAAAAAATATGGGAGAAGAGGGAACATATATTAAAAGACTGAAAAGGTAACTGCCCAGAATCAAGAGAGCATTTTATAATTCATGGTAAGACAGTGAAATAAATTGGCCAAGGTCCTGGGGAAAGTCAATTGACCAAGATAATAATCGCTGCCAGCTCCACGTTCTGACCATTAAACTAAATTAATTAAATTTCCACACAACCATTATATGCTTGCATATTAGGAGAGACTGGAGGAGGGGAAGAAAGCTGAAGCATAACATTAGAAAGCTTCTGATTTTATTTGCAGAGCGGCTTAGCCTCCTGCCTAGGTATACACAGTGGGAAATCTATCAGGGGTAACTAGTCATGGTGGGTTGCCATGCTGTCCAAACCTAGACCATTTCCCACAGAGTGGCTTGTTTTGGAGCAACAATCCACCATCCACCTTGTTCTAGGGGTTGTTGAGCCTACAATGGATTGCCTTGTCATCCAAACCCAGAAGATTGATCCTATCATGGGTTGCAGGAAGTGGCAAGCGAATCTCTAGGCAGGACCAGCAAAACCTCTTGTCACCACCAGTGGTGATTACTCCACTGATGCCCATGTGGCACTTTGGAACAGTTATCACTTGCTTGTTATCTCCTTTTTCGTGGAAGGGAGAGGCTGTCACTGGAGGTAACTCTAAGGGGAATAACACTGCAAAGAAAGAGGGGCTACAGCTTGCGCAGGGAACAGAAGACAAGATAGGTTCTTCTGAGTAGGACTCTGGGATACCAACTGGAAAATTGGTAGGAAGAAGGGAAAGAACAACCCATGGTAAGCTTAGTCACCTGTCAGGTGCACCACGGGCTGTTCTGCAAATAACTCATACTATACATCGCATTCATGGGGTGGGTTACATTGACATGTAAATTCACCCAGTGGCTTTTCTAATGTGCCTTCTTCTGGAATCTAAAAACTCAAGCATGCACCCAGACATTATATATTACACACATGGTACACATACATGACTACATACACATACATGAACTGTGTTATTTGTTGCATCTGGCATGCAGAGACTTAGCCTCAGAGCAGAACTCCATTTTGGAGACGTTCTCAGGAGGCACATTCCAGTGATGGGCAGGCTGTAGGCAAGGGGACCACGCCATGGCAAAAGGAGTGGTGCGAAATTATCAGCATTATGTTAGCTTAAAGCTCTTATTGCCAATAATTAAGCTTTGGGAGCGGCATTTCAGCCTTACAGAATAGGAAAAAAACACCTAATCTGAGAAACAACTGTCCAACTGGTGGTTGAGGAGAATGGGATGGATGTGGCTGTCTGTGACTAGGTCTGGACTGCAGGAAGGTCAAATTCGATTCCCGGGCCTGACGTTCTACGCTCTAGCTTACATAAGAACAGCTTTTGATTCAAATTGTGAATTTCTACGGTGAAACAATGTGTTCTTTTTCATCTTTAAATATTAAACTTACTGCTTCACTTCTACTTCCTAAGGTAGGGCCCAGCAGTCTCAAATGTATCTCTTGATGACTTAAGGACAAACCAAACATAATAGTAGGAGGCATGCGATCAGATGTTCTCCTACTTTTAAAATGTTTACACCTCCTGGGTCTCTGTCCTGCTGTGGACCAAGTGCTCAGAAAGAAAGGGATTGTAATTTGAGGCTGTTTCTTATTTTACAATAAAATATTTTAATGTGAGTAACTCACCTTGAAGGCTTCTGAAAAGTAGGATAATGAGATTATGACAAGCAAGTAAGCAGAGACTCAGTAGGAAAACAAGCATCATTATTTGACTTGAATACTCACGTTCTGCAATATACTGTACAGGAAAGCCCAAATAGAAACTGAATTCCACCACAGACAGGTTCCGTAGCAGTTCACTGACTTCAGACCCATTCAAATATCCCTGTTTCTCTTGGATGGCAAAAACTATTTTTACAGGGCCTTGTCGAAATACTGCTCTAGATCTACTCAAACTTATATTCAAGATCTGAAACAACCAAGTTAGAATAAAGCAAGCACCATTAGCATTAACCTTCATTCCCACAAGTCTAATACTATAATTACCACAAAGTGCATATAAACAGTGCAAACAAGTGTTTCGGACTAGACCAGCTAGGTGAATCTATGAAAGAAGCTAAGATAGAAAGCAGCATGTTACAATGTAGAACTCTTGTGTAGTGACTTTTCCAGGATTTGTATTCAGAAATCTCTTCCCAACTGTCCAAACAGCATCTATCCAGTGCAGAATATGACTTTATAAAGTAGCTGAACCTGTACTGAATTGGAGGCACAGTGCAGGTGCAGCACAACAGCTAAAACCCAGTGTGTGAACTGAAGAGCTCCTGAGTTCAAATGTTGCTTCTACCATGAACACCCTTAGACCAGCAGCTTTCCCGCAGCTTCAATGCTTTATCTGCAATATGAAGTTAATAATGATGCCCTGCCTTACATGGTTTTTGTAAGGATACTGATACATACATATGCAAAAAGGTTTGAGGACACTGAAGCACCATATAAATGCTAAGCATTATTACTGGTCACTGTAAGGAAAGGAGCAGGGCCTTTTCAGTTGATACGTCAGGGTAGCCCAACCTGAATAGTCCTTTAGGGGTCAAATTTTCTTTTCTTTTTTTAAATAAAGGTTATTTGTTTACTGACTTCTCCGTATTATTGTTTTCAAGGATGATTTTTGCAAGCTCTTTTTGAGCTGATTTTTAACAAAATAGAACATGGTGGTTGCATTATCATGCTAATATTAGTTAGAATGCAGGATGATCCTGGTTTACTGTTCAAGATGTGCTTGCAAGTGCCTGCAGCCCATTCATACCCACCAGGCTACTCCTGCTAGTGCAATTAGCTGACCAAATTCTTATTCTGCATGTGTCTCAAACCTGGGATTCTGGCCTGCTGTTTCGTTAACAAGTCAGGGATCATAAACTCAGGGAAAAGAAATCAGCCTGTAATTCTGTCTTCACTCAGAATCCTGAGCTTGTCTTCCATGCACAGGATCCCATGCCTGGACAGCATATGACAGAGGTTATTCTGAGTTTGCTAAGCCAGTTGCACTAGTGGAAAATGCCAAGTGAGGTGTGAGCAGAGTGTGGGTACCAGCATATAGTTCAAACATTGTAAGTCAGGATTTTCCAGACCTCTGCCTTACCACTGCATGCTAACATGGCCATAGTTTTCTATTCTTGAGTTTCACTAATTGCATACTGTGAACCTCTGTGCATTTATCAGCAGGAAGAAGCAGAAAGTGACAAAATGACCTGCAAGCCTTGCCTATGTAGCAAGTCAGGAACCATCGCTATACAGAAATTTATAACAAAACTGTTAAATGGCTTGCTCTACTGGCATGCTATGTCAAAGCAGCTGCTTCAGAGCAAGTCATCTAACATCTGGGTACAAAAGGGAATGAACCTGGAACTTCCCTGTCCCTTTCTTTCATCTCAGCCATTGCCCACTACTCATGGAGGGCCACTCTTGGGAGAAGGCAGCCTCTTCTATTTGTGCAGGTTCTCCATGCAAGTCAGAATACTTGATGTCCCAGCATTCTAGCTGGTGTGGCGTCTCCATGGATCCTGGAGGCTCTTCTCAAAGCATAACCCTCCACAAGCAATGAGAGAGAGTTGCCACAAATGGCAGGCGGGGCTGGAGTGTGTGCTCTCCCCAGTCCCACGTGTTTGTTGGATGCTGCCTTGTTGTATCTAACCTAACATTCCATCACACCAGATACTGGGAAGCAGATCCTTCCAGATCAAAAGAAAAGTGAAGAATCAAATGAATAAGGGTGAAACTTCTTGATATTATGAGGGAATGAAAATTACAACTATTCTATGTTTCGACTAAACGAAAGTGGGCTATGACAATCTGCTTATATGACAAATGTTAACATATAGCTTAAGTATACAGGAACAAGGGGTACACAAGCATGAATAATACTGACAACAATTCAGCAGCAGACATTCAAAAAGCATACCAAAAAACTAAACAATGTACAGAAGTTCTACTAATAATTTTCTGCTTCAGGAATTCTACCCAACTCACTACAGTAAAATCTACACACCTTTGTTGAGCAAGGCATCATTATTGTAGTACAAAATGCTGCTAACCTACTGCTTTGCTAGGATTGCTTTTGTTTTGCTTTTAAAGATGAATTTAGTAAGCTTTAGAAAAGAAATGTTCTATGAACATGGTCTTGAGTTCAAGATAGACTGGGAATAATTATAGCAATAATTAAAGTGCCATCAATGTTATCTTCAATATAGCGCAAACTGTGATAAGGCAGAGTTGAGGGGAGCGGCAGAGGAACAGTTTCCACTGCAGCAAATGCAAGTATCACTGTGCAACAGTGGTTAAGAGTCTTGAACTGGGATTCAGGAGACCTGAATTCTAGTTGCCATTCAGCTACGAAGCTCACTGGATGACTTGGGGCCAGTCACTCACTACAAGCTTAACCTCCTTCAGCAGGTTATTGTTGTGGAGATAAACTGAAGAGGAGGAGAACCTCATAAGGCAGCCTGGGTTCCTTGCAAAAGGAAGAAAGGTGAAATGTAATTGTTATGTCATCACCATCAGCTTCATCTCACCTGCACAGTGAAGTTTGAAATATCCAGGTGATGTTTCCTCACCTCCCCAAATGCAATTGTCAGCCCTTTTTCAATGCGCTGGCTGAAGTTGCAGAACCCAATGTCAATACTTTGTGGCACAAACTGAAGCACTAGAAACAGAAAGTTAAATGTTTTGTGTTACTAAATATAATAATCTGTGTGAACAGGGTAGGGATGGCAGGGCTTGAAAAGGAACTTCCACTCCAAACACCTGGTGTCTTCCTTGCAAAACATCACCTACGCAGCATTACAACTCTTGAATTATAGGATACATTTACTACATACACTAACCTTTCCCAACTTGGTACTATCCAAATGATTGGATTACAACTCCCATCAGCCCCAGCTACCCTGGCAAATGATTGGGAATGCTGGGAACTGTAGTCTAAAACATCTAGAAAGGATCAGGCTAGGGAAGGTCACCATATACTTAGGAAGGCTGCCCGAGATCCTTGATATTGCATCAGATATAAATGTTTTAAATAAATAAATACACTGTCACAGCACAATCTCAGGAAACCATGCTGACCTTACCCAGCAGTGAGTACTTCCAGGGTAACCAATATGCCATGTTTGAATGCTGGGATATTTGCGGCTATGTTTGTGAATTCCCTCTGTATCAGGCCATTTTTGTTCCCCTCTTATTTATCAGATGAATACCCCACCTTTCCTCAATCAAGGCACCTAACACCACATCAGTGTAACAGACTTTATCCTGGACTGATCCCCTAGTTCATTCCTGTCTCTTGGGCATCTTTGACCTATTCACTCTAGTCCCTTGGTAAGAGTGTGCTGAGCTCTGATTTATACTTCTGCACCTGTCACTACTGATTCAGTCTTGTGGCTGCCCTGAAGTGCAACCAGATTTCCAAGACCCACATACGAGAACCTAGCCTGGTAGGTCCTGCATTCACCTCATTATGTGACAAACTGGCCGGCACTGTGTGGTCCAACAGTGAGGTTTGCTGGGCCAAAAAGGGACTGATAAACTTCTTGTTAAAGCCACAAAACCAGGGGATTGTCAAGTGTATCGAATGCCCCATATTGCAAGCCACACAGGCCCACGCTGCAGCTGCAACGAGGCAGAGAATTTACAAAGTTACAGAACATCTATAAAAGCTTATAGTTTTAAGAGTAGTGGGGATTGTTTACTGGTGGCAAAGGAAAAAATGTCATTCATTTTACAGATAATGGACAAGGTGGATGCTGATATTTGCCCTTGAACAAACTTGGCAACACTGTACAGAATGAAGAACACACACCTAGAAGCCAGCCCATTTCAAATTGGCTGTTTGCAGTATAGCTAGGTGAAGTTGTAAGAGAAAAAGTACTTAAAATATCTATGGAACATGAGAATGCATTTTGCCTTTTAAAATTTTCATATTTGTGATCCTGTTCATACAGTCTGAAAGCTTAAATCCGGAGTATAGTATCATATTGTCTGTTGCTGCAGTTAAGCACAGGCTAGGTTGGGGGGGTGCGAGCAGAGTTCAGATTTATCTTTTTACTAAAATCATAAAAACTACCATCTAGTTCATCCAGAGGGAACTGAGCTCACTACCTTTTCACACAAAAATCTGCTCCTGATATTCTCCCCAGGGATTTTCATTTCAGCAACCTGATTTGTCAGTCAGTAGGGGACAGACTCTGCCGTTAATTGGTTGTGAGGCAGAGATCCTTGTCAATCCACTGGAAATCATCCAGAGACCTACCAGTAAACTCTGATCTGCCCTCTGCCCACTGTTGGTGTAGGTCAGTGAGTCCCAAAATGGGTGGTACTGCGCCCCTGGGGTGGTGGAAAGATCCAGGGCAGCAGTGATCAGTTGTTTTAAATCTGTAGGAAAGCAAAAACCCTAAAATAAAGAAAAAGGGCACTAAGGTTGCCATCTAAGAGCAAAGGGGGCAGTGGCCTGAAAAAGCTTGGAGACCCCTGGTTTAGGTAGCACAGCCCCACCCCGCAGAACTCTTGCAATACTGGAAAAGAGTTGCATGAGCACCACACACAGCATCAACCCACTGAAAATCCTGCTTGCATTAAGAGAGAAAAAAGGAGCCATTCATTCTCTGCATTGTTGTTCCATGAATCGGCCGTTTAAACAACTTGACTGTGTCATTAATAGTATTATTAATAATAATTTGGTGGACATATCTGGAAGTTGGAGAGTGTTGCCCCAAAAAGGCTTCCATGGAGGCTGCTGCCCATTCATAAACCGATTGCCATGATGGGCATGGCTAGCCACACACACTTATTTCCCCAAATAAAAGAAAATGGACTTGCACAAAATCCTCTTCTGAATCTATATAAAGACAGCACTTCAGCTTTCAAGATCATAGCCTCCCAATTAAATTTTAAATGATAAAAATTAATCTTAAGAAATAAAAGTCAGGAAGAGCAGGTAGTCCAGTGCATTCCACAATGCATGCTGAGACACCCTACAATTCAGTGCTCTCTAAATCACTCAATTAATCAGTCCATCAATCAATCAAGAATGTTCACCATTAAGAACACTTCCTTCTCATAACAATCAAACTATGCAAAGCTGATTTCGTTTAACTTACCAGTCTGCACCTGGAACTGGCGATCTGGAGCAGGGAGAGAAGGCTGCAGTGATGAGATGAGAGGTATCTGAGCACGAAAAAGGCTGCTGTTCACAAGAGCATTGATGACAGCAATTGCCGTGTAAACAAAAGGACCTGAGGTCACCAGAAAAGAGAATCTGGGAGAAAGCTTATAAACCTATTTACAAAGACAAACAAACAGAAAATGCGAGTTTAAACCACCCCAGAAGGAACATGGTTTTCTGCACTGCACAAAGGTTGTTTTGAAAGTGTATCTATTTTGCACTGGTTGTGTATGTGTGCGTTCAGCACAGGGGAGGCTACAAAGGAAGCCTGTGAGTTGTTGGGGTTTTGTCTATTTTGCATAGCTTTGTGTGTTGTAAGCCAAGATAGCCTTGCCTATTCGGCAGTACATAAATAAAACTCTTATTATTATTTTTGCTGCTGTTATTGTTGCTGCTCCTACTGCTGCTAATAATAATAATAATACAGCCTTGGATCAAGACTAAATTAGTTGCAATTATCTCTCCCCACAGTGAAGGGGACATAAGTCACAACTAATTCTGTTATACTTAGTTCAATGGACCTAAGTGTAACTTAATAATATAGGGCTGCAGTGTTTAGCTACTGCAGTAAACCTTCCTCCCAGCTGAGTCTTCCCATGAGCCAAGGTGCCTGTGATACCAGATAAAAGCAGACACCACAATTGTAATAGCACATTAACCATTCATGAGATTACAAAGTTTTAGCTTTTAAATGTGCTTATCCGAAGCCAGGGTGAGCAACCCGCACTGTTTCTGTGGGGGTGCATGTAGTCCCTGAGTCACCCTAGGTACTATATGCAGCCTTTAGGATACACCAGTATTTTTCCCTGAAATCATGAAGTCTAGAATCTTCCTTTCTAACTCCAAAATGCTAATATAACTATTCCTTAAACAATTCATCCTAGGCATACTTAAATAAGTTCCAAGTGCAAATTAATTGTCCTGAAGTTGACATACACTTTATGCACCAGATACATACTATCACATCAAAAATAAACACAAAGCATTTGATATTAGGAAGGCTCTATAAAAGCTTCATAAATGTAAGCGAATGCTTTTAATTTTTTACTTGCTGTCACGGAGTAGCATCACCCTGTTCCATGAGCAAAAGATACATGGTGAGCTCAACTCTCCCCTATCCCAGGTTTCCCTCCAACAAAGGTTTTTTCCCATCTTTGAGTTTCAGGCACCTCCTTTTGGTAGTGTGGAGGCTGCCTATTAGACCCAGAAGCAGAGTCCACAAGAATTCTAATAAGAATGTTTTAATTTTTACCAAAGAAAATATTAGTACAAAAATCAATTATGAAGGAGTATCACACATACAACGTGAACAAAAAAGCAATAAAACAGCCTAAATAAAACAGCCTAACTAGACTTGTCCCTATTTTGTCCAAGTAATATCTAAGCACTCTTGTTTTATTTTGTACAACACTCTTTCAATTCCCCAGTTCCAGCAGCTTCACCTCTTTCTGATCTTCTTTCTCTTAATTTCTGTATATCTTGCCCTCTAATCTGCCTCTTATACATTAACATTCCCTGCTCAAGTCTAACCAATCAGGAGGCCTGTTTCTTGTTCACTTTTTCCTAAGCTTTTCCCCTGACTGGCTAGTAAACCTCTTCCAAACTCTTTTTGTCTCCTATTCCTGCTGTTATCCTGGGTCCCATTTCTAAGCAAAGTTTTGACTTGAGCCCTCTGCAACCCTTTTGTTTCCTGATCAACCTTCCTGACTCCTTATAAAGAAGTCTAATAAAAGTTTGACCTTTTGGCTCAAAGTAATTACACAGAAAAGACTTAACCTCACAGTTCCCAAAACCCTAATTAAATATTGAATTTATTTCAAAGTATACCAAAGCAAAAGGAGTGGGGGGAGGAAAAGACAGTCACTATTTGGCAGTGTATTTCTGAGTTGCTGCAAATAAGCATTCTTCAGACTTCCTCACTCCCTTATCAGTCCACCCCAAAACAAATGAATACCCAAAACCTAAGCGGAAAGCTAAGTAGAATGTTTCAAAGATTAGGAAAGTAATTACTGATGAAGGGTATACATTCAGTGACTTTACTTATCTGCATTCTATGGACATGCCTGACCCCACGTTGCATAATGGCCCTAATATCCAAATGAGCTATTCTAAACTTTTAAGGAACTCTCCGTGGTACTCAATTTTTCAGAATAAAATCTGGAGTGGAATATACAGCCCTGCCAGCATTGGCACTGCCAAACTCCACTGGTAACATCATCTTAATAAAATAAAAAAAACAGCTACATACAACATTTCCCTGGGTGGAACCATGGCAGTACATTTCTAGGAGCAAGTGACAACTGACAAAATGAGTATAACATTATGATGACATCTCCGTTTCTGCACACTCACTCTAAATGTTTGCATATTCATAACGAAACCTCCAAAGCTTGCCCCTCCTTTCACCACCAGACTTTCCAACAAAAAAGGATCACCTTACATAATTTGTACCTCTCACATTGATGCTGAGCCATTAATGTTAAATTGCAACCACATAGTTCAATTTGCTGAGGTGTACTTTGCCACGCTGCTGCATTTAAAAGAACTACCTCCTGCACAACACATCATAAAAATGAGACAGCTGTGAGAAGTAATTCCAGATGCAAAAGGGGAAACAAACCATACAACACACACTGTTTACCTTCACTGTATGTAAACCAGTTTTTGGTGTGGAATTTAACTGTATGTCAAGCTTGTTTGCAGTGAAACGTTTCACACTAGGGAATGCATTTCCAAGATATCCAACAACAATTCATTAGTGTAGGTTATTAAACTGCACAGTGGTTAATTTCAGAGCATAGCAACCTTGGCAGTATTCCATTCTGAGACCTGAATTTCTTTCATGAGGGAGCCGAGAATGCTTTAGATATAAAACACTAGGAAAGGAAGGTGCTCTCAGTCCAAGATGAAACAAGCAAGGAGTGACACCATTCCATCAAAACCCAAGCAGGAGCGACTGCATAGAAATCTATCTTCTTTGCCTTATGAAAAAATATTGCCAAAGGATACATCCAGGCTTAGAAGGATATGTGCATTATTGATAAAAAGAAGCAGAAATGTAATTGCCTGAAGCTCAACTTTAATAGTGAAGAGAACTGAAATGTAAATGAAGAGATATCTCTGTCTAAGCAAATGGTGTAGAAAAGCAAGGATATAAAAAATAATTTGTTCAAGTTTACTTATCAGCATTAGTGACATATTTAGCTATTCTATAGCAAGAATCCGTTCATCTGGGCAGCATCCAATGCTGCTGGCTGCACCTCCGTTGAGTATGTTAAACCAGCAAGAGACCCCACTGGCACAACAGTCCGACAGTTCCTAGAACAATCTCAGAAATGACCTGGAATGCTCATTTCTAGAATGGGACAGATCATTCAACCTCCCTTCACTAATCCCGCTGACCGGTTCCATTCCAGAAACTAGTGCTCCGGCTTTTTTCTGGCTCCTTTAGAAAGTGCTAGCTTCCCATCATACTAGGGATGGGCTCCACTGGCAAACGGCAGGACAAAATACTGCCCCATGCCACAAATGTTAGATACCATTTTGTATTTTCTCCTTGCATTAATCATTGTGATTCCACTGCAACAAATCTCTGACATGAAAGCAACGCAATTCTGAAGTGGTGGTTGAGAGTTGTAACATGTAATGTAGAGCTGCATAATGATCTTTCCTAAGTTATGCTAATACTATTGTTGGCTGAGGTGGGCAGCAGGGAGAGAGATGGATTTAAGGCCTTATTCGGAGACTCACTGGATGAGTTAACAAGGACAGGGCATACTGCCCATTGGGCCAATAAATCACAAACTGCAATTTTACATTGGAAACATAGCAAGATAGTTAAATGGAGGTCAGATGGAATTTCAGATGTGTATTAAAAAGGGAATACATGCAAGTGAGAAACACCTCTCTCTCTCAAGAATCTCAGTGAAGATGCCTCCAATCTACATAATGAATCAAATTATTATGTAACAGTAGTAGTCATAATGCAGATTGTGCTTCACTTACCTCTAGTTCTACCAGTCTTCTAAATTCAGTTCTCAGGATTCCTTTGATGGATTCACTTACATTTTCTAATACAGATTTCCTGGCTAACACTGGAAGTTTGAATAAATGAACAAGCTTTAGTTTAAATCATTCACTCACAGATCTAAATACAGCAATTTAAAACAGCTGAATTGCAAGAGAGCTGAGAGAAAATCCTTAACTGGCAATAGGAGAAAAGAGTTAGAGAACCACAGGGAAATGTAAGTGATGTGACAACAATTCTCACTTTACATTTTGCAGTTAGACGCAGATACCCAAGTACAAAAGGAATGTACCTCTGTTCAAGTTTGAAGGCTGTGCACTTAAGGGTGTGAAATACTCTTGGTTAAAGCCTGGTTATTTCTTGTTCCTGGCTTCCAAGTATCTCAAAATGATGTACAAAATACACATACTTTTAGATTTCAACAAGAGGTATGTACTTTTGTACAAAATGTAAAATAAGACTTGGGACATCAAAATATGGTGCATGGTAGACCATACAACCAACTATGCAGAAGAAAAATCGTTCCCCTAAACTCAGAGGACACCTGAGGAGCAGTATAAGATGTCATCGTGTTTCCAGCTCATTTAATGAGGTGATGCTGGTGTGCTTAAAACATACAGTTACAGTTCTATAACCAAGAAGCCCAGATAGAGGGAGAAACAAGTTAACAATCTGTCTTATACTGAGCCGAACCATCTGCTCAAACCCAGTGTTGTCTCCTCCGACTGCTGTCTTCTCCTCAAGGCAGGGATCCAGAACTGCTTCCAGCTCTGAAGAGTGTCTCCAAAATGGAATTTCTTCCTGCGCTACTTTCAAACTACTTGTGTCATTCCCATTCTAAACTTGAATGGCTAGAGAATTCAACTAAGGTTAAGCACTACAAATATTTTAAAGAAATAACAAATAGCGCCCTTAGGGCTTTGGGAGAAATTGCCCCTAACTAATCAGGACCCTTTAACATTTTCCTTTTGTACCACTGTACACAAGCATGAGAATAAATAAGAAAAAAGTCTTACCAGCTGTCACTAGATATTTGTCAGGGACTGTGATGTCGCAAACATAGGGCTGTCTAGTTGTAGTTGTTGGAACTGTTGCCATTGTAACTTGTGGAGTAGTGACCGATACAGAAGTCACAGTAGATGCAGAAGAACTTGGTGTACTGCTGGTAGTTGTAGAAAGGCCTATTTTATTACTGGAAGTGGTGGTAGTAGAGATTGTCATGCTGGTAAACTCAGTTATATTAGCTCTTGTTGGAATGCCAGATACATTTGAAGTATTCACAGATGATGGCTTTATTGTAGGGACATAGGATGACAAGGTATCCACCAATTCAGTATGGGAAACTTTTATACTACTCAGTTCTGTGGCCAATGGTGGCATAGAGGAGGTGGCTGTTAAAAAAAATGTGCTAGGAGCTGCCTCGTAGGAGGAAACCAAACTGTGTTTCGCAGTAGCAACAGTCTCCTCAACAGTAGTAGTTGAGAAAAGGGTTGAAGATGGTAAGTTGGGTGTTCGCTGCAAGGAGCTGAACCATGAAGTCACATGTGTTTCATCCCCTAAGCTATTGCTGGTGAAAACTGTTTCTAAAACACTAGTGGGGAGAACCTGTGTAGGGATACTTGCACCAATGCCTAAGGATGATGATTCAAACTGAGAGGTAGCTTCTGTGAAAGCTGAGGTAAAATAAAATTCAGATGTCATTGTTAAGATTGATGTTGGTTCCAGGTATACAGAAGAGTTCATATAGAAATTTGATGATGGCACTGTGGTAGAACTATGTGCGACTGGAAAAGAAGATGAATTCAAATTGAAAAATGAAGTTTGCCATGAAGACAACTGAGAAGCCTCAATGCTTGTGATGTCAACATCTGGGCGCTCCGCTGAACCCCAGGTAGAAGAATTGTCGAAAAGCACAGATGGCAGAAGGAATGTGGGTGAAACATGAGGTAAAAATGTTGATAAATCACTTGGCAATATCAAGAAAGATGTGGTTTTATCAGATGATAAATGGGACAAAACATTTGGCTCAGAGGGAAAGGGGGTTAATGAAAGGCTGGATGGAATGTCTGATCTAGTTACAGCATATTCTTGTGTGGGGAATCCCTCAAGGGTTTTACCAAGGATATATGTAGATTCTGAGGATATATATTCAGGTGTTTCCAGCAGACCTGAATTTCTGATTGTCATGTATGGTGTGCTCACATTTCCTACGAAGACAAACTCAGAGGAAGCTGTGGCAACATCAGATTGTGGTTCTTCCATAATGCTAGACATCGATGCAGCCATTTCAGTCACAGAGTAGAGGTAACTGTGTTCTAATGGTATCACCTCAGAAGACTGTTCATAAGAAGAGAAAACTGGTGTAAATATTGTGTTTTTAAGGCTGATTTCCACAGCATTTGACTTGGAGTCTTCTGTAAACCTTGAAGAGAAGGAAACAACAAGTCTAGAGGGGAAGGTAGTATCAAAGACTTCAGGAGGAGACTCCTGCATATCATAGAGCTCATTAACTACTGATGTAAGTGGACTAACACCTTTTACTTCAGTGGCCACAAATGATAGTGTGTCGATGTAATCACCCGAGCCCACCTCATTTTCTGATGGCTGCAATGAAAACACTGGCTCTGAGGAAGCTGAGGAGAAGTCACAGTATGAACATGAAGCATATGGTCTAGTGAAAGGCACTGGGCTCATGGAGTCACGGAAGAACTCAACTTGAGTTGGTATTTTTGAACTTTCGTGCAAAATTGATCCTGTACTTCTGGAGAATTTATGAGAAAACTCATGTGTAAACAATTCTTCATTAAAAAGACTACCAGAGGCAGTCATAAATGTAGCTGAGGGAGTGGAGGGAACAACAAAAGGAAGATGAGTCGAAAACACAGCTGTCCCTGTGTTGGTTAACAAAACAGGAATTTCCTCAAAAATGCTCAGAACAGAAAAGCTTTCCAGGCTGAGAGTTCCTGCTATGCTACTATTAATACTATAGTGGGGTTCAGTGTATGTATCAGTATTTGTTAAAATGTCTGTCATAATTTGCATATCCTCATTCAGCTGTTTCGTAAACACGGGTGACTCTTCCACAGTAGTATCAAAAAGCACAGATGTTGAAAACAGTGCATGGAACGGTGAATTCTCCCTTCCTTTTCCAGCTGTTGCATCCACCACCTCAGACACAACAGATGTTAAGTAAGTCAGGGGCATGAGCAGGTCTCTGCTTGGAGTCAGAGTTACACCTATCACATCAAAAGGCTTCAAATATGGGAGAGGAACAGAGACAGCCCTTTGCAATGTCGTTTGCAGCATTTCAAGTGGTGAGGAGAGAGCGGGTAATGAAGGAGCTAACGATACAGTCTGTAATGTTTCTTTTGTTGGCTTCACTGGAAAGGAACCCAAATGATAGTCCTCTGTAAAAGACTTTAATGAAGGAGTCTGTTGTGCATTAGGAAATGAGCTCATAAATCTATCATCACTCAAGACTGCCTCGTTGCTTATTACTGAAATAACCAATGTGGGTATGTTTTGTCCTATTGAGACTCTGCTTGATCCTTCTTGGTCCAATGAGGTCATCTCAGAAGGATTGGTAACAGGTGATGACAAGCTCTCGGGATACACATGAGTTGCCGTGAGGTCCATTGCGCTTTGTGTTAAGGCCTTCTGTGTCACGCTGTCCACAGTGTACTGACTCGGCAAAAGAGAGGAAATATTCTGCTGCTCCAAATATGTGTCATCTATGATTTAAAAAGGGAAAAGTAAGTTAATCATGATGTTAAATAAAATGGTTATTAACACCATGAAATGTCAAATTTTACAATGATTTGCGGATCTTGCATTGATAGGCTGAGTCTGCCTCATCACGTATCAATAAGACTAAACTGGAAAGTGAATGTCAACATTCAATGTGCAAAAATTTCTACTTTATAGGGAATACATATGTCATAAATGTATTTTCCAGGAGCAGAACCTGGTACCCTCTGCATGTTTTGCACTAGAGCTCCCAACACTCCTGACAAGTAGCCATGTTGGCTGGGCCTTACAGTCCTACACAGTAATATACTTTCTTCATTTCAGCTGTATAATTTAAGGTAGGAAGAGTCATTTTCTTGCTGCTATTGTTAAAACTGTTGGAAGTCTGACATCTCTCCTGATTATAATGTAAATCAGCAAAAGATGTACCAAAAGATCCTGGCCTACCCACAGCATATACTCAGTTAACCCCAAGTGAAGAAGAGGACAAACAAGCCAGAAAGAGCCCTGCAATAACTGTGGATGTTCTAGAACATTCCCTACAATCTTCTCCACATGCAGCAGATTCCTTAGCAAACAGGTCTGTACAAAAAAATGACTAAAGGTAAAAACATTTAAGAAAACAACTGACCTAAGGGCAAAATTGATACACATTAGTAAAAACGTACTATGTAAAATAATTTTTACTGAATTTTTCTTCCACTGGGGAAGAAAAAGTTGCCTTATCCACAAGAAAACTGTTGAATACTGGACCTATACTTAATAAGAATAATTTTTAAGTATCTTTATACCTTGTGGCTGTTTCATAAAACCACCTCAGAAAAATGTTTTGCATTGATATTGGTGGAGGGCATTTTGAATTTCCTTAACAGACTTTGCTATGGTCCGAGTTCAAATACTACTCAATAATCATTTATCCAAAGACCAAAGCAAAGCAAAGGCTGGAGGGCACATTTGCAAGAACACCTAATCTTAATACAAAGCTTGCCTCAGCACGCAAGAAATACATAAAAGGCCAACCCATAGATCTAGGAAAATAAAACGCAACGATGCTGTAAATGCTCGACTGCAGTAAACAATTGCACATCATACTTTAAAGCTGTCACTGGGAACATTTATGCTTCTTGGCATTTAGCTGCATTTGATGTCATGCAAAAAAACCATGTGCAACAGAAATATAAGCACAACTTCAGCTAGGGTTTCAAATATTACTTCCAAAAATTAACCACAAACTTGATTATCTTGACAATTATGTTATTTTTAAAGGGAAAAAATGAAACCCATTTTCCTTAATACATTACTTTAAGCACCCTAAAGCACAAATAGTCCATTGTCTGCTTTTGATAACAATTTAAGCTACAGACCAAAAGCAGATATTGGAAGCTTGAGGAAATATAGGCAACATTATTCCAAAGTAACACCTTATACTTTTTCTCAATGTATCAGTGAATGGTACCCATTCATTCTGGTGAGAAAAGAACTGATCACCGGGTATGGAAGGAGCTAAAATTACCCCAGCCTTGGCACAACTATCAATGCCTGCTCCAGTCATGGCTATATCCTGACTGTTTCTTTGCCACTCTTGAATGGTGTTTCTAAACATGATATGATATCTGTATATAACAGCACTTGAGGGAACCCAAATTTGGAGAAGTACAAAAACTCTTTTGGACTCTTCCGTCCTCACACCCAATGAGGGGAAGGTCCAACTACCAGTCTGTAAAGAAACCTGATATATGTTATATGACTGTTACTTACTTTCAGGCTGTGGACTAACCTTGCCCACCCAGGCTGGCCACTGGACCCTCACGGATAGGGAATCACATAAAAGTACTTTCTACTCCAGTTAATTTTTTCATAAGGTTTAGAACAGATAGCAGGAAATACTTCTTCACTCTATTTATAGTGTAAATTATGGAATTCACAACCATGGAAGTGTTGATGGTTACCAATTTAAAAGGGGATGCACAGAGCCATGGAGAAGGAAGAGGCTATCAGTGGCTAGTAGCCTTGCTGGCCATGTGTTACCTCTTTTACAAGAGTCAGCATGCCTTCTCACACCAGTTGGTGAGGAGCTTGGGCAGGAGGAGGTCTCATACCCATCCTGGTTGAGGGATCCTGTAGGCAGCTGGTATGCCACCATATATACAGAGTGCTGGAGGTCCAGCATGGCTCTTCTTATGTTCTTATGATCTTTGGTGTGATTGTTTTTCAGTATTGACTTATAATTTATTGACCCTGACTTGGTCTCCAGTTCCAACTTCTACCTTCCTCTCTTATTTCATCTCCTGATACCCATCATAGCTCCTGATGCCCAGCAACAGTGCTGTAAAACTTTCTTTCAGTCAACATACCTAATTAATATAGGACTTTCCCCAATAGCCTAGTAACCTAGTTATTTACAGGGAACCCTTTCACTGACACAGTTCCTTAACCACTGTGACAAAGAATGAGCTGCAAACATCATCCAACAACCCACTGGATGAGATTCAAAACTTTCAAGTCAACTTAGCTTAGTTGCCAATTGTCATGCCTTTCTAGGTTTCAAATTGTAGAAGTGCACACAATAAAAAATGTTTTCCAAATCTAGTTTTAAAGAGTCTTTTTGAATGCAACTCTACGTACATTTTGCCAGGGAGCAAGCCAACAATTCTATATGCACTTACCTGGGAGTAAGAACAGTGAAAACAAAAACAGTGAAATTTTTACAATGATTCTTTCATAAAACCTAGTTACCATAAATCTCATTTCAAAGCCCTCATGAGCAGGCCCAATCTTCTCCAGCTGTGCACTTATGTGTATAAACATAATTCATGAACAGAGTAACCACAGGTATTGTCAGCAGCAATTTCTAGGACTGTGACAGCATATTTTCCAACTCCACAAATCAAAGGAAAAGATTTACATGGCCCCAGAATACATTATTCACAGAATAGTTTTCTTTTTTGGGTTTACACAAGTAATCCTGATCTTTCCTAAGTACACGTTTCAGTGGCTAAATGTGGCATGTGATATCACCACCAAAGCATGCATTCAAAAAAGACAGGTTCCCCTAAGAGTAAAGGTAAAGGTTCCCCCTTGACGTTATGTCCAGTCATGCCTGACTCTAGGGGGCGGTGCTCATCTCGTTTCCCAGCCAAGGGAGCCAGCGTTTGTCCGCAGACAGTCTCCGTGGTCATGTGGCCGGCATGACTAAACACCAAAGTGCACAGAACGCTGTTACCTGCCCACCGAAATGGTACCTTTTTATCTACTTGCATTTGCATGCTTTCAAACTGCAAGGTTGGCAGGAGCTTGGACAGAGCAACGGGAACTCACCCCGTTGTGTAGATTTGAACCAGCAACCTTTCGATCAACCAGCCCAGCAGCGCAGCGGTTTAAACCACTGTGCCACCTGCAGTCCCCAGTATATCTATATAAATCAGATCTTGGTGTACCTATTTTTTTATTGTCAAAATGTTATGACCTATCTCTACCAAAATTTATGGATGGACAGCAGTTTTTCAGCAGTTTTAGTCCAAGTTGCTCTCAGTAGAACCTCACTTTCAGAACTGATGCTACTGGGCCACTCAAGTAGTCACTGGAGGTAGAACCCTTTGACTTCCTCATTTTGGGCTGCAGAACACTCAGGCTAGAATACCATACTACAGAGTTCACCATTAACTTTTCATTCATTCTTCTTTCCAAACTACCTAAGCACAAACTACATCCCTTCCAAAATGTGAGAACAGCAATTACAAAGAAAAGCAAACAATCTTCTGCAAGCTTAATGATGCCTTTTGGATTGCATCCTAAGCCCAGTTCAAGTGCAAAGGAACAACCTTAGTTTAATAATATGAGCATGATCAAACATGAAGCTCAGAATTATATGTTGCACTTCTCTCCATCATCAAAAGGTTCTTCTTGAGACCTAGTAACAATTTCTTGTGACATCTGCATTTGAGATGTAGTTTGAACAAATTACACATGTGGCATCTGAAGTTTGTTCAAACTATTGTTACATTAGCAAACCAGGATGTTAAATGATTTTATTGATTCTGGCTTTGAACAAGATGTAGAACAAGCCACATTTCTGCAAGTTTAAAAATCAAGGGGGACAACACTTAGTCCTAAATCTGTGGCAGAGAATTGTAATCTCCTTGCACATGCATTGCAGGACAAGCCTGATTAGTCTTCCTGTAGCGCTAACCATATTTTAGCATTAAGTATAAGCTGGAGCTATATTTTGCCTGCAAGGGTCAAAGTGGAATATATTTGAAACTGTAGATGTTCCGCTGTTATCACTAAAATTGAGAAGTAAACTAAGCTTAAGGTATTACATAGCGTTTCAAGTAAGGTAAAAAAGGTAGGCTATAAATGGAAAAAACAAGCCAGAAGAAAAGCTAAATGCACTTCAGCATGCTCTTTTGGATCACACATCCCATGGACAGAGTCCATTTTATTGTTTCTTAAGAATATAATTGAATTTGTATTTTTAAATGCATACAGCTTGTTTTAAAAGGTCATGACATTTGCATCTAGTTTTAGTCAGTCTGTCAGATTCCCTTGTTCCCTTTTGAAAGTATGTTCAAATGTGACATGCAAACGAAGACACTTTTCTTTTTTCTTATTGTTTTACAGGAAAAAAAGCATTTGCCTGGAGCATAAGTTTCGGATTTGGCCTAATATATTAAAGTCAAATATAAGCTTGATCACTGCTGTCAGAGTGTCCTACTAGAAACAGTCTATCCACATACATTTCTCATCTCATGCTTCAACACCCTGGGCTTGCATAAGTAAGCTGTACTCTTGACTCTTATCAGAATTTGTATTCACACATTCAGAACAGCCAGAATCCAGTATTTCCCTTTCCTTCATACAGAAACTGCCTCCAAAGAAAAAAGCACTGTTTGTATTTCTTTTTTTTTACAAAACAAAACCTCATTCAGAGATCATTGTTCACATGGTCAGGTGGGCATGCAATTGTTTCTACAATGGGATAGTTTGGACAGCGTATGGCAAATTAAAACTTGGGGAAAGTGGAACACTCTATCCCATCTGACCAGCCTTTCTATGAAATAAGGAATAATGGGAAAGTAACTGGGAATGGATTTGCATTCTTGTCCACAAAAACAGCGATTGCCTAATGAGGCTGGAGCTAAGAGACGCTTCGAGCGAAGAGCATTAAAGAGGTTGCACTCTTCCTCTTGTTAGCCTTGGGGAGCATGTTCATTTTATGACAGATGGCAATTAGGCATGTGAAATATAATAGCTTCTTATTCAGCCCAGAGATGAGAAAGGGATGGACTGGGTATCATGTGAATGCTTTCAACTGCACCTCTTCTCTGATGCTTTCAGAATGGGTCGCTTTTACGGGTGGCAGCCTATCCTTTACACTGTGTTGCTTCTACCATCCCCAGAATGACCTTGGGGTTTAGGGTTTCCTACAGCACCATTTCAATTATTTACCTGGCATGAAATAAGAGCTTTGCTATATTGGAAAATTATTCTCCTTCATCAAACACAGAGCAGCGACCCTTCCTTGACTTTGCCTGATTAGTATAACTTAAATGATCAGAAAGTTCTGGAAAAGATTAAATTCATTCATTTTCTGTTCCTACAAGCTACATTGCTGAAGAATGAAACCAATGGTACATTAAGTTATTTGAATCTGAAGACATGGGGCATTCTTGAAGGACAAGGTTTGATTCCAGTTATTAAGCACCAACACAAGCAGGTTCATAATACTGTTTACTTTGAGAGAAAGCAATTTTCCCAGGCAGAAGCCTCTCCCTTAATCTGCTACCCAACTGAAGATTTGTTTTTGCTTTTGAACTGGCAGTATTGTTCTCTTGAATTTCACACTGGGAGCTAGTATGTTATTTTTTTGTCCTGGATATGAAATATGCTGCACAGAAAAACTACCCTGTAAAGTAGGCCATTACTATTAACTAGTAGCAAAGGTCTGAGGTTGAGAGAAAGTCAGTGTGGTGTAGTGGTTAAGAGTGTGGGATTGGGACTAAGGAGCAATGCGTTTTGGTCCCTACTCAGTCATGGTGCCCACTGGGTAATTCAGGACAGCCACAGCCTCTCAGCCCAATCTACCTCACAGGGTTGTTGTGAGAATAAGCTTGAGAGGAGGAGAATTATGTAAGCCACCTTAAGTTTCTTGAAAGGAAAAAAGGTGTGTGTGTGTGCGTGAAGACCAAACAGAAAACCAAGTAAATTCATGGACAACGTAAGCTTTTGAACAAGAAATTTCCCAGGGTTCAGCTCATCCTACCAGATGCTTTGACTATTCCAGAACAACCCTCTCACATTTCATGCGGAAAAAGCCCCAGTATGCTAACCTGCTTAAGACAGGTTGCTTTTAAGCCATTAACAAGGCTAGAGGAACCTCACACATCTATTTAACATTAATGCTTCAACACTACTGAATCTGAATCTCTTGCAACAGTCCAATAAACACATCCATTAAAAGAGGATGATGAATGGTGGAAAAGCAGGTAATTTGGCACTCCTGCCATAATATGTCCCAGACTATTAATTTTAAAATTTTTACACATTCATGTCATGTGGTTACTCTTAATAGACATTCTACACTAAAAGGTTTCCATCAACATGGAAAAATATCTTCGAAATTCTGTTCATCTATTAATTGCCAAAAATGGGGGGGGCAGGGGAGGAAAATTTAGTAGAATTGTTTTAAGTTCCTGATGGGGCTATTTATTCCATCTCTATTGCAATCTGAACTGTCTTTACTTATAAAGCAAAATCAGATGTGTGAAGAAGGAAAAGCAAAAAAGGAAAAACTAATTCACAAATCACCCTACCCACTCCTTTCTTTTATGCCCCTCGTTATAGAGAAAATTATTCTGCATTTTTCACCATAACGTATTTATTCACAAGACATAGCTCCCTCTGCCACCAAAAGTATTTATGTCACTCTAGGAGAATAAGAATAAGATAAGAATTGGATAAGAGAACCAGGTTCAAAATCTGCATGAGACATAGAAGCTCCAGGAAGTCAGAGCACAAACCAGAACCAAAGGAGATACCAGACTAAGCGCTGGGGAATTTGCCACAGATATGCCAAAGGCAAGTATAGCAGCCGGAACAATGTTCTTACGGCAAGATGATCATGATGTCCACCTTAGGTAAGGAGTAGCTTTTTATTAGTTATAACACTTATATGCCACTTAAATTAATGACAATTCTAAGGGGTTTACATGAAAACGAACTATTTGAAAGCAAGAAAGTATGGATCAAATGTATCTTCCCCAACCTAACATCTTCCAGACATTTTGGATTATAACTCCCATTCTCCAAGCTCATTTGTCATCCTGGTTGAGGCTGATAGAAGCTGTAGTCCAACAAAGTTGGAAGGTGCAAGGTTACAGAAGACTGGCTTAAAAAGAAACTATTTATTTAAAATTAACCTGGAGCTAGCTGAAAAGCTTTGTGCTATACACCAAAATGATAAATTTTAAAAAGCATTTTGCAAAGGTCAGTTCAAGATGGCCCTTTTCATCCTTTTATCAGTTATCAGGGCAAAGAGGTACACAGAGCACTCATCAAGTTCAGAGATGATACATGAACAAGAAGAATCACAAGTACTTTAAAATACTACAAGAAACCTGCAATTAAGAATAGGCTTCTTGTTCAGATCAATATATAAAATTCAGTCCTCCTCACTGCTCTGCCACAGTGCTTCTGATCATTGTTATAAAAAGAAACCTGACATAGGTTACATTTTTCCTGGCTTGGAGGTACATGCATTAGGAGAAGCTTTGACAACTTAATTTAACCGTCTCCTTCATCTTTCCCTCAGGTTCTTATTTCTCATCATAGTAACATCTATCCTTCATCAGCAAGTCTGTGATCACTCTGCACATCCATCACTTCCTTAGAGGCCTCTTCTCACCCAGGCTACCCCCCCCCATTCATCCCCAGAGTCCTGGAGGTGAGATGTTTACCTGTTCGAGCCTCAGGGGATCATCTATGCATCACCAAAAGAGGGGAGCACAGATCTGCATAAAACTTGCCTGCATTCATTTACTGGTCTGCATGAAAATTTAGAAATAAATGAAAATATGGCATCTCTTATCAGTACCAGCTCTGAGGTTTTTAAAGTCACGCATGTGGTACACCCTCAGTGGGGCCCCCTCCTCTGGGAGTCCACAGTCTCACTTCACAGATTGCTCTTGCTCCAACTTCTCTTTCACAATATTGCTACCACTTGCTAATCTGACAGGTAGAGAGCCAGTGAGCAAGTAGACACTGGCAGCTGCTGCTGCTCCTCCTCAGCAGCACCATTGTTTTGGCTACAGAGGCTGGTGAACAAACTGGTTGCAATGGAGAAGAGCGGGAGCAACTCCAAGGGGCCTTGCACTAAGCCGTGGTCCTCAGGAGGTGCCTGACCACATTTAGTTTGACACTGGCCCTGCTTCTCACTGCAGAGAGGAAGGACTGGGACCAGGTGATCTGTGTGTTTGCTGAGTCTTTTTCTAGGTGCTAAGTGCCGATGGCCAACGTCAGGGTCCATGGCTCCCTTCTTCTGGTTCTTTTATCTTTAACCTGACTTGGACTGAACAGTCCTTCAAACGGAGGATCCTTCCAAAACAAGTATGCCCTGATGGCCTTCCAAACAGAGGACTGTCCTCTGTAACATAGCAGAGCTATGCCACATTTGGATTCCATAGCTGAATGCTGAACAAGCAAGGCCCTCCATTCTTTCCTGCTCCAGAGCAGGAAAGGATAGCAGGGAAAGTCCTGCCCCTTTAAATCTGCTGGTCACCCCTGCTGGTTACCAGTGACATACTTCCCATAGCAAGCAAAGATTTGGAAGCCTGGGTCTCACCATCTCTGGAGTTTGTGCAAAGGCTGAAGCTGCTGAAACAAGCTCCTTTCTCTTTACTCACCAAGGTGCATTCTAATATTGGAAACTACTTCAAGCAGGGAAATGTTCATGACCTCACAGAAGCTGAGCCCTATCTGTGCCCAAGATTATGCACCCATAAGTATGTCACCATGCAAATCAGTTACTGGACCGTGTTGGGTAAATCAGCCCAGCTCCATGACCAGTTCCCATAATGACACTCATATGTTCCACTACAGTAATTTAGATGGGTAGCCATTGTTCCCTTACCAGTTTATTTGATGTTGCACGTGATATGGCACATTTTCGGGGAAATATGAAAGCCTAGACCTATATGATCCTACCCAGGCTTTGATGTTGATCCTGGAGGCCCAGCCCTCAGCCCTGGTGTTGGCAGGGTTTTGATTGGTGGATACTAGAAAGGGGTCCTTCTTAGTAGAAGCCCCACAACTGCAGAAAATTCCCTGCAAGAAATCCACTTACCACCCGTTTTTAGACATACTATACACACCCTCCTATTTCAGAAGGTTTCTTATAACCAACCAGCTTATTATACTGGAGTTTTGTTTTAAACAGCAATTGCTCTTAACATACTGTTTGTGTTTTGTTTAATTATTATTTTCTATTCCACAGATATTATTTTGTCTGTATTTTAAGCTGCTTTGTGTCAAGGGTCTTTCCTTGAAAGGCAAAGCATAAATACCTAAATAAAAAGAAGAAGGGTGGAGAAACCTTTTTCCTGCTAAGGGCAGGATTCTTCAGGAGTAATCTACTGGAAACTACATGCCAGCAGCTGACAGAGCCACCTTCATTCTCTCGTCCTCCCTGGTCAACTGTTGGAGAAGGCCAGCTCGCTCTTGCTTGAGGTCTGAATTGGTTGCCTACAAAGAGTTTTTGAAATTAGACTGAGGCAGCCCCAGGCCTGGAGGCTGTCCACCTGAAGTAAAGTATGACATGCTGGAAGCACTTTCTGGGGCATCCATTTTAAAACTGTGTTCAGAGGAACCAGGAAAACATGTTCCCAAGTGACCACTGGCAATGGCAGTCAAGCTAACAGAAGACTGCTTGTTCTTCATCGCTATCTTCCCCTGCATCATGCATCAGTAGTGAAATATTGAATCCAATGCTGAACGTGTTCTTGTAGCAGACACATAACACCACACACACCCTAAAATGTGGCCCAGGAATCTCTGTCACACAAGGAGCCTCCAAGGCCGAAGTACAGATATCCGTAAACAGACAATTCACTGTAGGCATGGTTGCCTCAGGGTAGGATGGTAAAGAACAAATGGTTAAAGGAGGATGCACTCAAGATTAAAAGTGATCAATGGACTGGAAGGCACGGGCAACATTAAATCCAACATATAGCCAGTCAGCTTGAGGCATGTTTGATTTTCCACCTCCTGTTGTCTTAATTCCTCTGTATGTTATGCCCTTGATCTTATGTAGGGGGCTTCTTCACCGGAATCGATCTTCAGATTGAGTCCCTATGCAAATCTGTTTCAAAGCACTGAAGGCAGGTCCTTCAGTCTGAATTTCATCTGCTGCTCCATATTTGTAAGCACTAAATTACTTTAAGTTGCCAAGGGAAAACAAATCCAATTTTTTAATTCAATGAACAGCACTATCTGTGATTGTTTGCAGTAAAATGTGAGCATGTTTTATGAGAGCATAGAGGAGACAAAAAGATTAAGAAAACTAAATCTAAATATTAGTGCTACAACAGAACAATATTAGTTATCATTAACAAAATAAGTTTATCAACTTAAGAAGAATGTTCATAATTACAAAAGATCCATGTAAGCTTCATACCGCTCCCACAGCTACTTCAAATTTATAAGGCTTAAAAGTATTTCTCTTTAGGAAGTTCTACAAAAATAATAGTGATCAAAGCTATAAGTTACTTATTTAAAGTTTTTATATGCCGTCCAATACTAGACTCTCTGAACGGCTTACAAAAAACAAAACAACAACATACCAACAAACAAAACACTGCATCAAACCACTAATGATAAAATCAAAGATAAAACCAATTCACCTCTTTTTGGGAAAATAAATAGGTTTTCCCAAATTAAATAGTTTTTTGCCTGACACTGAAAAGAATAAAGTGATGGCACCAGGTGAACCTCCCTGGGAACCATGTTCCAAAGTCCAGGCACCACTGCCGAAAAGGCCCTCCTCCGGGTAATTACCCTCCTAATTTCCTTCAAAGAGGACTCCTGAAGAAGGACCTCTGCCTCAGAGCTCAAGAGGTAGGCAGGCACATAGGGAAGAAGGTGTTCCTCCAGGACCCAAGCTGTTTAGGACTTTATAGGTCATTACCAGCACCTTAAATTGGGCCCACACCTCAATTGGCAGCCAGTGTAGACGATATAGGACCAGCGTGATACGGAAGTATCTTGCAGTTCCCATCAATAACCTGGCAGCTCTATTCTGGACCAAATGAAGAATCTGGACCATCTTCAAGGGCAGTTCCACATTTATTTGCAAGTAATTCCTACTATTATGAACTCTGAGCTTCCTTAGGGGTTATCTTAAAAGAAAGGCAAAACAGAAAATTTCACAGAATAAGTAAAAAAATGCTCCATTTCAAAAAGAAAAAAAAACTTTGAGGAATATAATGGAGTCTAACCACAAAAACATACACCACAATAAAAGATTTGTTGATGTTTTTACCATAACAGTGTAAGCTGATACAAAAAATCAAAGAGACAGAGGAGAAGGAAGAAGAATGCCTTGCTTTTCTTTACATTTAAAATTTTAAAATATTTTAGGCAAATATAGAGTTAATTCAGATGTAAGTTTTTAACATGTAATAGTTAATTATGATGATGACAGAGGTCCTGCAATCCCCACTACTTGTTCAGTAAATACACAATTAAAGGAAGCGTAAGATACAGCTTCCTACTGTCTCTCCCTTTGCTTTCCGATTAGGTAGAATTGGCCAGGTAAAATGATTATTTATTTAGCACCATCAGTGCACACTGAATTTTTAAAAACCACAAACAAAGCCATGCCCAATAGGTAATGACCGAAGGAGCTGGCTAAGCGGAGAAGATGAAGGGGCCCGAAAGCAGTTGACAAATATCTCAAGGGCTGTCACAGAGAAGTTGCCACAGACTTGTCTTCAGTTGCCCCAGAGGACAGGTCTAGTCCCAACAGATGAAAAATAAAATGAAAAAGATTTCAGTTAAATCTTAGGACAGATGCTCAATCTTTCTATTCCCATCCTTAAAAGAGCTTAAAATGACTTGAGGCACACTAGTCACAAAATGAGAGCAGATCCATTCAGATGGTGGCAAATGGAAGTGCAGTTTGACATTATCCACTGGCAAATACTGCAATACTTTTGCGTTGATTCCTAATCCTGCTTTGGAAATGGCAAAATTCTTTGCCAGAGCTATTTCCTTGCAACAGGGAGTTCCATAGTACAGTTTTCCTCAGGTGCACTACAGACTAACTCTGCAAGTATCTTAAATCAGTCTCCGCTTTTCAGGCAGGTCCAAAGGCTCTAAGCAGAGATGGCTTTTTATTTCAGTTTTTCTCCTCTACCCTGCACCACATATGCCTCTCAAAGTATTCTTATTCCTGTCATTATGCCTCCCTTCACTGCCATTTTCTTTCATTCTGCTGTCCTGGTACCTTTACACTTCCTCGCATAACAGCTTCCTTCCTTATCTCTTTTCCCTTTATCCTGGTGTTTACAATAATTATTAAAAATAGTCTTTCTGTCTAGCCAACACCCACTGCAATATCTATGATTTGTGCATGGTGGTCAAGCAAAGAAGCCCTGGGGAGCCTGAAGCACTGAAATCCACTGGTAGGTTCCAGCCCTGTTTTGGAAATGCTGCTTTAGGAGGAACTTTTTAATTGTAATGGCTATTCAATGGGCAACAGAAAGCCTCTGGAGATCGTAGGGTTTTCTTCCAAGCAGATGTAATTGTACCACATATTGCAGACTTTGCACTGAGCAAGAGGTTGAGCTAAATAACCTGTGGCATCCAACAGAATTCTAAAATTCTACAATTCTATCAAAAGACAAGTCCCTGTCCAAAAGAAGCTTCCAGTCTAAACTTAAGATTATTGCTGGTGGTGGTGGCAGTAGCAAGGACAACAAAAGAAAGAGAAAATGTAATAGGAAAGACAAGAAGTAATTAATAAAATGAAAATTAAGATGTTTTTCTTGCATATAGTTTTCAAATATTTCCAAACCACAGTATATTTTATGACATCTTTAAAAAATTAATGCAGATGAAAGTTTTGTCTGCATTTCTCACAATGGTAGCCTGAGACTGCCTGCATGGATGGTTACCTGAACTTTTATCAATACTTAGATGACCATGATAATATACTATCTTATATTATACCATCTTAGAGATAGTTTTGAAACAATATTGACTCAATGGGTATTTCAATTAAGTAGTCAATGCAACTGATTACAACATTGCCCTTAAGCAGCCAAGTCCTTCCATTCTGCCAAAGCCCTCTGAAAAAATATTCAGAAAAATGCCTCATATATCCAGTTCTCCAATATGCTTTTAAATCATCTATAATTTACCAAGATTCAAAGGGCATAACTATACTTGGTCATTAATATTTAGTTGTGGAGAAATCTGTCAGGTAAAGTGTTGTACCATTAAGCAGACTCAGTGAAGAGAAGTACCCTATATGAAATACGTAATCAACTTTGATCAAAACCTTGTGATCACCCAAATATACTGTTCATCCATGTAATTCCATGTGAATTTATTTAGCCCTGTATAAACAGTATTTCCAATTAATTATGCACTTTTCCCACACTTTGATTCTCTCACAATGATGAATATTAACATTAAAATAAGATGATCACAGATGTTGGGTTAGATAACCTGTGTTTACCCATGATCACAGATACAACTGGGAACTCCTTGTCCCAGTTGTTACATGTCGTGATGGGCATGTCGTGAGTGGAGCCGGCTGGTGCTGGAGGTCAGACTAGATGGTCCGGGAGACCCCTCCTGACTCACTCTTTTTCTATGTTACATTCACAAATTTGACTTATCCATGCAATCACATGCTCCCACATATAAAGTGGTTTATATGTGTGCAAACTGAACCCCAACTGCAGGTTGTTCTGGTTTCTCAGCACTGCATGCCTACTGGCCCTTACCATTCAGCCCTGCCTGCTCCACGCACACACAGACTGGTTCCCCACTACCAAAAACAGCAACAACTGGGGAGAGAGTGGAGCCTGAATTGTTTCTATTCTTCCCAACAAACCTCCCAACAGAAAATGGCAGTTTGTTCTAGAAATTTCTGCAGCAACATAGAAGATTCTAATGCAAGCTTCCATTATTTATTGGAAAGATCACCAAGAAGGAGTGGTTTGGCAAGCTACTCTGGGTAGTTTCACATACTGAAAAGGGGATGTTGCAATGCCACAGGAGCTGCTGGAACAATTAGCAAAGCCCTAATTGGGGAGCAAGGAGAATCTAACAACAGTGGAATACAGCTCTCCTGTGCTCTAATTAGCTAAGAGGATCTAAGCACCATGAGAGAGAGTGAGCAAGAGAGTGAAAGTCATTGTCTTTGCTATGCTCTTTCCAGTGCTCTTTCCCACACACAAAGAGACAAAAAAAAATCAAAGATTACACTAAACAGATTATAATACAGCACAGAAACCAATAACTTGTCACATTTGGCAATTATTGGGCTTTCGGTATTGATTTTCTGTTTCAAGAAAATTGATCAGTATTTGGGTCTGCAACCATATCTGGAAGGGAGACTTGAGTGCATGCTTCTATTATTATTGTTATAAACTTCCCAGAGAACTTTGGGTACAGATGGTATAGCAATGTAAATAGTAAAAATAACAACAACAACACATATCTTTTAAGCAGAAACCTGGAGAAGGAATGTGAAATCACTGCATTAATACAAGAGTTATTAATATAAAAATTAAAAATACGGGGCTGCCTTATATATTGCCAACAAGGACCTAAGAGTTATGAAATCAGGACTGAAATGAAATGATCCCTCTTTTGGAAGGCACAAATAATACACGAGGGTGGGACAGAAAATCCCACCCACTCTCTCACAGAAGGCAGTTCAAATTTTATATTCTTAAACAGAAGATGTGACAGGCTTTATTTACTAGCATCCTATTACTAATAAATCAGCTATAAAGCAAGTACTGTTTGTAGCTTTGGCTCTTGGGAGACCCTTTGCAGTATGCTCAGAGTATGACATCATTTCCTGGCAACTGAAAGCCAGAAGGAAGAAAAACGGCCTGCCTGTTTCTCTACCCACCATCTAGGTCCATGATTCCATAATAATGCTTCAATATTAGTAAAGTCTGTGAGGCTTTCACTTCACAGATGGTTCAATTTATGGTTTTGCTCATCATGTGGACACAGCCTCAAATGCCTGGCCCATTATGTGTTCCAATACACACAGAACATTTACAAAGCGTGGGCAGGGAAAGAAAGTTAAAAGAAGAGAATTTTCATTGTTGGCAATTTCCCTTAAAAATAAAATTAAAATACTGAAGAATAAAGGTGTTGCTAAGCACTTTAAAATTGGAGGGAACAGACACGTAGGTCCTAAATGTACAAAAAATGTACACATGCCGATTCATACATATATATGAACATTTAGAAATAGTTACCAGAATTTTATCTTCTCAGGAGGCAATGGCAGCCAATTTACCTTCCAAATTTAGCAAAGCAGAAGTGGGCAAGCAGGAGGGCAGGAACCAGCATTCGCTCCTGTTCCTCCCTGCTTGCAAATACACCACAGTTAATAAAACATGGGTTATTTCGTACTATGAATTAGATCTGTGTCCCTTTCTCATCTTTTGTCTCTTTGTTTCTGGAGGGAAATTGCCATAGCAATAAAACTTAGAAAAAACTGTCACTGACATCCATCAACACGTAAGCTGCAAAGGCAGTCAGAACACCCAGCCTCTTTATGTGCCAGTACTACAGTGCCACAAAGGGTACTGGAATATAGAGAGGGGGCAGGCAAAGGAGCCATTAAAACAACAACAACCCAGGGTCTGAGAAAACAAACCAGAGTTTGTTTTGATCATCTGCCAGTCAAACCTTGGGTAGGGCAGCCAACCGTGGCTTAAATGGGTTAGCAGTATGTACAACACATGCATTGAAAATATGCAGAAAAATGTATGACCTTAAAAAAAAACCCTTTTCTTCTCTCACAGCTTAAAACTACTGGCTCTCCGTGTGCATCTACTGCCCATACATACCAACAATGGCAAAGGGTTAAATGAAGAACTGACTTAGAAGCTTTCCTAGGAAAAAGACATGCAATCCTTTTGTCAGTGGAAATACATGTTAGCAGACATGTGGAGTTGCAGCCCAAAATAACACTTAGGTTTCCCAGGGTGTTCCTGTATAATACATGACTCAACTGACATGATGCTGTCCCAGTAGCAATGTGCAGTTCAGTCCCCTGACAGCAACAAAGAAGTGGAGATATAGGTGCTCAGGCTCAGCATTTCCCACTAGCTCAGTAATAAACGTTTTCCAGAATGTCTAAATGTTTAATTCCTTCATGTTCTCCTGTGCATATGCCATATACACAGCCCGCAACTAGGCTCACCTGCTTCAGTTACCTGCTCTTTGTGCAGTTTTGGTACTTTAAAGTCATACCTATTAAAAGACAGTATGGTGCAATTTGGAATATGTTGACCTGTTATTATGTGTGGAAGGTATTGTCTCATAGCCAGAAACTTATGAACACATTAAATAGTTTAAGCCCAAGATGAAAATCAAAATGATTCTCTGGATTCTAGCCATGAGCCCCAATAACGATTTAACATTCAATTATAGGAAGGAAGGAAGGAAGGACAGACGGATGGACGGAAGACAGCCCTCCCGCCCATCCAAGTTACAATTTTGCTTCCAGCTCACCATGTAAGAGCAACATCTAAGCAGCATTAAACAGCTCCAGTATGGATGCAACATTCCTAAACAGGAATTTCAGCTATCTGTTCGTGTCACTTCCTACTCCCTAGCCATTCCTGAAAAAGCAGAGACAGAGAGGGATGAGGGGAAGGTTGTTCAAGTCCGTCTCAGATTTGGGCTCAAGGCATTTAGAAAACAGAAGGTCTCCCCTGGATACTCAAAATTCTGCAGAATTCTGCAGGTCCCCTTGAATGGCCCTCCCAAAGTCTACTGTAAGCAGTATTTCTTTGGGCAACAAAAGAGGAAGAGGGGGGAAAGAGAAACAGGGAGAGGAGCAAAACTTCATCTCATTGCCACTAAGACAATGAGGGGAAAGCAATGTGGGCATTCAGCCGTTGGAGGATAATGGAGATGGCTCTAGGTTTGGAAGAAGAGTAACGGAGGTGCAAGGTGACATTTTCTGAGTATCTAATTTAACTTGGAAACATGTTTAGGTTTTTCCAGATTTGGTGGGTGAAAATGCTGGGAACAGCCAAGCCAAACTGTGGAAAGCCACTGAGAAATTCTCCTTCCCCTCCCCACCCCCAAAAAAAGTTTTTTTCAGAGGTCTAATGACAGTTTATTTTGAAGATGTTATACGCTATTTTTCAATCAAATGATTCTGAAAGCAATTTATAAGCAACAAGAAATATTACAAACACAAACAAGCTCAGCCTGATGGATGAAGGCAAACATGCTTTGCTTCCAGTTCTGCAGTCTCAGTGAACCTGGCTACTGCAGATGATTTTGTGTGTGTATGTTGAAGGGAGGAGAAGCAAACTCCCTGAAGCTGGTCCTTCTCTCACTAACAGGTGGAGCTGGACAGGTCTGTACCTTGACATTATGTGGCAAGTCCTACACTTCTGCTCTTCAGTACTACGCCAAATAGAGTACAGATTTGAGTTATGTACATTCATTCCACTGTCATCTCTGCTGAAGCAGATTATAAAGACCTTTGCGCAGTTTCAAAAGGCTTCAAAAATGCCTCTCTTACACAGCTTTCAAATCTGTTAAAAGTTTCCTGTCTCCAGACTTAATTGGCTTCTCCATCACTGTTTCTCCTCCTTACACACACAGCAAGTTAGCAATGCCACTTTCCTACAAGGTCTGCTAGAGTTGAGCATGTTCAGTTGACTTTGAAGCAAATGTCAATAAAGCAGTGCTAGCTAGTTATTCAGAACAGCTGAATTACTGGGCACTTTCTGGACCAAGACTATTTTTAAAACTTCTTGGCTTGAGGTTTCTTTCAAGTCCTTGTTTAACTAACTTTATCCAGAACACAGAATTCTTCTGATCAACATGCTACTGGCATTCGTGATAACAATATAGAAACATAGAAAACAGAGCGAGTCAGAAGGGGCCTCCCGGACCATCTAGTCTGACCTCTGGCACCAGCCGGCTCCGCTTACGACATGCCCACCATGTGGACGTCCAGCCTATCCTTGAACACCCGCACCAATGGGGCCTCAACGACCTCTCGTGGAAGCCCATTCCACACCATCGGGGTCCTGACTGTCAGGAAGTGCTTCCTGGCATCCAAACAGAACCTTGGCTCCCTGAGCTTTGCTCCGTTGGAGTGCACCCTGCCTTCCTCTGCAGGGGAGAACAGGTCTCTACCCATCTCCATGTGACATCCCCTCACATACCTGTATGTCGCCAACAGATCCCCTCTGAGTCTTCTTCAGGCTGAAGAGACCCAGTTCCCTCAGTCTCGCCTCATACCCCATCCCTTGCAAACTGGCCACCAACCTTGTGGCCCTACGCTGCACTGACTCCAACCTGGCTATATCCTTTCTGTAATGAGGGGCCCAAAACTGAACACAATACTCCAGTTGCAGGCGCACCAGAATCGTGTAGGGTGGTAGTAATACCTCTCTTGATCTAGAAGTCACACTTCTGGCTATGCAACCAAGGGTGGCGTTCGCCCTCTTGACCACCGCATCACACCGCCGACTCATGTTTAGCCTGCAGTCAACCAGTACCCTGAGGTCCCTTTCACAAGTGCTGCTCTCCAGCCACTTATCACCTAACCTGTACTTATGACAGCTATTCCTATGCCCCAAGTGCAAGATCTTGCACTTATCCACATTGAACGCCATCCTGTTGTCTCCTGCCCACTTCCATAGTCTGTCCAGATCCTTTTGGATCTGGAGTACCTGCTCCTCAGTTGTGGCCACTGCTCCAGTTTTAGTGTCATCTGCGAATTTGATCAGCAGACTGTTCACCCCTTCTTCCATGTCATTAATGAAAAGATTAAACAAGATTGGCTCCAGGACAGAGCCCTGGGGGACCCCGCTTGTCACTGGCCACCATCCTGATGATTCCCCACTAATGGTTACCTTCTGCTTTTGGTCAGTCAACCATGCCCTAATCCACCAGACAGTGCTTAGGTGTATCCCAAAACTCCTCAGTTTCTCCATCAGAATATCATGGGGCACTTTGTCAAAGGCCTTGCTGAAATCCAGGTATACCACATCCACTGCATCCCCTCCATCTAGCCATCTCGAAACCTTGTCATAGAATTCCACAAGGTTTGTCTGGCAGGACCTGTTTTTGCGGAAGCCGTGTTGTGTGGTTGTCAGCCTCCCTTCCCTATCTAGCATCACTAGATCTCTCTCTATTATGAGCCTTTCCATTGTTTTTCCTACAATGGACGTAAGGCTAACCGGTCTATAATTCCCCATGCCCTTTCTACTACCCTTTTTGAAAATTGGGTCCACTGATGCCACCCTCCAGTCCTCTGGAACTTCATCTGTTCTCCACGAGGTCTCAAAAATGGAGGCCAGCGGGTGTGAGAGAACCCCTGCCAACTCTCTAAGTACTCTCGGGTGTAACCCATCAGGGCCTGGCGCCTTTGTAATGTCCAATGCCCTGAGGAGCCCCTCGACTTCAAGGGGGGTGACTCTAATCTGTGCCCCTAAGTCCCCAGCCTCATCTAATCTCCTATGCGGATATCCCCCATCCTGCTTTGGGGAGAACACAGAGGCAAAATAGTCATTTAGCATCTGTGCCTGTTCCCTCATATCAGTCACTGGATCGCCTTCCTCCTTATTTAGTGGTCCCACCACTTGTCTCCCCTTCCTCTTCCTATTTACATGCTGAAAGCCCTTTTTGTCGCTCTTGATATTCTTGGCAAGTCTCAGCTCATAATCAGCCTTAGCCTTGCAAATATAGATGGCTGAAAGTAACCACAGCTTGTATGCATATTTTATTTTGTGGTGACTTGGTGCTTTAACTCTGCACATCATTTCTCAAGACACTGACTACAGTCTAGATGTCTGCAAGACAGATGCATAATTAGGGCTTCCCCAGAATTGTCAAGGGGACAGACAGACTTGACACTGCTTCCCAGTTGAGCTAAAAACCCAATGTCTGCCTGTCTCTCTTGACTGAAACAACACATCCCCTTTCCTGCCCATGTAAAAAGGCACTGGAGACAGTCCAGATACTTAGGAAGATCTAGTCACTCAGTCAGTGCAGACACTCTGGTCTTACTTCCAGAAAATAAAAGAATAGTATGACAGAGTTTTCCTTTCTCTGGATCCAATATATAGAATGCTTCAAAACAAAATAAAAATAATGCATTTCATCCTATTGATGCTTATGTCATAGGTGGGCCGAAAGCAGCCCGGCATGATCTGCTTTGGTTTGGTAACAGGACTACACAGTCTGTTGTACAACTGTGCATTTCAAACTCAGGATCTCTTAAACGTATGAACTAATTTCTGGGTTAAATTATCCTGGTTTAACCAGGGCTTGTTTTGTCATAGAACGCACCGGAACAGCGTTCCGGCACCTTTTTTTCCATGGGATTTTACGAAGTGATTTTGAATCGTAGCAGATCAGCAGCAAACATCATTAACATAGTGCCTGCTGGCTGCTATTGTGTCTGCTATCTGATAGTGAGATAGTGAGATAGTGAGGGCGCTGGCTGCTGCTCGGCTTGGGATTGGTTTGTGTGGTCGCGCGCTGAGTGCTTACTGCTGGCAGCGACATGAGTTCTGGCACCTTTTTTACAAAAAAAGCCTGGGTTTAACAGTAAAATAAATGCATGGCCCTGGGTTACAAAGGTCAGAGTTACAAACAACCTGTACTTATGAACAAACTGCCATACAGCCTTTTAGTTAAAAATACTGTTGAACCAACTCATTCTTATTTAAGCAGTGTTATCTTCAAATTTTCATAATGCAATTGATTTTCCACTTATAAATACATCTCAAAGTCTAGAAATGCAAGTTTCTATGACTTATATTATGCATACTTATCCTGAACAATGAATTTGGGGTGTTCCAAAATGGGACATAATGGAAACATGGGAGGAACAAAAATTTTATTTTTTTATTTCTTAGGAGTTTGAGTAAATATGAATAAAAAACAACAAAAATAGTATCCCCCAGATCCTTCTATCTAAGTAGAATTGGAGGCATTATTCATTTTTATAAGTTTAACAGCTTGCTCTCTGAAAAGCCTCACAGTATTTTATTAAATTTGGTATTTTGGTATTGGAAAAGCTCTATATTTTACACTGTTTACAAATCTTTACATGTTTATCACACCCAGCTATGAACCTTTCCATTTGCTTTTAGCCAGAATTTTATTCTTTAAAAACTGGATACAAGGGACTACACTGAAACATGAATAAAAATGTTGGTAATATCTCAGCTGTCACTACTGAAAGTTCAACTAATACAGATTTAATTTACTCCATTTCTTATTTTTTCCTGTACAGATTTAAGAGCAGTCTTATAATTTGTATAAACGAACTAGTTAGTATTTCTTGCTAACCGAATTCCTAAATAAGCAAAACTAGAAGAGCTCTGATCTAAATCAGATATTCTTTTAATTTCTTTTTGTTCTTCTAAATGAATGCTTGTACCTAGTAATACAGATTTCTCATAATTTATTTTTCATTTGGTATAGCACTTAAAATTCTCAGTATTTGCTTTAAAGTCTCTATACTTTTAATTGGATTTTCAGGGGAGAGAAGCATAACATATGCATAGAAATTTACTTCATGTTGCTCATTCCTTATTCTTATTCAAATAATATTAATATTTTCTATAATGGAAGCTGCAAGCAGCTGTATACCTAGAGCAAATAATAATGGGGATAAAGGATCAACCTGCCTTGTACCCCTATAAAGTACACAATTTTCAGAATCAAATCCATTAATCATTACTATTGAACATGTACCTTCCTGTTTTTTTTTAAACTGTGCTAAATATCTCACCAATATACAGCATTTTCGTAAGACTGAACATGTGCTCATTCCAGACAATCTAACGCTCTAAGAACATCTAGTGAGAGTACAGCCATTTTTTTGTTTCTTCAATATATTTAACACTGCACATTGCCCGTGCCTATATATAACTTCCTGACATTAACCCATACTGAAGTGAATGAATATATTTTGTAAAAAAAACTTAAAGGCTAAAATAGATTTTAAAATTTAGGCCTTGATTTTGTTAAGTCACAGGAGAAAAGATTGAAGGAAGAGTTACATCATTTCATTATTTTGGAATAGCTAATAATCTCACTAACTTCCAAGGTTTAGGTAATTTATTTCCACTTTGTATTGAATTCTAAATTTTCAAAAGATGTAGAACAATCTCAACTTCACATAGTTTATAGAAATTAGTTGTAAAACCATTAAACCCCGTTTTCCCCCTTTTAAAAGTTTTAAAATAGCTGTTTACATCTCCCTGGATATTATTAGAGAATTAAGATATATTTTATGTTTTTCTAAGATAGGAATAATTGAAAATTAATTTCAGACATTTTTGGTATCTAAATTGAATTCTACTTCTTACTTACATGATTTAGAATAGAACTTTTTAAACACTAGATATCTTTTGTTGTAAGGTTACCATCTATTGTTTTAATAAAATTAACTGCCCTTTTAGCAGCTTTCTTTCTTCATGCGTAAGTTATTAACTTGGAATTTTTATTCCCTATTCATAACAATTCTGTTTTTAATAAATCATTGCTATTTGAGTTTTGCTCTAACATTGCTAATTTTATTTGAGGTCAAATCGGATTTTTAGACTGTATTGCGATCATAAGTAAAGGTTGACTGCAAAGCCCTGCCCTCCCCTTCAGTCCCCCCTCCCTCCTTGCCCAACAGTGGGAAGGGAGGCCAATCAGCCTCCAGCTTTCTACAAAGAGAAAGCTGTCCTGTTGTGGTCCCCAGTGAGAGACCAATAGCACATGCTCCATGAGGCCATCCCTCTTCTTCCTCTAGCCCTTCCACTCCCTATAAATCTTTCTAAATATTTCCCAATTATAAAAAGCATGAGTCAAGAGCTTAATTATCAACTAGCACAATACTATAATTATTCAAGTGTAAGCAGTAAGCACATGTTTTGTTATGTAAGTAAGCAGCAGCAGCAGCAGGGAAATCCATTGCAGATTCAGATCCATGAGGAGGGAAAATTTAAGAACTGCCTTTTTCTGCTGATTTCCCCTCAAAATATACTCTCTAAAGCAGCCTCCCCCAACCTTGTGCCTTCCAGACATGTTTGGACTGCAACACCCACAATTTCCAGTCAATGGCCCTGCTGGATGGGAATCCTGAGAGCTGCAGTCCAGATGTCTCTGAAGGCCACCAGGTTGGAGAAGATTCTAAAGTTTCTCTAAAGTTGCTCTAATGTTTCTATTTGCATTTTAATGTTGCCTTCATTGGTACCAGGGCAAGCTTTCCTTCAAATGTAAACAGCAGGGCTAGAAAGGTAAATTTTTCCAGCATAGTGGCAAAGAGAAAGATACATTTCATCTCTCTGCCCTCCCCAAATTCAACAGCCTTCCCTGTGGCTATTTACATGAAAAAGTGTAAGTTAATTGCATTCATACAATTAATAACATATTTCGTTTGGCCCCCAGTTATTAAATGCAGGAGTATTTATCTGTTAGAACCCTGAGGAAAATACAGCAGTCTTGGAAGCTGGAAAATGACATAAGTCTTGTACTCAAAACTAAGAGAAGTAGCTGACATTCCCGAACATGTGAAACAATAATCTGATCCTAATAAAACAGACTACAAGAAGGTTGACAGCTGACAGATTATTCTGTAAAGTTATTTTACTTCAAACTTAGAAGCTAGCTATGACTAAGCTGCTTTGTAAGGATTAAAAAAAACAGACACAAGCAAGTCTTGTATTTAGATCCCCTTCCATTTTTTCCACTTGTAAAATCAGTTTATCTCATTAAAGAATTACATATGAACAAAAAGAAAGGAAGGGGTTTTGTAAAACAAGGCAGTAAAATAAGATTAGTGTAGTCTTGACTCCTCCAGATAACAACAAGAAACATCCTTCAATGGAAGGTCAGAAAGCTTTGCTTTTAATTATTTCACTTAAATTGGGTTGTTAAATCATTCTTATTTAACACCTAAACTCTGTACTAGCTTAGCCTGAGCTACTTTCTATTCTTGAAATTATAGAATTGGACAGGCTATCTGTTCAGTTCACCAAGGACAGAATGAATTAATGTAACCCTTGGGATCTGGACGAGACTGGGTACAACATGTAATTTCACTACTTGCTTTAGCACAACATGTAAAACCATGGTTTAGCACAGCTTGCCCCAGCCTGATATTTTGCAGATGTGTTGGACTACAACTCCCATAATCTACATCCAGTCAATAATACAAGGCCTCTGAGCAGAGGGCATGTCATCATCTACAAAACGTCAGCATTAAAATCCAGGCAAGGGAAAGCTGGTTTAGCACAGTGTACATGAGCAAAAACAGTAGCCAGGCTCAAACTCACAAAGTTCTCCCCTTTCTGCATGGCCAAGATAGCTTTGGGAGCATGGATCTTCAACTGTACTTAACTTGTAGTTTGTCAGATGTGACAAATCAGATGTGACAAACTGTGGCTAACTATGACTATTGCTAATTTCATACAAGCCAGCTTCAAATTGGAGTGTCTGATGCTGACTTGTTAAAGCAAGCCATAATTTTAACAAGTTTACTTTTAAGAACAAAGTTAACTATAACTAAAAATAAATGTTTGCAAAGTCCCCTTCCACTTCATGGAAAGAGGAAAAGCATAGAGAGAATGTGCTAGAACAAGCCTCATCCTTGTTTATTTAGTTTACTAAAACATGTTTTCATTAAAACAAGAGGAAAATTACCAAATCTTTATGGAGCTACCTTTACATAGCCTGTCCAAATCAGGACTTAATTATTAAGGTGTATCTGCATTACTCTTAGATAAGGCAGGAAGCCAATCTTGTTTGGTGTTACAATAAGCTGTGATACCAGAAAGAACACCAGAAAATGCTGGAATGGGTGTGAAGTAGAATGGGAAACTCCTATCAACTTTAAAATGATTTTAAAAGGGCATTTCTTAAAAAAGGGGGTTGCGGATGCACAGTGAGTTAAACTGCTGAGCTGCTCAGCTGGTTGAGCAAAAGGTTGACAGTTCAAATCCACAGGATGGGGTGAGCTTCTGTTGCCCTGTCCCAGCTCCTGCCAACCTTGCAGTTCGAAAGCATGCAAATATAAGTAGATAAAAAGGTACCACTTCAGTGGGAAGATAACAGCATTCCGTGCACTTCGGTGTTTAGTCATGCTGGCCACATGACCATGGAGACTGTCTGCGGACAAACGCTGGCTCCCTCGGCTAGGAAACGGAGATGAGCACCGCCTCCAAGAGTCAGACATGACTGGACTTTAATGTCATGAGGAAACCTTTACCTTTACCTTTATTTCTTTAAAACGCTAAACTCCACTTGTATTTTGAGACCCTTCTTGTCTTCTTACCACTGGCAGATAAAAAGGGCCTTTCCTCCCAAGCTGTAGTGTAATTGAGTCACCACCAAGGTGGTAGTATTGATTAAAAACTCCAACTCCTTTTGGTTACCTTTAAATAAGAATGGTCAGTGTAAATGATGGCTAACATAGCTGGCTTATCTGGTACAGACACATGTTAAAGACATTCTTTTAGGGCTGGCTTTGTTCCCAAGCCTGTGAAACAGACTGCTGAATTGCTATAACTTAAAAGAATATTTAATAATATTTAATAGTTGTGCTAATTCTTAAGAATGAACAGAATAAGGCAATTTTTAAACTTTTTAATAATAAAACTTTTCAATTGGAGCAATTACTATTTAAAAACCTAAAAGTGCAAGGTTAAGATTATTAAGTATTAAATACTAAATATTACCGAAAAAATTACTAGATGTAAATACTGATTCTAAATATATGTTTTGCAGCAAATATTTGAACATCTGGTCAATATTCACCAAGGTGGGTAATTGTTCAGCTATACAGTCACATATTCTTCAAAGTAAAGGAACTAAACAGGTTTAAACAGAAAGTTTATTAATGATTACAAAGCTGCTAGACTGTCACTTATTATTGATTTTCTTACTCAGTAGGCCTTTGTCAAGCCAAGAACCACCTGGGATAAGGGGGGGAGGGGGGAGGACATTTAAAAGCTAAGAGGAAAATATTCCACTATTGTTAAAAACATTATCACCTCCAACAGTGCGACAGTGATAGGGCTACAAATCTAAACAATCATTGGAAACAAACTATCAGAAGATCTTTCCAGTTAAAGAACATAGGATCAAATGGTTCTCTCCATTTTTCTGCATTTGTGCACTGAAAATTCCGTATAAATCACAAAGACAAGTATCCTAACAATTACCAAATGTCAGCCAATTTATGCAGTAGCTCTACCTCTTTGTATTTCCTTATTTGCCAGCTCTATAGTTAAATATTCTCCAAAGAAAGGAAACAAAACAGGTTAAAACAGAAGGGAACGGCCAAGACAGTAAGCTATCCACTAAAGGCCCCTTGTGATCTGCAGACAGCCTTAGGGAACAACCCTATGGACTCCCAACATTATTTGGTGGGTGGGGGGAGAGGGATTGGTTAGGTTGGGCTGGGCTTGGCTTGGTTTTGGTTTTGGAGTCCCAGTACAAAAGCCCTGTAACCTCAGTGCCAGGAATCTTAAGAACAAGTTCCTGCCCTGTTCCTCTTCCATCTGGCACTGCAGAAACTGCTGCAGTGCCTCTCTGAGGTTGCAAATGCACTTCCAAGAGAGGAGAAAGGGACATACTGGGGGACAGAGGCTGGGTCTCTTTATCTACACTAGACAGGTATTCAGAGGCTTATTGGCACTGAAAGAAGGGGCCACTGGACAGCACCCTTAGCAACATAATTCTGTCTTAGCCCTTAACTGTAATATAGGGATACTACTACTCACCTACTTTACAGCAGGGGTTCCCACTGCGGCACCCAAAATGGTACCCATGAATGGGTTCCCAGCACGGAGCTCAAGAGGACATGAATTGTTTCATAAAGCAAAAACCCCCTTTAAAAAGAATTATATGAATGTATTCAGATTTCTAACCAATATACATAAACTTCACCAAAAGTGGATCAAAGATCCAAAGAAGTATTCATTTGACGTTTGCCTCTGTTGGCCAGCCATCTATATCTCAAATGCATTGTAAAGTACTCAATTTTCCATTTTTCTGGGGTGGCATCCTTCCCAAAGAGGCTCACATGGCACTCATGTGAGGCTACGGCAAGGGGCGGCATAGAAATGTTTTAATAAATAAATAAATAAATAAATAAATAAATAAATAAATAAATAAATAAATAAAGTTGTTTGTAACACCAGATGAAAACCTTCCTATTTTCCCAGGAATTTTAGTATTACAAGATCTGTTGTTTAAAATCCTTTACTGTTTTTTAAATATTTGTGTAGGTGTACTTGAAACCTTTGCATTGATTCGTACTTCTACATTTATACTTTGCATTGATTCGTACTTCTACATTTAAAAACTTGTACAGTGTATTTTGTGGTGCATGTAATGATTTTAATTGTTGCAGACTGCCCAGGGAAATTCAGTTGTTGATCAATATAGCAATGCAAACTATCAACAAATAAATCCCTTGCATTATTGGAGGTATTTATTCCTCCAATTAGGTAATATCAATCCTTGAGCTGTCAAATAAATGTGAAGAATACATTTAGGCTGACCATATGTTACTTTCCACAAAGCAGGCAAAGAATTTAAAAGAATAAAATATATGTGTAATATCCTTCTCCCAAAAAGAAGCACCTAGGGGACATATGTTTAAAAGCAGCATTAGCTGTACTACACTGCCAGCAATTAGCTGAATTAAACAATACCTTATTAAAAAGACATTGCAGTGTTTAAGACACAAAACAAAAGCTTTGGCTGAGTAAGAAACAGCCTGGGATACAGAAGCCCGGTAGCAGATGCCAAAGCCTTGAAGCACTAAGTAGGTATTATGGTGGTGCCCACAGCAGTGTCTCACATTTGCAAATGTGTCCATGGGCCCCAGAAAGTCTGCCTTACGGGGTTCAGGCTCAGCATGAACATATTGCATCCTTAGGCAGCTAACTGAGTTATTGACACCTGCTCTGAGCCCCCTTTAAAAATGTAACTAGGAAGGAAAGTCACCATTTTAACTTCCCACAGTGCCTGCAGCCTAGTGTCACCCCAGGGCACTGCGGGACTTTAAACTGAGCTACTGCATGCCTGACAGCAGCAGCCTGATTTAAAACCATGTGACTTGGAGGGCACTAATTCTCTAAAAATGCCCCTGACACTGCAGCTCTACAGGACTTTGTGGAAAATGTAAACAGTGGCACCAGCCACACAGTGTTGATTCCTCAGCGTTGAAAGAATTGAGAGAAATTAAAATGGCAACTCACAACTATTGGGCACCCACGCTGAGTGCTGCCACCAAAAGCCAGGTAAAACCAAGAGGCTACTTTGCCAAAGGCCCTAAAGCCAGTCCTGCTAGGCTTGTTGCAGGGTTTAGAAAGATGATATGTGTGAAGCACTTTGAGCACTTGAAAGCCCTCTAGCAATGCTAATTTTTGCATTATTAGCATGAGAATTTTTCTTATCTGATTACCTGAGAGCCAATGTGATTTGGTGGTCAGAGTGTTAACACTGGAGACCTGGGAAATCAAGTTCTAGTCCATGCTTGGTCATGAAGCTGACTGGGTGCCTTTGGGCCAATCACTCTCAGGCTAGCTTAACCTAGCCTAAACCGGAGCTATATGAGCCACCTTGGGTCCCTTACAAGAGGAAAAATGGCAGGATATAAATACAATGTAATAACAATACTCTTTGCTGGACACCTCATTTTAACTTTCTGCAATATCAATACCATCAAAGCCATATATATACACCTGTCATTGAGATTTTAGTATCAAATATTAGACATAGTTATTATACATTGTTAAATCACTGTTGGGGGAAAAAGGATTAACAGTTAGAGAAAAAATCAGCTGCCAGCTTAAAAAAACAATCAAAAAGAGACTTTGAAAGAATGGAGCCCTCAGGTGCCAGGATTCAAGGCTTCAGCATTCCCTAAAAGGCCAGTTACATAAATCAAAGCCACTGAAATTAATGAGATTGCCAGTAATAATTTGCAGCACAGCTACCTCGTGTCCTCTTCCATGTCAGTGAACCTGAACTATTAAATGGTGCATGTCAAAAAGAGTGCTGAAAAATAATGAAGACAACTATTTCCTCTTGATCAGAGCTGCCTGGTAACCTCATGGGAGGAGCATGCCGTTTCTGTTTTGCTCCATTTTGAGTGGTTTTGTGCATTCAATGCAATGGCAACACATTTCATGCACAATGGCAAAACTTCTTAGGGAATGCAACTCCCTTTCATTGCAAAGGAAACCAAGTTAAACTTTGACAATGTATGCTCCATTTATTTCAGTGGGACTGAAGTGAATCCAACCTATCCAAACAAAAAACATTTTGCTAAACCAACTGGAAAGGAAGACTCCCCATGAACTCATCATCCTGCAATTGCCCCATGTGCTGCTGGTTTTTTTAAAAAAAGAAACATTCTCCTTAGCTCATCTGAGTATCTCCTGCCAACTTCTGCCAAGGGGGGAAGGGCCACAGGTGAGTGAAGAAGCACCTGCTTTGGATGCAAAAGATCACAGAATCATAGAAGAGATGGAAGGGGCCATGAAAGCCATTGAATTCAACCCCCTGCTGTTGCAGGACACCACATTACACCATTCCACTCAGATGGCTGTCAAGTTTCTCCTTGAATGTCTCTAGTGTGGGAGAGCCCACCATCTCTCTAAGCAACTGTTTCCAGGTTCAAGCTTTGGAATCCCCAGATAGAGCAGGAAAAACTCCAGCCTGAAATTGCCAGGCAGTGTCAACTTTAGTGGACAAGGTGAACCAAGACTCAGTTGGCAGCTTTCTATGTTCCTATGACTTGTCTGTAGCCAACACTGGTATTCAGGAAATTACAAGAGCTCAGCCTTTCCATGTAACATCTGTCCAAGCAACCTGGAAGACTCTCCAAACAGTTACCCCCTCAAGTCAGAATTACAGCTAAAGTTCTCAGTGACGGAGACAGAGATGCACAGACGCCTCACCATCCATTTCCTCTGCTTGTTGATCATGATGTAGGCAGATTTCCTACCATCATGCCTGAGCCTAATTCAGGAGGAGGGATCAATCATTCTTTTTTGTCCTACTTTTTTGTGACATCTGAAATGGTCTTACTCAAGTGATTCTGCCATTTTCTCCCTTTATGCAATGAACCACACTATGAGCCAGTTTGCGAATTCTTGATAAGGACATTTTTGAGACAGATATCACAAAAGCATGTAGTTAAAGCAAGGCATCCTGCCGAGATGAAGCTTTGCTTCAAAACAAATCTGCAAGTCAGAAAAGCTAGCTTGCATACCCTACCTGCCTATAGCACTAAGATGGTTAGTCATCAGGTGTGTGAAAAATGGATCTTCAAACTCAAGCAACCTTAATGTCCTGTTGGTCATGAAACCTGCATATCTGCCTACAGTGTTACTGTAATGGGCTTAAATGCCAAATCTGGGGTATTAAGGATGCCAAGGATTGTATCTAAGGATCATACAAGGGATATAAAAATAATATCAGTAGATAGTATATTCTGATATGCTCCACAGGATCCCAGTTCTAATAGCATTAAGTATGCTGTAATTGAAAAAATGTTCAAATAGAGGCTCAATTTCTAGAGCAGAAGATTATTATTTACTTGGCAGAAAACTTAGCAGAGCTAACTCCCTCATGAGGCATAACAATGCACATACTCATTTGAGGACAATATGAATGCCTACAAAACTGATTTAAGATTAAATTGAATGCCAAGGGGAGTTTAGTATAATTCATTGGTTGCCCCTTTCATTCAGGAGAAAACAAAGGGGTTTCTTTTACATGTTGTTCTCTGAAAGGGCATGGGAAGACACCTAAGAAGGCCACTAATGAGTCCTACTAGGAGGTTTGAGAAGGACAAAAGTCCTGTCCTCCACTAATGTTGCACAGAAGGGCACTGACAAGAGGTGCAAAAAGAGAGATGGTGCCTACTTATTCAGTTCCATTCAGATACTATCACGGAAAGCGTAATCTGCATGCCCTCAACACTGAGATCACCGCAATTCAGAGAGTCCTCTAATGCAGAAATAAAGAGCAGGATGCAAGGAAGCATGTAGTACCCACTCAGTGAGTACAAGTTGTTTTCCTCTTGTAGGTTCAGTGCAGTACTCCACATGAGATTACATGAGCAAGCTCTCTGTCCTGCAAAAACAAATAGTTCATAACTTGAAAACATCATGCAAGACAGTTTTGCCAAAGCTCATTTCATGTCAGTTCTGTGGGCATCAAAGCATGACCTTTGACCAAAGCAGAAGACATAGACTCTGGCTGCTCTTCAGAAGATGGTAGCATAAAAACTCTGGCAACGGCAGTGGACATAACCACATACCTAGCAGACAGTGCTAAGTTAAGACAAGCCATTCCTTCCATCATGTCATGGCAATGTAATGTAGCTCAGATAGGCCACCAAGAAGGGCACTGAGATGTAGTCGAGCCACTTCTTTCATGGACACTGTAAGAATGAAAAGCAAAGTCCTAAAAGTCTTAATGTCTTGAATACAAATTTGCTGAATCCTGTACACAAGGGCACTCCATAGGGGCAAGTCCATGGAACCCATGAAGAAAAACTGCTCATTACAATTTAAGATATCAGTTGTGAGTGTTACATATAGGGGAAATCCACTGGTCAGGGACTGGTTTTGGGAACTGGAACACAGTATAATGTAACTCACTGGAAAGAATGTCCCCATGTTACAACACAGTATCAGCTGAAATTATACGAGTCAATGAATGGGCCAGAATGCCAAATGAAAATGGCCACTAAGCAGTCAGCTTGATGCAGTGTATGCTAGCACAGAATCAACTCTCAAGGCGTCATATCTTTGATGGAGTGGCAGGTAGGAATGTTGCTTAAATTTGCAATCTGTGACTGCAGAAATAATTTATATGGCCCTTTATGAACCCCCTAAATTATGCATTAAACTATTTTCTCACAATAACAATATCAAGTGCAAGACTCAGAGGGGATATGTTGGCGACATACCGGTATGTGAGGGGATGTCACATGGAGATGGGTAGAGACCTGTTCTCCCCTGCAGAGGAAGGCAGAATGCGCTCCAACGGAGCAAAGCTCAGGGAGCCAAGGTTTCATTTGGATGACAGTCAGGACCCCGAGGGTGTGGAATGGACTTCCACGAGAGGTCGTTGAGGCCCCATCGGTGCGGGTGTTCAAGGATAGGCTGGACATCCACATGGTGGGCATGTCGTGAGCAGAGCTGGCTGGTGCCGGAGGTCAGACTAGATGGCCCGGGAGACCCCTTCTGACTCGCTCTGTTTTCTATGTTTCTGTGTTTCGATATTTCCATTATGCAGACAATTTAACATTATCATTTGCAAAGCCACATCTATCAGCATCAGATTTGTAAAATATACTAAACAGTATAGGGAGGTTTGAGGATATAAAGTTAATTCTTCAAATATTCTACAAAATGTTACAGATCTGGTTGTGAGCCAAGAACCCTGAGAACTGCCCATCTCTCCGGACCGCCTCTGCAGCAAAGAGAACCAATCACTGAAATTGTTGCCCCTTCGTGCCTTATATGGAGTGCTGCTGAGCATGTGCAAGCTGCGGCATTTTCTGACCAATCATGGAATACTGCTGAGCATGTGCAAATCACAGCATCTTCTGACCAATCAGGGAACAATGAGTTATCTAGTGATTGCTGGTTGTATAAAGGCTATAGCTCTTCCCATTTTCTTTGTCCCCTTTTGGCACCCACAAGCTTGCGTTCTGTTTTCTGGATTTTGGAATAAATCTTACCTTATTTCTCAAGAAACTTCCTGCCTCTGCAAATCATCCCCCCTTTTTGGGGTAACATGGTCAGTATTAATTGTGGAATTAAATGGACAAACAAAACAATGAAATATGTTTGTATGTTATTACCAGCTAATATAGGTGAATGTTATAATCTTCATTATTTGACTATGATGAAGTGAACTTTAAATATGAATGGTCTTTATTTATTTTTACAAAAAACATCTTAGTTGATATTCCAAGTTAGTTGATGATTCCAAGATTAGAGTCAGAAATATGAAGATAATGTGTTGGAAATTATATGAGTGGAGCCAGCTTGTGTCCAAGGTCATACTAGATGCCGCAGGAGACCCCTTCTGACTTGCTGTGTTTCTATATTTGGGAAGGTAAAAAAGTAAGAACAGCACCAATAACTATGGAAAGCTCTTTTGAAGAGAGGCATAAATATCTAATGCTAAGCAATTAAAAGCAATGCTTCAATGGATAAATCCACGTGATAATTTGAAACATTATTTTAAATCCATCATCAGCTTTACTAAGATATAGTAGGAAAAAGCTGAGTGAAACAGATTTTTTACATTTTTGTACATGTAATAATATGTAATTTGTGAAGACGTGATCATCATTCTTGTCAACATAAGTTTTTACATTCATGTGACAGATATGGGATAGGAAAATACAAGATCAATTACTGCCATGTCGATACACAAAGCATTGCTCTTATTCATACAGTGTACTCGTTTCCCACCTATCTACGTAACTACCATGGTGGTTTTCAAATATACAGAAGTCCAATACACTCACTTTTGAGTTTTCAAGATCTAGGGCACAACCCAATGAGGCTGCCATAACTCTCCAGGGCAGGTCAACTCAGGCTGTTCCTCTCAACCTGCTAAGCAACCAGACAGCTGATTTTGGCCATCAAATGGTGATGCCTCAGTGGGAGAGGGGAGCAGGCTGAGGCATCACTAGAATATGTCGTATCTTGGCAGTAGTGGTCTATTCGCCCCCAATGCTCTAAACTCTTTCCCTGTGGTCATATTTATAACCTCAGGAGAAGGAGCTGATAGGATGTTCTTTACATGCTAGCTGTGGGCGGGGGGGGGGGGGGGGGGCAGCTGAGGGCATTCTGAGTTCAGATCCTCAGCTCTGAGTTCAGAGTTATTTTCCAGTCTCAGAGCTGGAAGTCCAAATGGTCCTCTGCCCCTCCAGATGCTGTCACGATGTGCGGGAAGTCATGCAAGAAGAAAAAAACATGACAGGACAGATGAATTTGGCAGCACTGTCAAATGTAAACTGGAAGAAAGCCAAAAAAAAAAAAATTAGAACACTATGTAGTGAATTTGAACAATGTCTAGAAGGCAGTGTCTCTAGTAGGAGAAAGGGTGTTCAGCAGCCATAGGTACATGGGTAATTCTGCTGCCATCGCAAGGCATTTCGTCTGTTATCCTTTTCAGTCAAAAGAACTCAATAGTTTTTAAGTGGCTTTGAGTTCAATTCACCAATAAACTGTCCTTTATAAAAAACACAGAAAAAAGGGATCACTTAAACCAGAGGGGAGCATCTGTATTGAGTGGGTTATAAAGGAAGAACAGCAAGAAGGTTATTAAATTTGACAGGTAGTGTAGAGGACTTTCAGAGCATCCAGAAGCCAGGATAATTTGGGGGGAGTCATAACAGGGTCTAACATACAGCCAAAATTTGTTCTGGTTAGGTCCAACTGCAGAGACAGTTCCTTGGTAACAATTCCAGCAAAAAAAAAAAAAAAAAAAAAACAAATTACACCTGTGTTTGCTGTGGGGCAAAAATAAAATAAAATAAAAAAACTATGTTGCTTTACTAAAGCGACTTTGCCTTCCTTGTCTCCCAATAAGGAAAGTTAGCTTGTGGCTTACTGGCAACATTTCATTTTCCTCTGAAATGGAGGAAAGAGAGGAACTTTAACATTCAAAACTTCGTAACTTGTGTTTTGGCATGGAATAAGAAATGTGCATAAGTTCAGGCAGACAGTGTGGAACCCTGCAAACAAGGGACATGTATAAGCTTATCTTTGCCTGTTCATGATCTTCATCTATTCTCAATCAGGGTATTCTACTGTTCGATAACCTTTCACACCAGTGGTTTCATGCTTCCCAGTTTATGCTTGAAACTAATTTGTGATAACCTTGACTGAATCAGGCCCTTAGAGTTTTGCAGCTTTCTTTTTGGACCATGGAAGCCATGGCATTTTGAGCCATAAAATGGGTGCCATGGGAGGCATGTCAAAGGACAAATTACCTGACCAAAATATCGCACACAAGACAGAGGGGCCCCATAACAGACAACTCCTTTGCACCACCTCTTTCAGAGCAATTCTTGTTGCAGTAGGAGAAGTAGAAAACTTTGCTGGGCACCTGTAGACACCACATTACCTACTCCTAATCAAAGATCTTAGTATCCCTCAGTATCCCTTTTCTGCTTATTATTATATAGCCTTTTTGAGGTTGTTTGTTGGTTTGTTTGTTTATGCTAGTCTGGATTTCCTCTGGTAGCTGGTAGCTTAGGTCAAAGCAACTCAGAGTGACTGGCTGAGCGGAAGACTATAGGAAAGGCAGAGTATCATATGATAGTAAGCAGAAAGGAAAATGCTATGTTGGTCCCACAACGGCCTAAACCAGTTCAACAATACCACTGGAAAAAGCTAGCAAGAAATAAGGAGGCATAATATAGTCTAGTGCTACCAAATTTAAATCTTTATCTACCAAATACAATATTTAAGAACTGCAACTGGTAAAAACAACTCTGATCAGGGCACCTTTATTTGCTGAATCAAATAAAGCAATTTGCCAGCTTGCTTTAGAGAGTCATTTATCCCATTAAAACCACAGTGCCAATTAAATATCCTTACTGCAACACCAAGCTTTAATTCTTCTTCTTTGTCCTTTGCTTTCTTCATTCCACCATGCTTTGCAAAACTGTATTTTCCATGTGTTCCATGTAACTCAATATTTAGGGCTGCTTCACTTTGTCTTAGGTGAGTGTCACTTCCATGTAGAAAAAAGCAAGTACACTGCATACACATGCTAACAAATCATCACTAGACCTGTTCAGAAAGTTCTGCCACTCACTGGATGAAAACATGTGGTGGGAACGTGGTCATGATGACTAACACCACTCCAAGCATCACACACACTGCCTAACCACTCCTGGAGTCTGTGCATACAGTGCAAATCTTTGCACAGAGGAAGGCTTTAAAAACTTTCAAATTATCAGGAGCTCGGCTGGTTCAATGGCTATGCACATTTGGTTGTGTCTCTCTGCAGAGGCACATCATGCACATGGACATCAGGGGGTAGAGCTAGTCAGTATTCATAACGTCAGGGGTGGCGATAGTAGGTATAGTCCCGTTTTTCCCACCTCCACCGTATGTTCATCCAACCTCTGAAGGAACTTCTGAATAGGGCTCACATCATGCCATTCTGGCTACATGTTAATATTCCACTGTGCCCACTCTCAAAAACAGTTATACGCATTTGCTGCAGGTGATGGTTTACATGACGCACACATACTTTTTCCTACACAGATGTCATCTCCAAGTTTGAAAAGTGTCATCTGTGAGGCAACCCATGAGTTTATATAAGGCATGTATAACTACGGTGTATGTTCCAGTGTTAATGCATATAAACAGACCTCTCTGAAGTCATTTAAGTACCGGTTCTTAACCATGCAATCTTCCTGCCACATACTGGACGATCTTTAATCAGAATTCAGTAACCACCATGAAAGGAGAAAGGGATAACTTTTGCAGTGTCCAGAAGGCTACTGAACAGAGCTAGTCGCCATATCTAATCAAGCTGACCCTTCTCTACTCAAAGTGTCTTTCCATAGCAGGAAAACAAAAAAGTTGTTCTTGCATGGTTCTGAAAGTGAATAGTTGACCTCTGTTGAAATTCTTTCTGCTGCTGTGTTATAATTCTTTCAAAGTTTTGTTTCCCCGGTAAATGGTTAGCAGCGCACTGCTTATAGCTGCCCTCAGCTTGCAAACTGCGAGTGTCCTAGTTCTGCCAGAACAGATACAGAGAACACTCCATGAGAGAAGTAAGAAAGGCACCGTGTACAGGTGGCTGCTTTCTGCCCAGAAGCATTGAAGGAAGCAGTTCTGAGAAGCAGAAGCATTTTAGAAGCAAGAAGAGAAAGAGTGAAGTCATCCTCCAATGACCTCGTCCCGGCAATAAGCCCTGTGAAGTACAACGGGATCTGTTACCAACTAAATGTACACAGGATTAGGGTTTCCCAGCTGAACCCGACGTGATGTGGGAGATCAGGCCTGGAGCTCTCAATGCTTTACAGTTGTTGTGGTCTTTAATAAGCTTAAATACAGCTTACAGGGAGGTAGGAGCTCCGTCTTTGGTTCAAGACCATGTTACAGATACTTGTACCTTTTCCTGGCAGCAGAACCAATGGCAGGTTCAGCACAGTGTGATTCAGTCTGGAAAAAGTGCAGGGAAGAAGATCCTTAGTCTTCTGCCTGAAAGATGGGGCCAGAGCATATTTTCCTTTAATTTTGTAATCTGAGGGCAAAACACTCTTCATCCCAGCACCCCCACTATGATCAAAATCAGAGCCCCCCCTTCTTTTAAACTGATTTTTTTGTCAAGAAAAAAGGCCACATCTCCAGTGTCACACCTATTGCCCCTTCACAATCTCTTAACTTTTTGTGATTGAATCAGTGATACAGTATAGAAGCAAGCAGGTGTTTCCAGCTGTATTTATCTAATTCCACATCTAATCACAACTTTCTTAATATTCTGGTACAACAGAGAGTAAAGAATTAAACATAGCCTGCCCTAACCTGGAGCACTCTAAATGCCCTGCACAATCATTCCTGGCCACATGTTGTTTGGGGATTATGAGACTTGCAGTTTGAAATATCTGGAGGGCACCAGGATGGTGAAGGCTGATGTAATGGCTCTCTGTACAGACCAACAGAGAGACATCAATGTGTCTTAATCTCCCCCCATCTAGTCCATAGCAGTTCTTCCTCCAGTCAGGAGTTGGGAAACCCTTCAGTCCTTTCAGGCAGAGTATTCATTTCAGATCTGGTTCTGATACAACAAGCAAACAAAAAACCCAGAAGGAGTCTTCTTTTCCCTTTTCAAATCATATTGCTATAGTAAAATCACACCAATTTAGAAAGGGGCTTAGAAAACCATTTTAAAGCCTCGTACCCTGTCTTTTGATCAAGTTATCACTAAGCCATCCTGCAACAGATGGCAACAAAAACAAAAACTGACAAACATGCACACAACCTAGTGGTCCTTGGCCCTTTGGCTGATAGATCAAGCCAGAATTTGTTTCACTTTGCTGTACCAAAGTAACCGGCTGTTAGAGACAAGTGTTCGTTCAAGCAGGGAATGGTGGAAATAGGCTCTATGCTAGCCACTCCTTCTCTGGATGATAGATGGGATCCGGGCTGGTTTACTCCTTGCCATAACGTTCTTTCTAGAAGCCAAGTGGGCACCTACCATTGCCTCTTAGACCTCTGGCTGAAAGACGGGCTGGAGTATGCTTTCCTTCAATTCTGTAGTTTGAGGGCAAAAGTATGAATCACACTCCAAGTTCAGGAAAGACAAATGTTGGTTCTGTGGTGTAGACATTTGATGTAGTCTGCCAGGAAAGTAGCTAAAGTTACCAAAGTCATACACAGGGACTTTCTATTACATCATTTTTAATTTTTCTTTTAGAGTACAAAGGAAATTTATATAATATTAATTTAAACCATATAACCATTTCAAATATGATTGTGCAATTCAATGTGAGTTTTAGATGATGATTCAAAATGGGATACAAACCTCACTAATTCAAGCAGTTTTATTTTAATTTCCTGTTATTTAAAATTATGACAGAATCATACATAATGCAGTAGAGTTATGAAAGAAAGAAAAGCATGTCCTGCCTAATGGTAAAGGATTTTAAATACAGAAAATCTAAAATAATCTAGACTCAATTTTCTGCTACTATAGTTAAAACAATTATCACTTTTTTCAATGCAACTTGTGTGTTGATGGAATTTCTGGCAGCATGAACCAAAAATAAACTAGCATAACCACAAAAATGCCAAGTGAAGTAATGGAATGGTTTAGCTGGTCATCCAAGAGGCCAATAAAATCTTTTTTTTCTTTTTCTTCTTCTTTTTTGTATTGAAGTATTGCTAGAAATAACTAAACAGTATTGTACTCCAGTTTTAATTTTTTTGGTTGCACTTCAGGTCACAAAGCAATTTGTAGAACTGTTCTGTATTACAAGAAGATGGAAAATGACCCTTTACAATGACTTTCACCTTTATGAATTAACTATTAGCTAAGCATCTTCAAGCTTACACTGACTGAGACAGATAATTGGAAATGGTGAAGGGTGGGGAGAGGTTATCAAAATTATTCCACACAGAATCAAACTTTGTCCAGATAGTGAACAAACAGGAAATTATTGTGAATGAAAAGTAGCCCTTTAACACAAAATAGCACCTATGTCCTGAAACTGATGGAAGAAACACATCTACAAGCAGTTTCATCTTGCAAGGACCAAAAATGTTTTAAATGCTCATTATTTACCAACAAGGAATGGCTATAGCTCAGTGGAAGAGCTTTCTGTTCGCTTACAGAGCCTCTAGCATCTTCAGGTAGGTCAGGGTGAAAACTTGTGTCAGAAACCATGGAAAGCAGTATGACCCAGGGGTATACCCTGATGTTCCAGGTATTTTGGACCCCATCTCTCATAAATCTTCACCACTGGCCAAGTTGACCAGGGAATTGTTGTCCAAAACATTTGGAAGGCATCAGTTTGCTCACCCCTGAAGTAAACACTCAGGAACCAAATGAACAATCCAACTTGCTGCAAGGAAACTTCCTAGGTTAAATCCATCATATAAGTGAACCAGCCCCAAGCCGTCCTAGGCGTGTTTCACGATGGATGGGATAGAAATGTTTTAAATAAATAAAATAAATCACTAGTGCAAATCATGTTTGACTAGGACACACACTGACTGAAATGTTGCTTACTACCAAAACTAAAAACAAAACTACCACAATTTTTAAGTAAGCGTGATACTGAATATGGCGAATATAGATTCTACATTATAAAGATTAATAGTAACATCTGCACATTTGTTAAGTGTTTCTGGTTTCAATTTTGTAAAAAAAAACCCTGCCTAATTTTAAATAATTGAAAATATATCCCTAGTGGGCTTCCTCAAATGTTCAAGATTATTTTTCTCTCAAAAATATTTGGTTTTGAAATTTGAAAGTCTATAAATTTTTTACTGACTTGACAGAAATACCATTCAGGTAAACCAAGACTGCAATGTCCTTTGCGTCAGAAAGGCTAGACAATCTTTCCCAAATATATGATAGCTATTTTCCAGAGAAAGTTTGCATCTGTGGCATGCGTTTCACAGCAAGTCCATGCAGCATCTCTCAAATGGCAGTGAGGCAAGCGTTGTGAATATTCCAGATGGCACAAAATGAGCTATATTAGAATTCTGTGCTCCATTATCACAACCTGGTTGTCAGCCACTTGTCTGGAGCAAACCTTTCACTTCTGGGTAAGTAGCTGTCCAGTACCTACTGAAGTTGTCCTATAAACACAAGTGGGAAGCAGAAAAACATTTTCTATGAGCTTACAAGTATAAATATGCTTATCTGCAAGACAGGGTTATGGTAAAAGAGAGGGTAAAAAAGGAACAACCAATTTCCAAGCACCAACTACACAGTCAAAATCTATGCAGAAATCTGGTGGCAGAATTATGTTTTCTGAACATAAGTAAAAACATTTCAGCTTTTACTTGATTTTAAAAAGGGGTCCTGGTTTGCCAGGCTGCAAAAATATGCCTGTGTGTGAGCAATTAACATAAAACATAAAAAGATCCATATTCAATGTAGTACTGAGATTTGAAGGATAAGCCACAGCAACTTGAAAGAACTGGAAGTTGGTAAAAATAAGTTCCTGAGATACCTACATCTCCAAAGGTAGCCCACTTATTTTATAAGAGGGTCTTACCTAAGGGAGCTTGTCTAAGTTATGTCAAGAGTACCTAGTCTCCAAAAATCTGTTACCAAGTATTTTAACTATCCCAGGAGCCAAAAACAAGTCGAAAGACAATAGATGGACTGGATCGGAAAATAGCCAAGACTTCTTTCACATTCCCTGAATGCTGTTGTTTATTTAAAATGGATCATGAAATAGCCCAATATCTACAAACTTTCAATTTTGCTGAAGTTTGCTGAAAGTTCCAAGAAATCTGTGCACAGTGGAGATAGTGCACAGTATTAATTACTGTAATACTGTAATACTTACAGTGCACAGTATTACTTTCTGTACTGCCCTTTATATCAAAACCTCAGGAAAAGATTCTTGGGACAAATCTTGGCAACTTTACAGGGCAAATGTGTCTACATGAAGATCTGCTGGTCAGCGTCACATGCACAAACAGCTTCATTTGCTAAAACTGTGTAGCATATTTATGTAGTCACTCTGAATGCTAATGCAAATGACTGCGCAGGCGAAGGGTGAACCTGATTTATGTTTTGTCATTACATTTTATGTTTTGTTATTACATTAAACTACATTATTTGCAAAGACTATTAGTCATACAGAATAAAATGTTTGACTCTGACACGTGTGTGTGTACGTACATACGCGCATTTCATTAAAACACTGTCTTACATCTGAGGGACAAGGCATGAGTGTCCTAAAATGTCTATGTCAGGATAGTGCCAGTTACAAAAAGATCCCTGGCTGAGATGCTGGACACTAACTTGCACAAATTTGAATATGTTAATTTACACAGGCAAATATATTGTGCTGTGGCAGCAACCCTCTCCTCTCAGTCTGCAGATTTCCCTGCACTGGACAACTCAAATGAGGTTAGAAGCCCACAAAAGGATATTTCTCTCCCCAACCCCTGAAGAGCCTATAGGGACAAAGGGGGAACAAAGGTGCTACAGCCGTTCTCTCCTGTTCCACCCAAACTCAAATTGGCTTTAAGCCCAGCTCTTCAGGCTCAGGGCAGCCAATCAGGGAGCCCTATTTACCCCCCCCCCCCCCAGCATCACAAATGAATAAACTTTGATTGGGGCCCCTTTGGAGTTTCCTTTCTCACTCCACATCCCCTCTGCTCAGAGGAAAAAATGCTTCAAGTTTGGCTCAAAAGGTTCCGGGTCAAATAGCAAAGATTCAGGGCCCCAACCCCGAAGGACATCCCCTAATGCCATTCTCGGCATATGCTTTAAGTTTAAGCTATACTAATCAAACCAAAACACCCATCTATGGAAATATCAACCTTGAAGAATAAGAGAGCATGCAGTGAATATAGTCTGACTTCAATAAGACCAAAGCATTTTTAATGCAAGTATGCTATCTTTAAGTAGTTTGTGGACTGAAGCATAAAGAGTGCTTCATTTCATTCTCCTCCCCTCAAAGGGACGAATGGGAAGAAAGTAGGTACAATTCAATTTGGTGCCAGAGTGCAAAGTTTTGCTTTATATTAAATAAGACCAAACAGGAAGCCCTGCATTTATGTAACTATGCAAGGCACCACAGTGACTAACACCTTATAAAGGAATGGAAAATGGAAGGGTGGAGAAACACTGAACATTATATAGCAGCTGACTTTTTATTGTTGACCTACCAAAATCTAACCATGGCTACTAGAAAAACAATTTAACAAAATCAATTGTAGCCAGAAGTCCTGGAAAATTATTCCCTTACTTAAAAACCACTATGCAGTCTAATCAGTAGACCACAGTAGCTCTTGAATGTATTTATAAGAATATGACACAAACACATCACAAACATACAGAATATTGTAAAATGGAGATCAAGGTTCAAATCATACTCTGCCCAGAAGTGCCTTTGGACCACACGTGCTCCCCCACTCTCCCAGGGGTGCTGCGTGAGCAAAATGGGTATGGACAAGTATATATGCCACCCAAGCTCCTCAGAGGAAGGGAGGAATAGAAATGAAACAGGAAAATAGAATACAATATTGAAGATTAGGATACTGAGGGGGGAAATCTTCATTTTAATGGATATGCATTTTCTTCAGTTTCTGATGTCAGCAATGTGAAATAACAGGTTTCATCACAGACAAGCCAGATGCACTCCTGGTCAGTAGAAAGGCAGATTACAGAAAGGGAATTCGACCTGTGGAGGGTGGAGTCACCCTTGAAGACTCTAGCACATAGTTTGGGTTTACTCCCAGATTCTGCCCTGAACATGGATGCCCAGGTGTTGCTAGTAGCCAGGAGTGCATTTGCACAACTGCCTCTAGTATGCCAACTGTGCCCATTGTTGGAGATAGCAAACCTAGCCTCAGTAGACCTTATTTGGACTACTACTGTAATACTTTCTACATGGGACCATCTCTGGAAAGTCTTTGGAAACTTCAGTGGGTCCAGAACAGAGCACCAGCCTGTTGTCTTGTACCAGTTAGGAGTCGGTGAATCCCTCCTTATACTATTTTCACTGGTCAATGGTATGTTTGAAGTATTGGTTATAGCATATAAAGTCCCATGTAACTTGAGACTTTCTTCCCATAGATCCCTGCCTAGTTTTTAAGATCTTTAGGAGAGGCCCTTCTCTCAGTCCCACCGCCACTGGAGGCACTTTTGGTGGCAATGCAAGTGAAGGCCTTCTCTGTGACTGCTACCAGGGGCCAGGTTGGCTCCCTTTTTGTTATCTTTCTATCACCAGGCCAGGAAAGCAGCCAAAGATGTTTATATTCAGGAAAGACATGAAAACTGGTTTGTAACTGAAAGCAGTTTTAACTGGTTGGGTGCTGAGTACTTCTTTTTTATATTTTTCTTAAGCTCTTAGGTTTGGCTTAAGATTGTTTTTATCTGTATTTTACTGTTGTTAGCAACCTGGCATGCCATTTTTGGCAGAAAGGTAGAATATTTTGTTGCTGTCATTGTTTAGTGGCAAAGATGTGCCCAACTCATCCTGACCCATGCAGTTAAATAAATACAATCATTTTGTGTGTTCTGTTATTGAGAGACAGTGTGAATGTGGGGTGGGCTAGAGAGCTGGACTGGGGACTAGGGAGATTGGGGTTCTAGTCCCCACTCAGCCATGAAGTTCACTGGTTGAGTCACATCCTTTCAGCCTAACCTTCCTCACAGAGTTGTTGCTGTGTGGATAAAATGGAATGTTGAAGGGTTATGCAAGCCACCTTGGGTTCCTAGCAAGAGTGGAATATAAATGAGGTGGAATAACAACAACAACATTCTTAAAAAACAAGCAGGAAGAATTTTCCCAAAAAAAAGCCCATTCTCTAACTGCTCTTTCAGTTCTTCCTACAGCCACATCTAATCAATCACACTTCTGGGGGTCAAGTTAGAGTGTGAAAGGAAGAGACAGATTTGCTGCAGCACTGCTGGATGTTTTCCTCTTGTATTGGCTTCGGAATTGCAGTGCTGGATTGAAAGAAGCAAGACAGACTGAAAGACGCAGGATATAGCCATGCAAGGCCATAGTAACAAAATATCAAGAAGCCAATGAATTATATCAGTGAGCTGCATGCAGGACCTGCCAAATATCCATACAAGATTTACTTTTGTAAATCCAACTGTCTTGAGCTGGGATCACACCCAAGTAAGTATGCATAAGATGCAGATTTATAGCCAAGAAGGCTTTCTTAAGGTCCCAGATTGCACCGAAATATACTGGGACTGGCCACCCAAAACAAAACAAGGGTGTGGTCCTTTCTCAACACATGAGATGTCTGTTCCAAATAAGCAAGAGTTTTATTAACAGAAACGAGTGGAACTGCCTGGAGTAGCAACAACCCAGAGCTTGCAGATTGAGATGTAGATCCTCTATATAAAAGGCTTTCAGTGATGCGTATGCAGTGGTTCGTGGGAATGGAGATCCTATTTCCTAGAGCTCAAGAAACACTTGCCAAACCGAGAGGAATCCACAAGGAAGCAGTCCAAAAGGTACTTCTACATGACTCTGATAACCTAGCTCTATCTTTAATGCACATACATGCAGCAAATATTTGATGCATGCCATTTCCAAAGACTGCACCTTATTTCACACCGTAACACTGTCACTGGTTATATAACACACTGCTCAGTCACATCTCCAAGAGAGGCATAATTAATGCCTTGTTCTAAATCACTTGCACTCTCTCACTTGAGAGAAAATTCTGGCTTTCCTCCTACACCTTCCCTAAAATCCAAGACCATCTGCTTGAAATTTCACTCCATTCAACAGGAGATTTGCTTAACTGACATGTTTTCTTAAAAGGAGAGAGTCCTGTTTCTGAATTGCTCCTTTGTTAATAAATAAATAATCAATACAATGGTGGGGGGCTGAAAACCCCTAACATATCAAGTCACAAACTATAAATAACATGAGAGCTAGGTAGAAGATTTAATTACAAGAGTCACAACTTCCAGCTTTTTCTACAATGCAAAATTAATTTGTGAAGAGGCTTTCTTCAATTTGTGAAGAGGCTCTGCCCCAATTTCATTTCTTCCTCTTTCTCCTGATATTCCTCTAAATCTAAATATTCCACTTCTTGCATAAACGCACACACACAAAGATTGCTTTGCCATTTCCTTGACCCCAGCCCTGCAACATCCTTATCTCTTTATTGGCAAACCAGAACTCCCTGCCGCCATCTTCCCTCACTTCATTATAGTTATCATGTGCAATATACCAGCCCAGTGTTAAGGGATGAAGTGCCAATCACTCATTTTTCTTTCTGTACGCGTGGGAAAAATAATACTTGCACTGTGCATTCCTAAGCCTTGTCAGTAAATTAATTTCCCCACTTTTATCTAGCACAGTGCATAATCTATCACGTATGCAATAGATCTGCATGTGCCTCTTCAAAAGATCGCCCAAATGTAGTGTTGCACGTATGGTCCAAGATTCACTTGCCTGCACATGTGAAGACACAAAATCCTGCTAACAGTTCACATTAACATGAAGACTCGTCTATTGTATTCCATTCTCTTTCAAGGAATAGAAGAAATCCAAGTTTATTTTCAGATCAAGGAAGCAGAAGCTAGTTTTAAAGTCTTCCAGCTATGGTTCTGCTACTGGTTCCCGATACATAGCAGAGTTAATAACAAACCATGATTATTATCTTCCAAAGAAACTGTTCAGAGTCTGGGGAAAGTGATACATTTAAATAGTTGTACTGGATTTTTTTAAAGGTTAGATTTTCCCATTGCAACAGTTTACAGCAGAAACTAGACTAAACAAGAGAAATCAAATTATAAACATCTTTTCAAAACAAGGTGAAATCTAATCAAACAGGCATTAAAACTGTTAACCTTCTGCCAGCTTAGCTCCCAAACTAACTAAAATATAACACAGCTTCTAAAAGGAAGCCAATTTTAAAATCCAGTAAGTGTTCAAAAAGGCATTCCACGGGCATGAGACAACCCAGAAGTTGTGTCTCCCAGTATAATCTTCCTGCATAATCATGAAGCACAAATAGTTATTGTTATTGGTAGTGTGCTCATGTAGCACTCATGAATGAAACAGGGAAACATGTATGCTCTCAAATATATTGGACTGAAGCCTTTTAGGGAAAAGCAGAAAAGTACTAAAGACAACAGGAAGCAAGTGAAGAGACTAGAAGACCAATGCGATATGCCTACAGAATCCCTGCAACATTGAGACATATGTCACCATAATTTGCATTAACTGGTCCTGGGACTGGTGTGCCACATGGGCCATGCGCTGGCTGCAGGACTGCGCTGCTTCAGCTGCTAAAAGTGAAGAAAGAAGAACGGGACAACAATTGCCACCATGCTGCTTCTTGATTTCTGATGGGAGATTAGGTTTATACTGAGGAGTGGTTTACAACCAGTAAGAACAATGCAAACAATACCAACCGTTTTAGTTTGTCCGTGTCCACATATATTGGCTTAGGTAGCAGATAGATCTTGCTCAGTATGGAAAACTAAAACATATCCAAGTAACCCATAAAATACTTGGACTGTGCTATCCAGTAAATCACAAACGAAGATCCTGAAGTGCAAATCTGGCCCTCTGAGGTTCTGGAGCCATGCCTATTTCCTCTGGTACCGCCCCTTTTCTTCTACCAAAGACCACTTGGTAGTTTCCTGACTATTGCACAGATTGCTCCCTATTCTCAAACATTGATATGCTTCTCTTATTGGTAGTAAGAGCTTTAAACAAACATTTGCTGGTAGCCCCATCTCTATAGTGTCATCCAGCTCTGAAATGCAGTCTTCTGGAGCTTCTCCAAGATGGAATTTGGCCTCTGGCTGAAAGAGATTCAACAGCCCATGCAATAAACTAAGGAAAATAGAATTCTGTATACCAAGATCTGGTTCAGTGTTTTCTAGTTGCATAAACAGCAGCTGATGAAGTAAGGAGTACACATCAGGATGAGTGCTCTCCCTAGCCCTCTTCTCTTCCCCCCTCCCCCCTCACAGTTCCTTTGTGGCTTCTTTCAGATAAGAGTATCCAATTATATCTGAACCAGGTTTAATGCTAGTAATTTTTTTTACTTGACTCCAATGCTGATTTCTCACTCTGTAAATCATGGTTTATGGTTATGTAAAATGAAATAAAAATAATGACTATAGAAGATTACACAACTTTCAGGGAAATATGAAGATATTGAAAGTGTGAAAGTTTTTACATACCTTGGCTCAGACATCAATTCAAAGGGAGACTGCAGCCCAGAAATTCAAAAAAGAATGAGATTTGGAAGGGCAGCAGAGAAGAAGCTAGAAAAGATTATCAAATGTAAGGTCATTTCACTGGAGACCAAGGTCAAGATCATCTGTGTGGCTGTATCAGTACATTCAAGATGAAACTGGAAAGTCATCTGAGTGGGATGGTGTGACTTGGCATCCTACACAAGCAGGAGGTTGGATCCAGTGGCCTTCTTGGCCCCTTCCAACATTACTATTCTATGACTCTATGAATCCATGAATCTATGAAAGCTGGTCAGTGAAGAATGCTGACAGGAAGAAAATGTGTGTGTTCAAAGCGTGGTGCTAGAGAAGAGCTTTGAGACTACCCTGGACCAACAGAAAGGCACACAAGGGGATCCTAAATCAAAACAAGCTAGAACTTTACCTGGAAGTGAAACTGATGAAGCTGAAGTTGTCGTATTTTGGACACATCATGAAAAGGTAAGATTCACTGGAGAAGACAATAATGCTAGGAGAAGTTGAAGGGAGAAGACGAAGACAAGGGCAACTGTGAGATGGATTGATTCTATAAAGGAAGCCACAGCCTTGAGTGTGCAGGAGGAGACTTGGGAGGTCATGCATTCATGGAGGCATCATAAATCAGAGATGACTTGGTGGCACATACAAAAAAAGAACTCTGCTTTGGTGTCAGTCTTCAAAAAACAGCATCCCACAGCTGTCCAGGAAGCAATCAACAGTATTCCTTTATTTGCCTTGTAGTCTCACCTAGTACAAATATGTTACACTCAGTCTCTTTGGGTTCCTTTCAGAAACAATGGGAAATATGGACGGAAGCAGCAGGCTGTTAAGATGCAACCTGAAATCACCCATGGCTTGGTGTGGCACTCATGCGCTCCCTCTTCCTTCTCTCTCCAATTCTTGCTTTAACTTCCAATTTAGTAGCAAGCCATAGTGTACTCTTAGTCTGCCTGGTTGAGATACAAACAGCAACCTATCATTTGCTGAAGGGAAGTGGAGTGTGCGATGACAAGGGGGACAGCAAAAAGGGAGAACATGATTACAGAGCTCATTCCCTGATTGCCTCACCATAGTTTTGGCATTGCATTTGAACCGGCTCAGTGCCTTAGGTGTGCCAGCATCCAAGTCATTTCAATAATTTATAAGGTCATAAGCACCCTTTTGAACTGAACCCAGACAACAGCAGTAAATGGCAATTAATGCAATGAAATCTAAGTATGTCGCACTCTGCCAATAACCTGAGTCCAAAAGAACGTTGCCAGCAACCAAGAGTTTTCTGAAGAAAATTTAATGCAGCAAAACAGCCAGGCTTGATCTTTACATGCTTACCCGCTACACAAATTCCCCAGGTTAATGCCATAAGATCAAATGGATTTTATTATGTTTGGGAATAGCAAATTGATTATGCCAGGCCAAGCCAGAGGCAAAAAAAGAAATCAACCTGTATCCCTACATGAAAGCACCTAGTTACATATTAAAATGGAATAAATTAAATAAATTAAAATAGAAAAATGCTAGTAAAGAAAAATGAAAAGCAAGCAAACAAATTGCTGATCAATGTAATACAAGTGATAGATCATTACCACAGATGACCTGAAAGGATCAGCATCCTTAGGTGAAAGGCATTCTAAGACTGGCTGCACTTGAACATGGAAACAAAAGCTAAGAGTTATTAGGGAACTTCCAAAAACTAAGGTGAGTTGCTGAAACCCAGTTCAGAGAAGCTAAAAGCCTGATCCAAGATACAATACACTTGGGCCAAATGAATTAGTCAGTGCTTTTTTTGTAAGAAAAAAGGTGCCGGAACTCACATCTTGTTAATCTTTTATTTAAAAAATTATATATTCATTTCTTAACATAAATTTAATTTATTGTATTTAAGGCAAATATTCATAGTAAATTCCAAAGTTTTGTCCAATTCTCGTCCAACAAATCTTCTCGATTCCTTTCCCTGCTGTTAGTATCTATGTGTTCTGTTATTGTGTCTGTTAATATTTTGACCTTTTTATTAGCAGGGCCGGTGGTTGAGAAGTAATTAGTAATTTTTTTTCATTTTTAAATTTGGGGTCACACTTTTACACTAAATTTAAAAAAAGATTTTCAATTCACCAACATTTTTAAAATCAAATCAAGTCAGGTCTTACCCCAGAAACAAAAATAACAAAACTGGAGCTGTTGTCCTTTGGGCACATCAGGAGAAGACAAGACTCACTGGAGAAGACAGTAATGCTACAGAAAGTTGAAGAGGAATAACACTAAACAGAAGACCAAATAATAGATATATTGATTCCATAAAGGAAGACACAAGCTTGAACATACAAGAACTGACAGGGCTGTCAAGGACAGGCCATTTTGGAGGCATTCATTCATTCATGAGGTCACCACAAGTTGGAGATTACATGTTGACAAAAGCATGCACATAAGTGCAAATACCACGTACATGTAGGATGGAAGCTGGCTGGTTAAGAAACTGCCCACATTTGCTCCCCTTCATCTGATGAAGCAGAGCCAGATAAGATGCACATTTTGACTCTACAGTACGCCAAGCATCATTTCTGTCTGTGATCAGATACACACACACACACACACACACACACACACACACACACACACACGTACTGGTGCAAAAGATGTTTGGCAATACTTAGTGGACAGATAAATTTTCTAGAATTCTTTTGGAAGGAATAAACATGGAGGCTTGAGTATGCCAATGGGGGAATAGCTCTTGTTCTTGCTGCTGTACTGGATGTCCCATTGTCTACCACTTTTCCACACACAGCAATGTTTGAGTCAAGTGGAAATCACAGGTGCCATGTACTGGGCAATTTTTCTTGCAAATAGATGGGGTTACAATTAGGGCCTAAGGAAGGGAAGAGGAAGAGGTAACCAAACTCACAACAACATACTCGTTGGAAGTGGAGGAGGTCCTCATCATCAACCCCCTGCCAGTCATCCAGAGTCATATATATAATTTTAGGTAGTTTGCTGCAATTCTATTTTAGTTCTTTAAAACATTGCTGTTTGCTTTGAATCATTCATTCTCACAAGATGCCCAAGTTTTGCAACAAGTACTTCCCTTTAGGTAGCAAAATGCAGTAAGATATGGCCAATGAATAGAAGCGGTTGGGAGGTGTCAGGGTGAGGGGGTGGTTACCACTCCAGACTGCCCACGGTGCAACACAGTGGTGCCAAAAAATATTTCGCAGGAAGCACTGATACTCCTCCAGTGCTGTCATTGCAACTTTGAAGGCCTAATTTGACAGTAAAGAAAATATTAGCCGGACTATGTCTAACTAATAAAAATTTCACTCTTTTGCCAAGTGGAAAAAGTGTCTGTCTCAGCAATAATAAACCTGCTTAATGTAGGGTGGCAAAGCTAGACAACTCATTTAGTGTTAAGATCAACAAAAGCTTATGAATATCCATGGGGCCAGTTAACTTGGCTAGTAATTCCCATGCAGTGGGGTGTCAAAATGATGAATGGGAACCTTCTTCAATAAGTTCTTTTTACTAAGTAATTTCCATAGAGGGTGTCGGGACATTTTCATCAGCCAAGGAAAAATGGGAGGCCAGTATAGTCCTATTTGAATTAGCTTAAGTCTGAGCCAGGAGAATTTTCCTGGCTGCTCTGGCTACAAAGAGACGGCAAGCATTTTTATTAAAAGGTCAATGCCTACCATCCAGGAGTTTTGTAATCCAATAACTTATTTCAGCATACATTTCATATATTTAACTGGGCACTTAAAGGAAACCATGAAATGTTTCATAGTCTTTTCAGTTCTAGAGATGCAGAACATTAAATTGCACCTATTTTACACATTTAGTATGAATTTTCTCATTTCATTTACCAATTCTTGGAGTGCAACAATATTGTTGTTATTGTTGTTCACTGCCCAGAGAGCTTTGGCTATTAGGTGGTGTAGAAATGGATTACTTATGTACATGCTTGCATCACATACTAAGGCTCAGGCACATTTGGAAGATAAATCAAGCTGATAGTGCCAATGACAGAGTACAGACTTTGGGATTCTATAATTTTGTAAGTCTATAATAAGTTTTAAACTTTGGAGAAATAATATTTAGAAGTTACAACCACACTGAATAACACCAATATATGCAGAAGATTTAACAGAAGTGGTGAACAGATGGACATTTCGGCTTCACAGTCAAGCTCAAAATAGACACACTTTTACCAATATGATTTCACTAGTTCCATACATGATTTAACCATGCTTCCAGATCAGATTTGTTTGTTTATTTAAAGCTTCTATTGTTCTGCCTCATCCACAGCATTTTACAAGTGACCGAGAAGCTGTCTTCTCTGACATGTATTCATCCCTGGTTTTCCCATCACTTTCCCATGTCTTTTTTCTTATTGTGAAGTCCGCAAGGGGGGTGGGGGAATGGAATAACTGGATTATATCTTGGATTTGTAGCATAAGGAATCCTCCATCTAAAAGCACCCATGGTATGGCTCAAATCCACTGGCATTAAAATTTGCCACCAGTCATCACAGAAGCACCAGTTTGCTCACACTGCCATTCCTTCAATCAAAACCTATGTTATCAAAACCGGAAACCAAGGATGTGCAATTGCAATACATGGGTGCCCCTTCCATTAAACTCAATGGATCTTCCATCTAACAGACATTTACAGGATTGTGCTGTGCACATTTCTAAAAACTGCAGAGTATACTGTTGTCTGTAGTCTGTTTCCTTCTCCCTGCAATTAACTTTACTTCATGGTTGATCTCCAGCCACCAACAAAACCCAGATCAATTCAGTGATTTGTATATCCATTTTTATTTTTGCAAAGGCACTGTGTCCTGTGTCAGGCACAAACACCACGTCACCAGTAAGAACTATAGTTGGAAAATAGCTCAGGGCACCCTGCCTTCACGTGGCAAGAACATTTCCGGCACAGGAGAGCACTGTGAGATTGCCGGGTAAGAGATGAGCCAGAGAGATGACAAGCTGTACAGCCGGATTAAACTATCCTCTGATGAATGGCAACTTCTTTTGTCAATCCTTGTTTTTCAAATTAACAGTGGTTGCGGGGATGGAGCAACAGCAGCACTCCCTCAGAAGGGGCAGGGGGCACTGACTCTGCTTGCTAACATTGAAAGCTGTTGTAAAAAATAAGAATGTTATAGTTCGACATGGAATGCCACCAATGACAAATCATTTTATAGATCAAGTTATGGTTGAACCCCAACTCAGATTCATTATACACAGAAAAAGATGAAACTGCAGTTTATATATTTGCTTTCTATCAGGAAATGGCACTTAAGACAGCATTTGAAACAATAAAAGTCAACATTTAAAATAAAAACAATCATAAACAAATACATAAAAATACAGTTAAAAACACACAGCAACAGAAAAATAGCACTGAGCCCAACAGTTCAACTTACATGCCAAAGGTCTGCTTGAATAAAAACCCCTTCACTTACCAGCAGAAGGATAACACAGAAGGAGTATTATCTATCCATCCATGTATTATATTTTTATCACACCTCTTTTCTTTTTGACCTGCTGCAACTGCAACATTCCACATCACCCAGCCAATGTTCGGGGACGTGTGAACTTCCCTCTCTCCTCTGTCCTCTACGTGGATTGCTTCTTCTCTTGTTTGGAACTATCCATGGTACATCATTATGTCCACGTCCATGTAAACAGTACCAATTTATATAGTTACAAAATTTATTACCCCCCTTCCAGTATAGAATCATCCCAAAGCAGGGCACAACCAAGAAAAACCTAAGTCCAAACTACTTCAAGTAAAACAAATAAACGAGAACAGTATCAAGATAAGTAAGTTTACACCTGGCAGAAGCAATGAGGTTCCCAAGGGTACCAATACATACCCCCACCAGTCAACTGAATGGACACCCATCAAGGTGCCCTACTTCACGTATTTAAAAAACCCCCACACATTTTACTGTGAAATAGAATTTCACTGATGCTATAAACTCTTAGATTTGAAGGAAATGCCTAATGGCTGGGTTCAGACATTAGAAACCATGACTGGGTTTTGCCGTTGTTTTTCTGTCATGTTCCCTGAACACTGCTCACAAGGGTCATTCTCCAGGTCTCATGTCTGCTCCCATGCCCCAAACCACAAAGAGAGAAGACAAGGAACGCATGGGTGCTGTGATTCACTTAGCAGCACTGAATCTTCTGCATGCAACAGGCAAAGCTGCAGCACAAACTCCAGAAAGGGGCCCCCTGAACCACCTCTCAGAGATTCCTCTGCGGTTCAGAACTTGGCAGCTCCTGTAATATGGCATACCTGGTGTCCCCCTCCCTGCAGTGGCCCTACTCCAGAACATTTAACAAATTAAAATATCAGCACCCTACTCAACATCTGGGGAAGAATAATTCATTATAACATGGCATATTTCAGGAACTGGATCTTGAGAGTCAAAGGGAGCCTGCCTCTATGAACTCGTGTGAAGAGAATTTGGAATCTGAACTCCAGTATATGGCATATATCTTGTGTCCTTTGATCCTCTGCTGTGGTGCACTGCAGTCACTAAATTAGGAAGAAATCTCACTCTAGGGACACAGTATATACATAATGTAACAGATACAAACAGTCCTCTTGACAGCTGAGGGACTATGCGCGCATATGATACCAGAATCGAGCTGTATACAGTTTATTTTAGAACCAGTCCACTGCAACGGAAGACTTGCAGAAATCCTTGATGGGTAGTTTGCTTTTACACAAAAATATTTCACAGCTGGCCCCTAGTCCCTATACAGCATAGATGCTTTGAGGCAAAAGACATTCCCCACATAGTCAGCTGTGTCTGTGAATGATACCCTCTTATTTAGAATTGCTGGTGATTTTACAACAGTGCCTTGTCCATGATCACATGTTGGAAGAGATGGTACCACATCAGAAAAGCACTGCCCCAGATTTGTAAATGCCTGCTCCATTATATAACTCATGGCATGATTCTATGCATCCTTGGTAGAGAGACAATCGGGGGACTTTTCCATGGCTTTTCCCAGGCTCTGGAACTCTTCTACAAGGAAAGTTAGATCGCTTCCTCCATGTTGCCCTTCTGTCAGTGGTCAAAAATATTTCCATACAGGGAAGCCTTTGCACATAAGCCACTCTGCTGCTGACTAGGGATTCAACTGGTTGGGTATTCTCTGTTTCTTTTATTATTGTATGTTTAAATGACTGTATTTTTATGTTCTCTTTTAAGATTCTCCTTTTAATTTGTATTCCGTTATTGTTACACAACTTAAATGCCATTTTTAGCATAAAGTGGGATTCTTTTCAGAAGAATACATGTATGTTTATTCAGAAATGACTCAGACAACGTTTAATAGGGTTTACTCCCTGACAAATGTGAATAGACCACAGACTAATGATATACTCTACATAATATAAGAACTGTGCTGGATCAGACCAAAGGTTTGTCTAGACATATTCTGTTCACACAGTGGCCTATCAGGTGCTCACATTGGGATGAAAGCTAGCAGAATCTGTCCTTTTGCAGACTTTACAGGCTTCCTCACATGTGCAGCCCGTCTTAGAAAGTGGGCCAAGCCAGGAACTCATCCATGAACCAGCAACCTTCTTCCGCATCACAAGGACGTGGATGCTGCGCAGTAGTCCTGTGGGGCTCCATTCCTGGTGAGTGCCACATGAACAGCCTTCTTCCATGTAAAGGGCAGCAGCGCCAACAGAGGCTGCTGCAAACAGAGTGGAAGAGGGACATCACCTGTGCAGCACACAAAGCTCATTTCCTGGCAAACACCTACCAAAAACTGGGCACATTCTTGGACGAAGCAGCCAGGACTCCAGAGAGCAAAGCCCAGGGAATCTGATTGATTCCCACCCCCAAAATGGAATCTTCACAAGTCTCTACAGACTATGAATACAAAAACAACCTCCCACTCATATCCAGAGCCATTCTGCTAAGTGATTATTCAGCAAATTTTCTTTTCTCTGAAAGGGAGTTGTTTGAAGAAGACAAAGAACTTTAAACAGCAGGTGACAGATCACCCACAAGGCTATAGTGTCTATCAGTGTCTTTTGGAACATATTTTTTTCCAAAAGGAAGAAAGTTTGCATCTTGCCGGTTCTAGAATTCCAGGTCCTGAAGATACATGCCCTTTATTCACAATGGGAATTTTGCAGCCCTATCAGTTGATTTCCTTAGAGCTGATTCAGTTTTTATACATATGAGGATGATGAAGTCATGCATATAGCGTCTTAAACAAGAAATATATTATGTGGCATTAAGATTACATACATCTTTACGGCAGACAAACATCCATGTACTAAATTAAGTTCAAAAGTACTCAGATCTTAAGGCTACTGCCTCACCAACTAAGCTGCTTTGGGAAATGAAGGTGTACAAGTGGCTCCCATTTCTGTATGCCATAAAAGAGTAATGAGTGAATTGGGCCTTAGCTTCATGCTCTTCCCTGCAACAATACCTACTGGAACACAAATAAATAACGGTATTTCTTTGTTTATTGTGTAGTGCTTTTAATAGACTAAGTGCATTACAGTCTGTGTCTGTGATTCAGCCATGCATTTCCTACTTAGATAAACAAGGCCCTTTCAGTATCAGCCACGGCCAACAGAAAAGAGAAAGAAATGAACACATGTCCACATGCTCACTAAACTTTTCCCATAATCAGCAGGATGGCCCAGTGCGACAGGTGACGAGTGCTAAAACGGTGACCTGGGAGACCTGGGCTCTCAGCCCCACTCAGCCATGAAGCTCACCGGATGGCTGTGGGCCAGTCACTCCCTTTCCGCCTAACCTACCTCACAGGCTTGTTCGTGTGGGGATAAAATGGAGCAGAGGAAGAATATGGGTTGTTTGCAAGAAGACAACAGATGGGATATAAATGGAAAATAAACATGTAATGCGATAATATGGATTGATATAGAATGCAGACCTTATCTGAGTATGACTCCATAAAAAGAAGTAGTGCATTTTTCTTCCTTCCTTCCTTCCTTCCTTCCTTCCTTCCTTCCTTCCTTCCTTTTTTTAATTAACAGAGCACTGAATAAGTTGCCCAAGTGGTGAAATAAATCAAGGTCTTCCAAGAGTAACTTCTATACAGCAAACTACACTGGGCACTGCAAACCAAGCAAATTAAAATCCACATCAGCATGCAAGAAGAGCAGAACGTAAGAGATGCACTCAGTCGGACCAAGGCCCATCTAGCGCAGCATTCCATTTGCTCTGCGGGGTGGTGCAGGAAACCAGCCAGCTGCCTGGAGGGAACACGCACGCAGCAAGGAGTGCCACAGCACTTCCCAGGAACTACCTTGGATACTGGAGGTAATATACAGCCATCCGGACTAGTAGCACGGATAGCCTCATGTGCTATGAATTAGTGCAATCCCCTTTTAAAGCTATTCAAATTTGTGGTCATCACTGTATTTTGTAACTGCAAACTTCATAGTTTAACTATATGCTGTGTGAAGAAGTTTGTTTCATCAACCTTAAACGGAATGGCCCTTTTGGACTCTAATATTTTGCGACAGGAAAGAAATTCTCTATTAACTTCTCCACGTGATGCATACTTCTTGCACCCTGGATGTTTTCCCCAAGCTAAGTGGTCCCAAATGGTGCAACCATTCCTTATGAGGGACTTGCTCCAGCTCCTCGATCATATTAGGGCACAAGCCTATGCATGTTTAGACAGGAACCATAACAGCTGAGGAATGCTGGGATCTGTAGGGCATTTCATGCCTAAACATGCATAGGCTCGAGCCCTTGGTTGCCCCTTTCTGTCCTTGTTCTATCTCAACACTATATTGTCTCTTGGAATGGAAATGAACACCATGTGATTCAGAGACATATTCTGATTTTAAAAGTCCTCCTGTCAAAGAAAAAGGTTGCAGGGTTATTTGCTTGCATTTGCAACCCACAGGCAACATGGGCAACCATAAATTGAAAGCCCGGGCTAAAATAAAATCCTCCCATGAGCCACCTGATCCACCAACAGCCTACTGGCACTTATAAATCTTGTTCTGAAGGCTGCAGCATGGATGCTTTTTCTGTGTATCCATGTCAAGAGAAAAAATATGTGTGGTCTCTTTTAGACAGTCTGTGGAGAGTGCCAAAGGAAGAAGGTGAACAATAACGGCTGGTTTTGGTTACTCTTCCATTTTTGCTAATGAAAATGACCAATAAATGGAATGTCAATTCTGGCAGTTGCCAAATCCACCAGTCTTCTCAGAGAAGCAGATAATTGGCAATGTTCAATAGAGGTAGGCTATGTATCTAAGGTAACACACGAGTTATTTTAAACTTTCCTTATTTTTGCCCTTGCATCCTGTGCAAAGGACAGTTCTACTAGAGCTCAGATTTACACTGGATTAATTAGCACTTCTGTAAGAATTTAAACTCTCTGGGCATTAACATATATTAGCATATGTGTCAAAGCAGTTTGTCTGCGGACAGCCTACCTGCACTATTTCAAAACTGTAAATAGCCATCGGCTGTTTTCACACTATCCTCTCACATAAAATAGAGGAGCACTTTAGCCACAAAGAGCTAAGAAATAATGAGGACAATTTGACTGGAGGAAGAGCACCACTGCTGTGACTTAATAAAATACTTTCAAAGCATTTTTTTGAAAGAAACGTATTTAGCTATTCAATATTCAACAAAGAAAAGTGCTTACTTAGGCAAAGAGTAGGTAAGAAATAAAATCTTAACTAGGTGCATGTTGCAAAATCAGATAATCAGGTGGCAAAAACAGTTTTGCTTTAAAATAATCCAATATTCTCAAACCTTGGATCCTGAATGTGTTGTCTCCATCTACAATACAGTTTTTGCAATAGGACATATCTGGGCATCACTTCATAGCACAGATCAAACCTTTTACTTTAAATAGGACCAAAAGCAGCACTCATTATATGCCTGAACACATGCAGTGAAAACTTCCTAGAACTTTTAACTGCCCTTGCTGCTTTCTCCAGAAATACAAATTCTGCCCCCTAGCAAATATGTAAGCCCCCTAGAAAGGCCTCGGCAAATATAGGTGGCTTGTAAATATATGTAAATAAAACAAAATAAAATAAATATGGTACTATATGGTGCTGCACAGAGGGAAGGATCTGCCTTTGAAAAACCAATAGTAACAAGGAGAGAACACCATGGTTTGAGGGGCCATAGGTGAATTCAGATGCCCAGCTCCAAGGTCAGAGGCAACGCTCCAGTTCAGAATTGGGATTCAGAGTTCTTCCCCTTTCCTCTGCCTGCTCACACCCACTGCTCTTCAAGGTCAGGAGAGCATCCCCAAAGAGGACACAAGGAGGCATTTTGAGGTGTGGGGGAACAAGGAGACCAGGATGGTCAGGATAGGCAATCCTTTCCAGGATTGGAATGCAGTTTAGCAACAATCCAGAGAAAATGGAGCAGGCAGGAGATTCATGTACATTCAACAGGACTGCATTCTTAATCACAGACAGCACAAGCTTACTTGAAAGTAAGTAGCACTCAATGCAGTTAGGGTTGGTTCCACAGAAATGTGCACAGGACTGTAGTCTGTTTCATATAAGCAAATTCCTAACTAGAGATTAACAGGGTGAATTTACAGAGGGGTAACTGTGCTAGCCTGTTAGAGAAAAACCAGGAAGTAGTTTCGTGGCACCTTTAAGACTAATGCATTTATTTCTGCATCAAGTGTTTTTATTTTATTTATTTTATTTCTATACTAACGTTCTCTGAGTGGTTCACAACCATTTCTCAAAAATACAAAACAGAGATACAAGAAAAGATGCAGGTATGATAAGGCACAATATAAAATTCCAGTATACAAATTTAAAATGGTTTAACGTTCCAACATACAAAAATGTGAAACACTTTAAGCATCTAAACAATTACAGTAAAACTAGACCTAACTATGACAGCCAACATAACCCATCATATGCCATTAAATGCCAGGTAAAACAGGACAGTTTTAATCAGACATCAAAAGGATGACAGTAAGGGTGCCAGGCAGGCCTCAGTGGGAGGTTCAGGGGCCACCACTGCTAAGTCTGTCTTCCTGGTTGCCTCCTTCCAGACCTTTCTTGTAGCTGACAGTTGGAAGAAGTGTCCACTTCATCAGATGCATCAGGAAGATTTTAGCCACACATTAGATAAACACTTCCAAATAAGAATTTTAAAATCACCTTGTATTACTGTTGTTAGGAATGTCTGACACCTATAAAGTTTTTAATTTTTCTAAGCGTTGCACATATATTAAACAATAAATCACTCCCTGTCCATAGATTCACAATTTCATAGGCACAAGAGACAAAAGGGAAAAAAGAAAGAGGAGAGATGAGAAAAGCAAACATTAGAGAAGCTGTTCTTTTCTTGCCATCCTGGTCATTCCATTGCCGTCATGTTTTTCCTGGGAGGCTAGGGGTACAGTCTCTAGGGACCCCTGGCTTCCAGATCAGTGGTCAGTGTGTTCCTTCACTCTGCAGCCTCATGGAATCACATGTGGTTCCCAAAATTAATAATCATACCCTGAGTTAACTAAAAATAATTCCACTGTATTTAAGACTTTTACTGAGTGGAAAATGGTACCTTGAGCCACCGAGAGTGTCATTTTCTTAGTAGAAAGAAAGCAAAGGAAGGAAGGAAGGAAGGAAGGAAGGTAGGTAGGTTACTGTTCTCCATTTTGAGAATTACTGAGATTGTAACCTCCCAAAATACATAAATAGATATTGTACTTCTATAACCATATTAGGAGCAGGGTGCATGTAACTTATGGACTGCCCATTATTATTCTAGAATGTATGTATTTCGGGGTAACCCTTGGGATAGCTGAGAGGCCAATTCTATCTAGTACAAAACCTGTGACTCATGCTGTCCATAGCCCATTACAACTTTGTAGATTAGAATTTTCCTGTTCCATAAATTAGGCAATGAAGTAAGCAAGTAATTTGTATAGAAATTGGCAACTTCATCAATACAGTAGGCAAAAAAAGCTTATGTAGACAACTTTCAGAAACAAGGCATGAATTATTCTAAGAACAGGATGGCCTGTTCTGCACTGGCTGATAAAACAACCAGATTTTGCCTCACTACCAACTATATAGTTACATAGCAGAAGACTGAATTCTTTGCATGCACAAAAGAAGACAGAAACCAAAGGGGATAAAAGAGGAAAGCTATGAATTAAATTCAATGTATAGCAAGCTGCAGACGTTCACTAGCCTGAAAGGACTGTCACCGCTCTCCTCTGTCCCAGAACCCTCCATTCTGCCTGAAAATCTTCTCTGAAGAGCTTCCAAGCCCTCTGGGACTTTTTAAAGGGCATTCACGATATGGAAGAGGAGAAAGAAATCCTGTCACTCACTGATGGAACAGCTTCCACCTACAAAACCATCATGGCGGGGGGGGGCACTCAGAATCTGGACCAGCCCTCCTCCAGCCTTCTTTAGATGAATTGGACTACAATTCAGAGCTTCCTCTATGTGGCATGCCTGGGGATGCTGGGAGTTACAGTCCAATATATCCAGCGATCACCAAGCTGTGAAAGAGTGATGTAGATATTACTTGTTAATGAATTTTAAAAGTATATATTCATGAATACATGCTTTTACTTTTTTATTTCTGTGAACAAGTTGGTAAACACCTCAAACATAAGGGTATCTCAAAGTCTGGGTAAATGGGGCTATGTTGAAATAGTACAGGGAGAAAAATGAGCACTCAATCTTAACTTCAAAGAGCTTCTAATATACTCGGGAAAGAAAGAAAAAAGAAGAGACCAAGTTACAGTAGGACTAATTCGACATGCACTGTTTTTGTAAGAGGGAGCATCAGATTAATTTCCGACATGCTCCCAATTTCACTATCCAGAAATCAACCTGCTCAGCTTCTGTCACTCAACCCAAGTGCAGCAGACAGTTTATTTTAAGGAAGGCAGAAGTCTAATGCTCTGTAGAGAAGCCCCACAAAGACCCAGAGAGCAGCAAGTGAGAAGTGGCAAGCCCATGCTCAGAGTTTAAGCTAAAAAAAAACAGAGTTAGCAAACAGTTGCGTTGCTGTTTTGTTCCAGCATATCAGGAATACAGAAACAATGTATGGTGGTAGGGAGGTGAGAGAGAAGAGAACTGTTAATAACATCCTTCACAATTTAAGCAAAGGCTGCCTAAAGCCACCCTCACCCCCAATGAGGCCTTTACATCCAAGGTCCAAAATTGCTTATCTGCACCACTGAGCACAAGTCAATTCTGTCATAACAAGAACAAGGGAAAGAAAACACAGGATAAGAGTCCTGAGGACAATCAGGGGGATGAACTGAACTGACAAAAGCAGCAGGAAATTCTTGGTAAAGTTGCCTAGGAAAGGATGGTAAATAGCACATGACAAAATTGGAAATTACCAATATATGCAGCCTATCAGTATGAGAAATAAAAATCATCTCTAAGCAATGGTCAATGTGTACAAAAATTAAGCCAGGATATCCTTTAAGATGTATTTGCACTACAAATTACACTGAGGCCCCTCGACAATTCATTTCAAATGCTGTAAATACATTGCCAGTCACCCTAAAATGGTCTAGTTAAAATTCCTTTGAACCTCAAATCCATAATGTAGATGAGTCAGAAAACTGGCACGAGACAGTAACCTCTTGTGCCAACCCTCTGCCTGCCCTATATTCCCAAACACAGCCTTCATGTTGTCGCATCTTCCAGACACCCCTTCCAATATCTAAAGCTGACTCTTCTCAGATCCCAATCTATTTTCTTTGCAGTCCCACAGAAATCAAAATTAACTAGTTGAAGTTAAAGCCAACCCCTATTGCCATAGCCCTGTCCTAAATTGTTTCTTAGCTTTGTGACTATGAAAAATACTGGGAACCGACCAATATAACAATCATATACTTCCCAATTTATCAAATATGACTGGGAAGAAGTTACTTTACTTCCATCTTAACAACACTTGTGAAATACAGTTTCTTTCCCATGCAAGGCTTGGGAATTATACATCAAAAGTCCTTGGGTATAATCCTTGGCTCCTGTTTAGACAGATATAAATTCTAAATAAGTTCAGCCCACCATGCTGACTAAGGACTGCTGCGAGTTGCAGGAAATTTTTCCTTTCTAAACATTCATAAGATTGCACCCTGACCTTGCTAACCCAGTAAAATGGAATGGTTCTAACACTTATTTCTATTTCCTATATGACTACTAAGGATGAAAACAGACATTACTTTAAATCTGTATCTAACAACTATATATTGTAGGTTATTATTTTTACTCTAGAGTAGGTACAGCAGCTCAAGCCAGGTTATGACCCATTCATGTGGGTAGCTGGAATGGCCACAATCACAGGGTGAGTAAGAGTGTTTCTAATATTATTTTTTCAGAGTGTACAAGAATAAAAATACACAAAGAGAGCAAAACATGAAATACAACTACAATATAACAATAAAAGACACCTCAAAATAATAAAAGATAAGCAAACATCAGGATTTGGGACATTGCAATTGTCTCTAAATGCCTGGCAGAAGACAATTCACCAAGAAGAGCTGAATGAAGCAGCCACACATACCTATCAAAAGTGGAATTGCAAACTCCAGGCAGAGTGAACTATAGAGGAGGCCCAATTCCACACACTCACCAACCTAACTTTTATGAATGGCAGCATGCACAGCATAGCCCCAATGTGGATTTCAACTAGCAAACAGTACAATGTGGGATTAAGTAGACCTGTAGGGAGCTCAAGTTGTTTAGAGCTTTGAAAAACAAAAACAGCACTCAGATTTGGACATAAGAACAAGCAAAACTTGTCATGAATAAAATAGATGGTCTATTGTTCAAAGGTTACCCTTCCTCTGCTTAGAAAATCTTAGAGAAAGTTTTCAACACATTAAGTCTTTGCACTTTAAAAGACCAAGCACCCCAAATTAAAATTGAATTTGGTATCATAATTTGGAGTAGACCTGATTTTAGGGTTTTTGAAAGTTCAGCAGGGCTTCTCATCTTGCCCTTTGCTTGATTATCAATAGGATCCATGCAATAGTCACTCAGATACCAATCGGCATTCTTCCCACTTGCTCTTAATAAGATATGTCCCTCAAATGTATGATCAATTTCTAATAATATCTTAAATGCTGAAGATCCCACTTGTAATCCTGAAAAAACTTTGATCATCAGCATCTTGAAAGCAATACACATACTGAATTCCTCAAAATAACTTCTGAGTTTCACCTTATGCTTGACCCAGTTCAATAGCCAGTAAGTTTAATGGCATGGTCCCACTCTCTTCCATCATTCTGTTAGCTCCCATGGATAATTCCAGGTTGCAGTTGCCAAGAAAGTAAGACATTATGAAAAATGAGCAACATGAAAATAAGTGAATGCTCCTTTTGTCAATGCTGCATCTCCAGATATGAGATGTTATATCTCAGCTATCTCACTAAATGTGTTATGAAACAAGATATATGATGTATTAATGCATTACCAACTTTAAAAAAAGATGCATTGCCAAAAAATGCATCAGCAGATGTAGCTGTCTCTGAAATGACATCTGTGAAGTTTAGAATGGCATTTTCTCCATCTTAAAAAAATGGGGGACATCATGGAAAGCATAAGCAAAGGAGTAATTTCCACAAGTGGTAATCTTCATAAGGAATCTGCTGGCTACAATTTAAGAACTATGCATGTTCTATTATCAATATCAAGCGAAAGAAAACTGTTGTATAACTTAAAATACCAAGAAAATACTAATGAAGTCCAAGGTATTGTTTCAAGTCAAACCCTAGACCCATATATATGCTGTTTATTTTTTTAGAAGAGAGCAGTGTTTAGTCTTACAGAGTTGTATATTGGGTCCATTTCCTCTTTTCAACACTTTGTGATTCCACACTGAGTGTATAGTCAATGATGAATCTTAGAAATATTGCCTACAAGCTAACACTGAAACCTTTCCAAATATCAAAGTATCAGAAAAATAATTCAAAGGTACATGCTAAATGGCCTCCAACAGTAATTTGCAAGTGCCTTCCAAGTAACAAGGCAGATTTCAAATAACTCTTTATCTTTTAATTCCACTTCAATAGATGCAGCCTCCTATCTTTTTAACTTTGGTTGTTTAACTATTTAACTTTCAAACAAAACTAGCTTTTAACTGAGAATGCCTTTCTTTTGAAACAAACAACACATTAAAATTGCACTGTTTTTTGTTTAGTTTTTTGTTTGTTTGTTTTTTGTTTTTTTCATTCCCTGAAGCCCAACAAACTCTCTCCATGAACTGGGCACGACCAAAACGACACTCTCCTTTTCATTAGTACATAAAAGGAGATAAGTGAAAGAAATAAAGGTAACCAGATATCTTTCACATCTTCAACATTGTACAAGCTATTCATAAAATCATTTCATGATGGGGGGTTGGGAGTGAGGAAGGTAGAGGAATGAATTGCAACTGTGCTATAAGAAGAAAGACCGATTCTAACGTGCAACATATTCTGGGAATAAAAAGGCAGCATTTTCCTAAAGATATACAAAGGAGGCATTTTTTGGCCTCCTAACAAAAGAAGCTCAAGACATGGAGTCGGATAGTATTGGCATCACATTTCTATATTCCCTTACCTGCCACCGGGTAAGCCAGAGAAGCTTGCACAGACAGCAACAGAGGCAGCAGCACAGGGTGACCCGTCCGAAGCACCAGTCTGCGGGCAATGCACCAAGGTGGACTGGGGCAACGGAGCACCAGCGTGACCAAGGCAACCATCAAGCATGTCATCCCATCCATGGCAAAGCCAAGCATCAAGTCAACATCTCGGCCACCACCAGCATCCCCCAGAAGAAAGAGCTGGGTGGTCTTCCCGCTTCGTCCTCTGAGCATCCAATACCAGCAGGCAGTCGGGCAGAAATCAAAGGCATGGGGAGGGGGTATCAGCCAGCCCCCCCTCCCCGGCTCGCAACCCCCGATGTTGTGAAATGCAGGAGCAGTAGTGGGGAGCAGGTGGAAACGGGCAGGAGGGGTAGCGTGCACTGGAAAAAGAGAGATGGAGGGAGGATCCCAAGAACAAGTGGGAATGCAAGCAAGACAATTAAAGTGAGTCCCTATACTATGGAACTGAAAAAGGGAATGCAGGAGGAGCGGGATAAAGTGAAAGCAGAGGAGATCCGGTTATTGGAGAAAAAGTGGAGCAGAGTATCCCGTTCCAAGGAGATGCTGCGGGGCGGGCGGAGGGCAAGAGAGAGAGATGGAACCAGGAATGCGTGGGAGGATGCAGTCGGAGCGATTGCAATTCCTGGAGAAAGGAGACCCTGCACGGGCGGGGCGGGCGGGGCGGGGGGAGACACAGAGCTAGGATAGACGAGGGGGAGAAGAGTGTGAGATTTCGCAGCCCTGGGATGGAAAGGAAAGGGAGGAGAATGCAAACATAAAGGGAGAAGTAGGGCGGCGGGGGGGGGGGGGGGATACGGTGAAAGAGAGAGAAAGCGAAAACGCGGTAAGGGAAGAAGCGATCAGGGCGCCGACAAGGGATGCCAGGAGAGGCCCCTCCCTCGGCTCTGCGAGAGAGGCTGTAATGCCGGGAGGGGAGCAGGCGGCGGAGAGTCAGCAGCGTGTCTGTTCCGGCCTGGCCGCGGCTCTGGCAGTCCAAGAGTAGCAGCGAGAGGAGGAGGCGAGAGAGGCAGGCAGGCCAGCGGGCTGCTCTTGCTTCTTGGCCCTTCCCGGCTCTTCACGTGGGAAGGGGGCTGCTGTGTGCGTGTGTGCGAAGGCGGGCGCAGGGAGCTCCCGCGGCTAACGGGGAGCCTCCCTCAGTCTCTCCCTCCTCCTCCTCCTCCGCTACCACGAGCCCACCCTTCTGCTTCCCGGCGACACTCCAGCTTCGAGTGGGAGGGCGGGGACAGGAGAAGGCAGCGGAGCCGCCGCCGGCTCGGGCGGGTGGGAGCGAGGGAGGTAAGGAGGACTGCCAGCCAGCCAGCCGGCCGGCCGGAGGCGTGTGGCCGGGCTGGGCTGGGCTGGGCTGGGCTGGGCTGGGGGGGAGACGGGGAAGAGAAAGCGAGCCCGAGGACTGGCGAGGACAGCACCTGCGCGCACGAGGCGGAGAAGGCAGTCGAGCACGCGCGCGCGCGCCACGGAGAGCAGGTTGAGCGGCCGCGCGCGGCAAACTCCTGGGCCCGGGCGAGCGGTGATTCGAGCAGCCCGAGCGAGGTTTTCATTAACAAAACAAAAAGCCGAGGCGAGCGCGGGAGGGGCCGTCGCGCTCTCGCAGGCTGTTCCCGCCCGCCGCGCCTCCCTCCTTCCCTCCCTCCGCCCGCCGCGCCTGCTCTCCCCGCTTGGCTCGCTGCAGCTCCGTGCGCCGCGCCAACCCGCAAGGAGCGTGCGAAGCCGCCGCGTGAGCAGCGTGGGGCGGGGGGCGCGCGTGGGCGGGCTTGGGCGCGCGGAAGGGGCGCGGGCGCGGGCCGCGGGTGGGCGCCTTTGTTGTCCAGACCCGCTTCCCTCCGAAGCTGGCTGGGGATGCTTCTTCCCGCTAAGATCCCGGGACTTTCCCCTCCCTTCTCCAGCTCGCGCAGGAACAAAAGGGAGGGAATGGATGCATCCCGCTAGGCGACCCCGCTACCGGACGGAGCATCTTTGCGTTGAAGTTATTTTTAGCCTCCGCGCCAATGATTCTGCATGTGTTTCCCTTCCGAGGCACTGCACCCAACATACATAATCAAGATGAGGAAACAAGCCTTTTGCTTTATATCGGAGTAACGATACACAGAAGTATCATCTAGTTGATACATTCTTACACGACTCGTCCTTGACCAAATGGCAAGGTTTTTAAAATTCAAAGATTCAGCGCAAATGGTTGCAGAAAAAGAAAGAAAACCATACTGCTGAAACAGCATCTGAAGTAGTAACTCTGTGAGACTCTTCCTCAAGCCTGCTCATTATACAAGCATATTATACATAGCACCAGAAATGGCATTTTCTTCACCTCCCTATTCTTGCCTTCTTAGGAAACTGCACTGAGTCACACTCTGGCTGTGTTCAGACAATATCACAGCCAAGGTTTTATTTACCTGTGATGTCTGAACCCAATCATATTTCAACATGGTACATGTAATAAAATAACTCTTTTATTATTCTATGTAATGAATACATAGAAACCATGTAATAAATAACTCTTTGTTCTATCATTCCTGTGTACTACCATTATTTGTGTTGTGTGAACCCAGGTCATGGTATGCAACTCCCTCACCCTGGAACAAGTGGCAGCTGCAGGAGCCACTCCAGACATCTAGCTTCTATGGACCAATGAAGAAGAGGCAGGCATCACAGGCAGGGAAGGATGCACTTTGGGACTGAATTTCAGGCACAATGACTGATGGGGTACATAGAAACAAAGCAAGTCAGAAGGGGTCTGCTGGGCCATCTAGTCTGGCTTCCAGCTTTAGCTGGCTCCACTCAGGTAATCCCCAACATGTGGTTGCCCAGTCTTTCCTTGAAAACCCTCACTGATGGGGTTTCAACCACCTCCCTTGGAAGCCCATTCCATATCCTAGGGGTCCTAACCGTCAGGAAGTACTTCCTGGCATCCAACTTGAAGCCTAGTTCCTTGAGTTTTGCCCCATTGGAACGCGTCCTGCCCTCCTCCACATGACATCCCCTCACATACCTATAAGTCACGAAAGGATCCCCCTGGAGTCACCTCTTCTTCAGGCTGCAAAGGCCTAGTTCTTCAATCTCTTCATATGTCTTCGCTCCCAACCTGGCTACCATTCTTGTTACCTTGTGCTGAACCAATTCTAACCTAGCTAGAATTGGTTCAGCACAATTATAGCTCCTATAATGTGGATGCTGTACTGCCGCTGGGGGCACACCAGAATCATGTAGAACAGTATCAACACGCCAAGAGTGGGAGGACTGAACAGAAGGAATGTAAACCACAGTAAAGTAGAAACCACTTGATCATTTCTCAGGTAGACCATGGTAAAATAAACCAACAACGGCAAACCATGGAAGCCATGCAGGGTTGCTTGTCGTGTTGTGCACATGCAGCCTATAAATCCATCTACCCCTGTATTGTCAACATTAATTGCCATCAACTCTAAGGGTTTTCAGGTAAGAGCAGGTAAGAGTCCTTCCTGTCACTGTCAGAACATGCTGAGGCTGAACCTGGGACTTTTTGCATGCAAAACCTTTTATATCTTTCAGGTTTGTTCCAAAACATTCTTTACCATGAAGTTTTAGCTCATTTGTCTAACCATCAATGGGCACATATATAGTGGTTAGGTTGTTGAACCCGGATCCAGGTTCTGGTTCCCATTGAGCCACAAAGCTCACTGGGTGACTTTGGGCCAGTCATGGACTAGACCTAACCTATTTCACATGGTTGTTGTGAGGATAAAACGGAGTGGAAGAAGAGAATTATGTATGGCACCTTGAGCTCCTTGAAGGAAAAAAGACAGGTTACAAATATAAATAAATAGAAGTTGCTTGAGGCTGGATGGTATTTTGTGTCCATAAATTCTCCTCCTGACCCCTTGGCACTCATACTTTGACAATAAAGAACTTTGTTGTCCTGTTGTATCAGTATAAGGAAGATCCCAATATTACTTATGTGCATGCAAGTCTGCATATGCTAAAGGGATTAGACAAATTTGTGGAAAGACTTATTGAAACCTTTGAAATTTCTGTGTCTCAAAATAGAACTAGTTTCTTCTGGAGAAGGATTTTTTTTAATCTACTGCTTTGGACAAATAGAATAGTTGGACAAACTCCTATGCCAGAATAAAATAGCACTAACAACAATTGTGCAACCTGTGGGGTAGTCCATTTATAGGTGTGCTTGCAGGGCTAGTCTGGTTTCTAGTTTCATCCAGCCCAGTGGCAGTATGAAGAAGTACAAGGGAAGATTTTGTAGACTGTGCCCTTGGCTGACCCTATTTGTTAATCCCCCCAACTTGTAGGCATCCTTATTACATTTCTGTATGACTTATTAGCTGAAAATTTCTAAGCAGGCCTTTCATGGCCCCCTGGATAATGTATGAGTTACTTCCTAAACATCATAAACCATTGAGCTTGTCCAAGAAGGCTATCAGGAGGTCCTCAGCAAAGCTTCTTGCGGGATGTTAAGGTTGTTTTAAGCATTTTATAGTTTCGGGGGGGGGGGGTTACAGTTTTTGTTTTCTAACTGCTTGTAAACTGCTTTGGCTTGTATGACAAGTACAGTGGTAAAATGCAACAAAGATTTTCAGTTGCAAATCTGTTCAAGTGGAGGTGGGGAAACCATGGTTAATTGCAACTTTATTTTTACTCAATAAAACCACATTGCTCAGACCATAAGACAATATGCTTGGACTGCTGGAATAGGGCCCCAGTGTTGCTTGGCAGATGTGTTTAAAACTGAAGTGTTAACTTGGCCTTAAAATGGTTCACCAGTTCATGAAACATTCTTGTAAATGGTAAGAGTGAAAACAGTCTATCCAAAGCGCCGCATGACGGATCTCTCACAGGCCTGTACCACTTGGTAGTGTAGAGTGAGGTGCAGATGTTTGTATCCCTCCCCACATTTCTTTCCCTGTACTTACAAGACTAGCGTGTTATGGAGAAGGTCCAGCTTCCCATCCCTCCAGTTTTGTCTATGCATTCTTATGCGCAGTAGAATTCAAACATTCAATTCATCACTTGAGGTATGAAATTGTATAGCCCTAACACTGGTATAGCCTCTTTCACCTGTTTTAGTTTGCCAGCAAGCTCTCCCATCACTTTTATGCCTTTTTAAGCGATACTAACCTACTGGCAAATATTCAATAAAATAATTCTGTATGCATCTGCTTCCAATCTTGGCAACATAATTCTTTGCACATGTTTCCTTGTTGAGGCTACTTTGATGTCAAGCAAGCTTTTTCCCCCCAAATAGCTGCCCCCACCCAACCCATAACTAATATACACAGTGAGCTTGGTAGAAGGACTTCCATGTTCTTACTCAGATTTTCATCCCTGGCCACTTCTCTTATCTCCTGAGATAGTTAATAAGAAAAACACTATTCCTATAAGTGGATTATGTTTATGTTTACAAGAGCTGAGTAGAGCTGGCAAGGGCAGGGCATTTTGGAGGTCATTCATTCATAAAGCCACCATAAGTTGGAGACAACTTGACAGCAAGTAACAACAAATTACGTTTATGTCTGCCTTTCTTGCAAGGAACTCAAAGACCTACCATGTATTTTGTTCTCAGAACAAGCTGTGAGCTAGATTAGGCTGTCAGATAGTGACTGGCACAAGATCACACAATGAGATACATAACTAAGTGGGCATTTGAACCCAGAACCCCCAACCTAGTGCAGCCCTCTAATTTATTTATTTATTTATTTTTAAAATTTGTATGCCGTCCAATTACTAACGTCTCTGGATGGCTAACAGCATAAATAAACTGACAACCCACTCTGGCTGCAAATTAATAAAATACAATAATAAAATTAGATATTACAACATATTAAAATATTGATTAAATAAAAAGGTCTTAACCTGGCGCTGAAAAACATATAATGACAGCGCCAGGCAGACCTCTCTGGGGAGTGCATTCCATAGAGCCCATTCCAATCAATAATTCTTTGTATTGATTTTGGTTATAAGCATTCTGAGTAACTGAGTACCAAAATTTTCCTGTGTTGTGACTCTTTGTTGAGATTACATTTGATGCCCATTTTCTGATTGCATGGGTATCTGAGGGAGAGAGAGTGATTATGGGCAGAATGATGCTGACCTCTCCCATGTTATTACTTTGAAAGCTTCAGGGTGACAGAATTAAACCAGCTGAATTTAAATTTGAGTAGAGTGACAGACAGACATTGGTTTGGGCATTGTAGTCAACTCCAGGGTTGTTTATATGAGAAATTTGCAGTCATACACAGAAGTGCACCATTCAATGAAGGGGACCTTCCTTCCTGGGTTGTTTAATGTTGTAAAAAGCTGGGGAGAGAGTCTTTTATTGGTTGAACAACCCCATCTTAACCCAAGAACAAGCCATGGGAAATCTCTAAACCGCTTAAGCGCTGTGGGCTCAGCTATCATAAAAGACAGATACAAATGAAACCATGGAAAGCAGAATTGGCAAGCTTTACATTTGTTCCCTCTTGTGCAAGATAAAAAGCCAAGAAACGGCTGTGATGTGCAAACCAGGTCACAGCATCTTGGGACACTAATGTGTTCTTGCAGTAGCTTTGGCATATTACTCTTTCAGATGGTGCCTAATTGACTGGCATGGCTCTTCTGTCTGTCTGAACAACGGCCTATGAAGGGTCACACTATAACAGAGTTTTTGATTAAATGTCTAAATTGGTAGTCCATTTGTTTAGATGAAGTGCAGGTGAGCAAACTGTTTAGTGAGGAAAGAAGAACATCTGTGGAGCCTCCCACCTACCCAAATTAGAATTTTATCCTGGATCCAAAAATGAAAAGAGATCAGGTATCCTTGCTCAGGTGGGCTGATCGACACCAACCACCATGTTATGGAGTTGGGGACATGGGTACGAAGGGCAGCTCTTGAGAATGGGGGCAAACTGCATGTTGAATGTGTAATACTGCCGGAGACAAATGTTCTTCCCAGTCACACTCCATTTTTGTTCAGAATTATTGCCACAATCTGAATTAAGCCCAAGAAAGTTTTGCCTATCTTAACCCACTATTCTTTTTTTTTAAATCTCTTCTATGAACTAAAAAGGCAGTGGTGACCTTTACACAGTAACAACATTATGTAATGATCACAACTTTTTCACACCTAAAGTGCTTTGTTATGCAAAGTATCAAATTGCCTGTATAAAACTTAATGATGTGCTTGGCATTCTGTGAAAGACTCTGGCTTGTGGTTGTTTTTATCATGTAAAGGCATACTGTGAGCTTCAGCTACACTCTCACTAACTCTCACACTTCTGTTTTCTACATTTGTGCTTCCTATTTCTAGCCAGGTTTATCCATCTGTTTTTCTTGTTGTTCCCTATTTGTTAACAATGCTTCCTCTGTTCAATTCTACCAGTATAATATGTGCTCATGCACACCTTGGACCTCTTATTTAGTTTTAGCATCCCCCTGTTGCTTCAGATTACTGAACATAAGTAATCCTCTGTTGGTCTCAAGCCTAGTGTAAAAGTTATACTCATTTCATGTCATGCGGAAGTTTCGTGGGGTATGTCCTTGCTTCATTTGCAGTATGTATCAAATTGAGTGGTGTGTTTAGTCTCCCACTATCTCAAGAATTCCATGATAGCTTGCCACATTCTTCTACACATGTGATAGCTGCAACATTCATGTGACACTCATGTGGAACGTGGCTTGGGAGAAAGCTACTGTCTACCACAGCTGTGTTTATGATAGCCAGAGTGGTGGATCTTTCAAAGACAATCTAGCCCTCTCTCTATTATTTCAGTCAAAATACTGGCATGATCAAACAGAGTGGCCACATCTGTAGAGGGCACAGAATCAGTGCTATCCTTGATGGGATATGCTTCCCCAGTGCAGTTTAAAAAACACAGTTGACAACAGTGTGTTTATTTTGATTAAAAAATAAGCCATATATTGCATGTGGTATTATATTGTATATTATGGAAGAACAAGCCTTGTTGAAGAAGAATCAACAGGGCTTCCACAAAAGCAAGTCCTGTCTCACAAATCTTTCAGAGTATTTTGAGATTGTCAACAAGCACAACATTGCTAGAGATTATCTTCCCGGTATTGTATTTGTGCGTAGATTAAATCTCTTACCAAAGACTCCTGAGAAAGCTTAGCAGTCATGAGACAAAGGCTAATCCTGTCTAGGATCCAAATTCATGGATGATCAAACTGCAACAATGGTATTACTTGCAGGGCAACATGTCAACAGGTAAAGCAGAGATCAGGTCCAGGTCAAGTAAGGTCAGGACAGGTCAAAACAAGGAAGGCAGAGTCACATCTAGTCAAGAGAAGTTTGACTTAAATGAAGCAGAAGCAGTCAGGAATTTAGACAAAACACTGTGAAAAATGTGGCAGAAAGGTTCCTGCTCTTGGAAGGAAGTAAACATGTCTGCATGGCACACAGGCCTTTTGAGACCTCATGAAGACTAGCCAAAATAGTACTGCTTGTCCCTTCAGAGGGCCTCTGTCTTCTCAAAGGGCCATTGTCTTATTCTATAGCCACTGGCTTATAAAACATGCAGGTGATTGGGGCAGTTTTGGAAATACGTATTCAGAATCCAGAAAGTCTACAAAAGCAACCTCCAGTGGCCCTTCAGGAAGCTCTTCCTTCTCCCAAAATACAGCATTCCAAGGTGGTTACCTTATAGTCTGAATTGGAACTGGAAGAAGAGGCAGGGTAAGAATTCTTGCCTAGAAGAAATGCCAAGACCTGCATGCCTAGAGATAAGCCAAGAGGCTATTGAGAACTACAACCATCTCTGATTCTGGAGGAGGCAGAGCCAGAGGGGGACAGATGTAACATGATCAGGCCCATATATGAATCAAAGGAGCAGACGAGTTGAATAGTGCCTGTCTTTCCTACCATATAGCCCACATGCAGTGAAAACCTCCCTGAGGGTAGAGCTAACTCTGGTTAGAAAAGCAGGAGAGAGATTCAGTTTTGAAGCACCTTCTTAGCATGAACCATATTTTCCTAACTAGCTGGCTTCCCAGTTTCACTGTTGTCATTTGTTAACAACCTCTGCAATGTTCCCTTTGTATCAGAAGGTCTGCCTGGCCGCTCCACTCTAACATAATAAAGCCTGTATTAGAAGCCTCTTGTCGTAATCTGCTTGGAAAGAGAAAAGGAAGGAGAAAAGGGAGAGTAGGGGAAGACTGGCCTCCAACAGGATCCTCTGTGCTTGAATATTCCATAAAACTGGCTAAATAACAGGAAGCAAGGAACAAGAATATTAGGACCAATGCTTTTTAAATTGTTCATAAGAGATGTGGAATTGGGGTAATCAGTAAGATAGCCAAGTTTGTGGATGACCCCAAACTATTCAGGGTAATAAAAATGAAAAGGGACTGTGCAAAGCTCCAGAAGGATCTTTCCAGATTACGGATATAGACATAAAATGGCAAAAGTGGTTCAATGTAAGTAAGTATAAAGTGATGTAACAAATCCTAATTTCACATATTCAGGTGTGAGCTGGCAGTCACTGACCAAGAAAGAAATCCTGCAGTAATTATGCTAACTCTGTGAAAAGGTTGACCCAACATTCAGCAGATGTGAAAATGGCAAAATCCATGTTAGCGATCATTAGCAAAGAAACTGAAAATAAAACTGCCAGTATTGCAATGGCTTTCTGTAAATCTACAGTGCTACCACACTGCAGTTGTGGTCACTGCTTCTCAAAAAGGAAGCTGTAGAGCTTGCAAAGCGCAGGAGAACCCAAATGGACAGTAACAATTCCCTTATGGAAAAAGTTTGCGACGCTTGGGCCTTTTAGCCTAAAACAGGACAAGGGGTGGGAAGAAGCATGATAGAGATACAAAAAGTTATTCCTGATATGGAGAAAGTTATTTTCTTCCTCTCTGTTTTTAAAATATACTTGATGTTGATTCGTGGAAAATCTAGGCCAAATAAAGGAACTAATTCTTTACACAGAGCCTAGTTAAGCTACAGCATTGAATACCATGAGATATGGGGATGGCAACCAACCTACATAGTTTTAGAACGGAAATAGACAAATTAATTTATGGATGACGTTCGCAGCTGCTATTCATGGTGCTATTCACAGACTAAGCAAAATACTTCTGAATACCAGTTGCTGCGGAAGGAAAATGGAAGAGGGCTGTCCTGTCTGTGGACTTCCCATACATATGTGTCAACAGTGTGGTGCGGCTGCAAAAAAGGCAAACACTATTTTTGCCTGCATTAATAGAAGTATCACTTCCAAATCCCATGAAGTACTAGTTCCCCTTTACTTGGCACTGGTTCGGCCTCAGCTGGAGTGTTGTGGCCATTTCTGGGCACCACAGTTTAAGAAAGATGCAGACAAGCTGGAAAGGGTTCGGAGGAAGGCAACGAAGAGGATCTATGGTCATCCCTATCGGGTGGATCACTGTGGAAAACAGGATGTTGGATTAGATAGGCCTTTCGTTTGAGTGACTCGGGATGTGGTCCTATAGCTTCCTGGCCTTCTGGGGAGCCACAGAGTTTTCCAGATTCCCCAAACATGGAGCTCCCGCCCTATGCCCTTCAGAACCCGCATGGAAAGAAGCATTCCAGCTCCCTCTCTGAGGTTGGAAATCAGCCTTGGAAAAGACTAAAGGACTGCATTTGTGGGAGGCAGGGAAGGGAAGAGACTAATGGCTTACTCTGTATCCATGCTCCTTCCACCCTGCTCTGCAGCACTTCATCTAAGTGGACAGAAACAGCCTTCTAGATAAAATTCTTGGAGTTTAGTAGAAGAGATCACCACTGCCACACCTTGCACCCTGCCTTGGATGCGTGTAAACCTCCTGCTTCAGAGGTTAATGTGCATCAAGGCTTGAAGCCTGTGGATTGTTATGTGAAGACTGTTATGCTCTTTCCCTTTTGTCCTAAGGACAGTGGCCAATTTTAGATCACCCTCCTTTAAACAACAACAACCATAACAAGTCTTCTAGCACCGTAAATTTTATTTGTATAATGTATTAATCACCCCAAAGCACTCAGAGCAACATAAAAATGATATAAACCATAAAACCGGAAAGTACACAACAAACATTCAGCTGAAGTCAGCAGATGCTTCAAATCAGCATTAGAAGAGAACTGAGAGTATAAAGACAAAACTACTTAAAACATAGCAGAACACTGGAGATTAAAAAGTCTGCGAGATTAAAAAGGTCTTTCCCTGGTGTCAAAAAGATAAATTAGGTATAAGGAGGATCTCTCAGATGCGGATATTTCAGCTGTGCTGCTGCTGAAAAGGTCCCCTAACAAATTTATTATGGCACAAGTTTTCTTGGTTTGGAGTCTGCTTCATCAGTTCCAAACGGAACTTGTCTAAACCCCTTGCTATAGCCATCAAAGTATAGGAGCTCTGCCCTCCATTGCAGTTGAGTGCCTTAGAGCAGATGTATAATTAAGGCCAGCCCAAGATATTTTGCAGCCTGAGGTGAAGTACAAAATGGTGGCCCCCATTCCTTGTACAGAAGCCAATTCAACTGGCCTCACAGTTGCATGTTACTCTCATCCTAGCCTCTTTCATCGTTCCTGAAAACAGGAAACTAGCTTAGTGGGGCACAGGGCAGGGTGAGTTGCATGCCCAGCTCTGTGCTCCAGCACCTCACTACCACTCCCTGCTCTTCTGCATCTGCCTGGGATGAGTGCTCTGCCATGCCTAATGGTAGAGCCGGCCCTGTGTAAGAACTAGGGTCAAGAAACAACTCCGGTCATACCAGCTGGCAAGAGGCTGGGAGTATGACGCTTCACAGGGGTGTAATTGGTGTATTAGCAGTGAAGACACAGCACAGAGGTGCAAGTACTGAGTATCCCATATACGCATTCTTGTAAGCTGACAGAGTGTGCATGTATGTGTGCAAAATCTAGCAGAAGAGCTACTGCTGAAAGGTGTAGGAAATAGTCACCAGTGACACCAAGTGTCCTTCCTATTGTTCCCACATTGTTCCACCTCTGTGGGAAACTGCCTCACTTGACAGAGAGGTATTTTTCTCATATAACTATAACTGAATCACAACCTGGGAATTAAGAAGACTGTGAATTCCTATGCATGTTTCATTGAAAGCCTATAGGAAAAAATACAACTTGGATAGCGCCATTAATGTGAAGTGTAACATTACTTTCACTCAGAAAACTAACATGTAGGACAAAGCTGTGCCCCTGTGTACTTTTTTCTCTTTTCTTCACCTGTTTCTTGTATTACAGCTGCAAACAGATTAGGGAAATTGTAACTGCTTTGAGGAATAGCTCTGGGTCCCCTTCTTTAGAAAATCCTAGCATCCCCGTCATCTCTGGGGTCCATTAGCATGCCTAGCAACTAGCTGCACTCAGATTAAGGAATCTTATGGCAAAGATTGCCAGATTTAAGAGCTTGGAATCAATGGCCCAAGCAGAAATGTAAGTCTGCAGCGCGAATGCATGCCCAGTGTTTAATGGATGTTCTTTTGGTCATTTGAATTTTAAAAAATAGTGTCATTGCTGCTCTGAGGAAGAGCTTAAGGGGGTGATGAAGCCCACTTTGGCTGGAAAGCAAAATAGGAATAATGAATGAATGAATGATTTTAAAATTTAATTAATGCCAGGAATCTCTGAAAAATACCTGTAGTATGACAATTTAAGAAACCACCCTTGTAGGACTTTAAAAAAATATCTGAACATACGTAAGATTGTCCCCTTCATCGTCTAACAGAGCCATGTGCTCTGGTAGACTAATTGGGATTCTATTGGAATATTTCTTTGAAGATATGGCATCTCATAATGAATGAGAACTTAAGAGGTGATTAAAACCCCTAAGGTCTCTCTTCCTTCTCCTTTGTCAAATTAGTTATAAAGATCCTGCACACACATCCTCACACACTATTTCTTAAGATGACACCAGGTGCAGTTTCTGGAGGCTATTTTTTCAGAGCCACTGGCAGGACTGCTGAAAGGAGCAGCTGTAATCTCTGAACAAAAATGCCCTTCTCTTCCAGTAGCATTTTATGCAGTGCAAAATTAAGGTCACGTAAAGGACAGGCGCAAGAGCATCCTCTCTGGTGAACGCTCAACATTCAAAGCAAATGCATTAACAAGCCCCCCTTTGCACTAAAATGCCAATTTGCAAGTGGTCTGTGTAAGAGAGAGAGAAATACATACTTTTAATGTAGTTTCTCAAAGTCTCAATGCTCAGATCAGAGCCACATTTTTTTCAAACACTCAAATGAAAAATTGAGGCCGGATTTACCAATACAGCCAGCGGCACTGTGTGTTGGGCTTCAGCTTCATAGGGGCTTTAGCATATTGGGTGAAAGAAAAGTTTTAAGTCCTGTGTCAAAAACCAGTCAAGGCAATCTACATAAAGCCTTTGCGAGTGAAAGGGTTTTGACTGCACACCACACTGGTATCATAATAATCCAAGTTTATTGAGAAAGGAACCAGCCCTGGTCCAAATCATACCAGATCCCATATTTAGTTTTGCTTCAAGTACATACTAGCAAAGCCTTTTATTGTCTGTTCAAGCATATTGAATTGCACAGTACAAAATGCGTTTGTGGTTGGAACAAGGACCTCAATTTGTAACGCGATCTAGCAAGCAATCTTGTCTATGTATACCAAGCTAAGTCCTGAAATCTCTGGATGACGTTTTTGTCCAACGGCATGTCATGAAGTACCTGTACGTAAATGGGTCTTCTTGGAGAGACCCCAGCCCTCCAGAAGACACTTGCACATACAGCCCATGAAGCAGAAATGGTGGCAAAGTCCAGATGCCTCTTAGAAGCTAACTTGTTTCCTCAAGCTTTCCCTGATATGAAATTACACTGCCCCATTTTACTCTTATCTAGAATAGATTTATAGATAATATGGATTATATTATTGCTTTTAAGTTAAAATTTATGCATTTATGTATTTCTTATGCAAACTGCTTAGAGATCTTTTGATTTCACCATGAAAACAATGTCGTATAGTGGTTAAGGGTGTTGGACTGGGACTCAGGAAATCCAGGCTGGAGTCCTCAGTTAGACATGGCTAAGTCACTGGCACTAACGCTCAGATTAACATACCTCACAGGCAGTTTTAAGGAGAAAATGAAAATGAGGTGGACCATGTCAGCCCCCTTAGGATCCTTGCAAAAGAGAAAAAGACCAGATACAAATGAAAAGGTTAAATAATGAATACATAAGGAGCTATTTGCTTACTAATGAGCATTGCAACACAACCTTTCATATAAAATCTTCCTATCAACAATTATATAACAAAACAGCATGAAAAATTGTAATAATAACAAAATACTACATCCTTAAGTGCACGTGAGTCCAGGGCAACGGCACCCATACAAAAACTGGCTGTAGAGCCTCAAAGTTCAAGTATCCTTTTGAATCCAAACTCAAACAAAAGAATCCAAAGTGTTTTTTTCAGCTGGTTCAAGTATCCACAACAGAGGATCTTCAAAAACCTGGAATAAAATGCCAATTCAATTGTATATACAGGAATTCATTATGTGGATTCACTGCTCAAGCACTAACATGTCGGAATTATACCTAGACAAGTCTACAAGGGCCTTACTGGCAACAGCATCTCCTGTGCCTTCAGCTTTCCTGCACTTTGTGATCCAAACTTTTTACAGCCCCATCCTTCCTCAGTCTCACCCCCTCGGGCTGTACCAATATTTCATAGGGGTTACATAAGCAGTTTAAATAAATTGCCAAAAATTCACCTTAACATGCTCAGATACCTTAGAGATATACTTCAAGCACATGCACAAAGGCACTTGTGAATGCCGCACATGCATTTATGTGGGTGCATGCGCACACACGCATGCACAAGCACTCCCTCTACGAAAGCCTTGTGTGTCATAATTGCATCCTTTTGTAACCCTGAAAACAAAGAGAGGTCAGCTCTCAAAGCCTATTTGCATTCGAGGAAAAAACAGGGTTTTTCCATTTTTTATTTTCATAAGAAAGAAATAAGACACACACACACACACACACGCATATATGAGAAAAAGGGATACCAAGGGATATTACCCAAATATAGCATATAATTTCAACATTTAACAAATTCACAAAAAAGAGAAAAATTCTACCTTTTCTAGCCACAGTTAAGTCATCAATTCTTAATTAAGGTTTGCAAACAGATTTATCTAATTTATCAAATGAATTGTAAATAATATAACTTTAGCATTGAAGTAAAAGTCACTGACAATATTTTTATAGGTTCTGTTTTCTTGAATATTAATTAAATTGCTCATGATAAGCTTTCCATTTTTCATTAAATTATTTGGTAGGTCTTCTATTTATATATTTCTTTAGTTTCACCATTATTGAATACTCCCTGACCTTATTTTTCCAATCTTTGGTAGCTGGATAGTAAGACAAAAACAGTTTTGCTGTGTGTATATATGTCCGAAGTGGTAAAGGACCATTTATTTATATATTTGTTTATTATCTGCTGAATCAGCCCAAAGGCCCTCTAAGCAAATTGCAATCCATAAAACGTATAATAACAATAAAAATAGTAATTAAAAGTACTATATACAAACAATAAAGCAAAACAGTACACAGCTGAGGGCACATTAATTTACAACTTCCTATTAATACAGTTTTAAAATTATCCAAACAAAACCAATTATTAAAATACGTAGAGAATAAAACTGTTTTGCCTGGTGCCAAAGAGACTGTAGTGAAGGAGAGGCTTTTGGGAGGCTGTTCCTCAAGTGGAGGGGCAGCTACTGAGAAGGCCCGTCTTCTTTTAGCCAAACTCCTTACTTCCTTGGAGGATGGACAGGGCCTCCAAAACAGATTAGGGTGGCCACACGCATTTTTCCAAAAAAAGCAGAAAAAAATTGCACATGGAAATTAAGACGGATTCCGAAGTATTTACTGTAATTGTTTACAAGGTTACCATAGAAAGGAGCTTGATCTGTGGCTTGTTCAGCCACCCACCCAGGTGCTCACTGTGGGGGGGTCACTTCAAGTGCTTTGACTTGAGCCCAGCCTTGGACCAATCGCTTCAAGAAATAGAGTGTACCTTCCAGCAGAGGCTGTCCTCTGCCTGCTCTTCAAAACAGAGGACTGACCTCTGTGAAGCAGGGCACTTGACAACCACAGGGAGGGTGCCTGTTTCTCAATATGCAGTGGACACTGCTGCCCTGGAACAGGCACAAAAACTAGCTATAAACAACCAGTGAATTTCAACTGAAGCAAATGAAACAATGAATAGACATTCCCATTCATTCCTAACTCTCTCCTACCTTGATTAACCCTTAGAAACTCTAGCTCCTTTCACTCACTCCTCACCCTCATGCCACCCAATTCCCTCTCAAGCTAACCTAAATCCAGCCCTTGCTGCCGTCCTTCACATACTTCATCTGCTTAAATCTCATCGAAATCAATGGGATACCAGAGCCAGTGTGGTGTAGTGGTTAAGAGCATGGGATTGGGACTCAGACCACTTGGGCTCTAGTCCCCGCTCGGCCATGGAGCCAATTGGGTGACTTTGGCCAGTCACAGAGTCTCAGCCCAACCTACATCACAGGGTTGTTGTTGTGGGGATAAGATGGAGGAGGAGATGTAAGCTGCCTTGAGCCCTTGGTAGGAAAAAGGCAGGATATAAATCCATAAATAGATAAATAAATAGATAAATAAATAAATAAAAATACAAGCCACCCATGTGCCAGATTGCTGCCACAGTCCTAGAGTTATTCAGTAGGAACATCTAACACATTTCTTTTATTACCATTTTTAAAATTACCATAATAGAACAATTTTAGGCAGTTATACCAATGTCAGACATCATTAGATGAGAGTCTTTCTAATCCTAATTCACTCATTTATTTACAAATGATTATGTAAAACCTTGAGTGCTCTTTTGTGATTCACCGGGATTCTTTTACCAGGCATCTGCGTTTGTTATCCTTACTCAGAGACACCCTAAGAAAAGAAATATATTATCATAGTGTATAATGCACCCAGCACATATTTATGCACTTTGTAAATGAAAAATGAAAGATAATTTAGATCCCTCCGAATCTATAAATCTGCAACCTTCTGTTAGAGATGTTTCATGTTTTGGATCAGTTAAAAATATGGATTAACCTGAATTTACGTATAGTTGTGCTTTGAAAATGCCTGGTCACCAGTTAGGGCAAAATAGGGCCAAGCCAGGAACGGGCTGGAAGGCTTTGGAATGGGAATGATGAGAGTTAAGGCCATTATCATGTCAGGAAAGACTACACTAAGCACTCCGTCACACTGATGCTTTTGCCAAATTCATTATGTTAATACAGAGTTTCTCCTGCCATAAGATATCAGCTCAGTCACACAACCTGCCTCGCTGTTCCTAAAGACAAGCTCTGGCATATCACCTGAAGAATCCTTTCATACTGATCCATGGACAGCACTGGTGAAAGGAGGAGAAGCATTCCTCATCCCAAGCATTGTTTATTGCTGGGATCAGGAGTCATGAATGTAGGCCTGCATTCAGTTATGAAACACTATCCTATTGATTTTGAAATGTTCTCATGTAACTGAGAAAAGGGCCAGAGCAAAACATGAAGGGGAAAAGGAGAGCACCAAGAACAGCAGGAGGCTGCTTATTGCGCATGAAAATGTGTTGATTTTAATGGATCCCACTCGCAAGATTCCTTTTGCCATAGGCTTTGTCTCTGAGAAATAAGAAGACATGATCCGGTATGTTAAAAACACTTTAAGGCTTCTGTGAATTATGAATGTAGAACTATGCTGAAAGTGAAAGGGTGCTAATTCTCAAATGACCCTGCAAACTCTGTGCTGCCAGCTGCATCTTGAATGTCTCTAGTGCGGGAGAGCCCACAACCTCCCTAGGTAATTGGTTCCATTGTCATACCACTCTGACAGTGAGGACATTTTCCCTGATATCTAGCCAGATCCTCAAGACTTTTCCACCACCTGAATGGCAATTCCTTGGAAATTTTGAAGTGGAGCAGGCAGATTTTAAAGCATAAAGATGCTGAGTTTACTTCTGGTTTTGTCAGGTGGTGGGTGCCTTGTAGTGCTTTTGTTTTGGCTTTTATCTGATATGCCTTATCTTGTTTTTATCTGACGTGTTTTATTCCCTTATTCATAATTTATGTGCTTAATTTACACACACGCAAAGAACAGAGGATATTAAGCAGGTTATAAATGTAATCAATCAATCAATGACGAACTTGCCTTTGCTCCCCTTTTAGGCTTTTGGTGGTGTTTACTTGCACTGCCGGCTGCTCCAAAATTGCTGTGAGAATGCGGCTGACTCTGGCCCTGGCCTCAGCAATTATTAAACGCCAAGGTCAGACAGGAATACATGGGCCAGCTGTCATGGCAGTGCGGCGGCGTTCTGATCTCATGTTGCTGTCTGGGAATTCTGTTACATGGAATCTCTGGTTTCCAGTGTGTTTGCAGGAATGTGAATCATCTTGTTGTGTGGGGAGCAAGCCACCTGTAGGTCTACCCAGGAGCACACGGCATCTTCTGAGAAGCAGTAGGGCAGAGTGGCTAGAATGTTGGGCTTGGATGGGGGCAAGCTAAGTGCAGCTTGCAGCTATGCAGTTATCTGGGAGACGAGAAGCAAATCACTTGGCCCAAGGTGGCTGTGAAGCAAGCGTGTTGCCCGAAACAGGGCAGGGGGAAAAGTAAGACGGTCCTCTGTCTTACTGCTTCCAGACTGCAGCATCCTAGACGTTCTGTCCTTCTGCAGCCTTGTGAGCCAAAAAATGGCTACTGGCAGAAAAACTATGGGTCAGTAATAACATGGAAGGCGGCTTCCTCCATGGACAGAACCAGTTCAGTTTCACACCAGCACTCTCTTGGCTTAGGGGATCTCAGGAGAAGCTATCACTTGTTGCCAATGGCCAACAAGGGAGAATTGCTTCCATCCTGGGCCAAAGGAGCTCTAAGGCCATTATGTGGGCAGAAGGTATCTCTAGATGTTTTGGGCTTCATCTCTCAAAAGCTCCCCTGCTCCCAGCATGGCCAATGGTAAGGAATCCTGGAAGCTGAAGCCCAGGTCCATTGAAAACCTACTTTCTGCCTACTCCTGGCTTGGATGTCCTGTCGCCTGGCAACTGAGAGCTACATCAGAGGCCAGGAAAGTAGCAAACATCATGGCAATTTTTAAAAAGGGGATCTTAGGGGGAACCAGAATATTACAGGCTGGTTAGCATAAAACCAGGGCACTGAACCTCAGGTCCAGGGGCCAATCCCAGCCTGCGAAAGGTCCTGACTCAGTCCTTCCAAGATTTCAAGAAAGTATGTTGCATCTTCCAGTTCCACCTCATTTTGCTCAGCATGTGATGATTTCTAGTTTTTGCGCACTTCTCCCCTTTCCAAAGGATGGAATTCCTTTCGTAAGGCTAACTTACCAGCAGTAAGAGGTTTAAACTAAACATGCTGATGTCTTTGGTCTTTTGACCCTGCCTCCTTTACCCCACAACTGCAATACAGTCCCTGAAAGCTTCTCCAAAATGGAATTTGGCCCTCAGGATGAAGAAAGTTCTGTACCCATGGCTTAATATTTGGTCCAGGTAAGTTAGTTAGCATAATTAAAGTGCAAATCATCAAGCATATAGAACAGGGACAATGGACCTCTTTCAGCCCAAAGGCTGAATTCCACCACTGAACGTCTTGGGACAGTTCATTCCAGTGGTGGGTAGGCCTGATGGCAAATGTGGTAGACCAAAGACAAAAGGGGCAAGACTAAGAATATCATAAATACCCACGTATTTTAGCTTTAAGCTTTAGTTTTATTGCCAATAACTGAGTATTTTAACCATTTAGACAGGGAAAGAAGATATGTAAACATTATGAAATCACCAATAAATTGGTGGTTGGGAAAAGGGAAGGGGACATGGGGATGGGGTGTGATCATCTGGAAACCCAAGAAGGTCAGATTTGGCTGTCAGGGCTGATGTTCTTCATCTGTCATATAGAAGGGCAGTGTTGCAGAAGAATCGACATAGCTTGATTCTGCAAAAAGTCCCATCTCATTAACCTTCAGAGTTCTCTGAGAATGTCAACAAGCATGTGGGTGGGGTAATATGTAAACACTGTTTACATGGATGTTCTAATAGGGATTGACCTATTTAGCTTGGTTCAAGGTTGTTTAGGAAGCCAATCTGAAGCAATTGCAATCTGAAGGGCAAGGCAGAATCAAGTCAGGCTACACAGTAAAGTTAGGGTCCTTCAGCACTCTGAACAGGTTTGTGCTGGCTGGAACTCACACAGGAAGAGCTGTTGTCTCAGCAACGTTCAGAGGTTTTCTGAAGTTTAGACTTGCTATTATCGCTTCTCATCTGATGAGATGTTACTTGTTAAAAGGCCATTGTCGGTTCCCTGAGCTCTCCATGTTGTATACAACTATGATGTGGAGAATGGATAAGGAGGCGTTTCTCTTCCTCCCTCATAATATTAGATCTTAGCATGATCCAAGGAAACCTAATGTTGAGAAATTTGGGACAGATGAAAGGAAGTACAGCTTCACACAGCACAGGATTGAAGTATGAAACCTATTACCACAGTATGTGGTGATGACAACCAACTAGAACAACTTTAAAGGAAAAGTTAATGGGAGAGAAGTCTACTAATTACAATGACTCTCTATTGTTTCCAAGATGCCTCTGAACAGTTACTGGGGGGAAAAGTAAGCATACATTATTACACTGATTTCCTGCTCATGAAGTTCCCATGGGCATCTTGTTGGCCAGTGTACATACAGAATGTTGCACTAGTTAGACCTTTGGTCAGATTAGGTACAGATTGCCAGCAAGGGACAACTTTACCCGACTGAGTAAATTCCAACTTTTCAGCTCTACTCCTTTGTACTTCAGAGGATTTTGCTGGGAGCTGCTCTTTTATATAACACCAGGAAAGAGCAAGGACACATCTTCTGTAGACTGTATTGAGAGTATCTCAGACCTGTAAAGTAAGATGTCAGTATTATAAATAAATGCATTTTACAGTTACCTACATTTCCACAGAGAATACCATTTATTCTTTGGAAAATCCCAAGGACATTAGTCAAGACAGTTACTTAATAATTTAGTATCCTATAACATGCAGCACTAGCATAGGAGTATGACCTGGTACATTTTTTAAAAAAAATCAAGGTGCAAATGGATGAACACTTCTAGGCATGCTTTCTGCAATGATAGTAATCTTGAGTATTCATTGATTGATCCATTCAGCGTTTGAGTGTCAAAGTGGGCGCCTTCTACCAAGGTGGACATGTCCCATTGTCCTGTTCTCATCCCAAATGCACAATGTGACCATGTAAATGCAGCAACTACAAGTTTTAATCCTTGGTTACAGCACAGTAACATTCAAGTTAGTAGCTGCAGGATTCGGCTCACTTCTTGGGAATTCTAGTAAGTGGCTGCAAGATAAGGTGAAGAGTCTTTGAGATAATAAGACTAAATAACAGCTGCAAAACCCAGGATAAATGATCACAGAGTAAACAGCTGAAGGACAGGATGGATCTTTGCTGGATGGTATCAGTAAGTATTGCAGGATCATGATGAAGTTCTACCATGCAGGGAAGAATGTCCATGAAGCAATGAAGGTAAGTCTCTACAGGATTGGAGAGAATGCTTCCCTAATGATGCAACATATAGATAAATCATGATCCCTTACTAAGCTTTTTCTGGAACTGAGCAGGTCTTTTCTTCTCCACATGCACTGCAAGGTTTCTCTTATTTTTCCTAGCAGCTGCTCCTCTCCTTCAGCTCACTGGCCTTCTAATGAGGCAGCTGCTCTTTCCCTCTTCCTACTACCCACTTCAGTTACTACAGGCTAATGGATTGCATTGTTCAGGAGACTCTGCGCTGAGTATTATAGACCATCTTGCACACAGGCAGCAGCTTTCCTGGTTTTCAGACAGGATTCTTCCCAATCCTACCTGGAGAAGCTGGAGATTGAACCTCGGACCTTCTGCCTGCAACTCTGTGCTCCACCACTGAACTGGCCCTCCACATCGCCAGACTTCAAGCGCCCACCTTTTCTTGGCATGGTAAGTAGCAAGATAATCTAGACTAGAAGGTCTTTGCTGGTTCCAGTGCACAGGGCTCCTTGCACACACCATGTCACATAAATACGTAGAGTCCCTTGCTGTCAAGGATGGAGACAGCAAGAGAGCAGATGTAAAAAGAGCAGGTAAACCAACAAAGTGCTCCTGTCACTTGACCCATGTATTTATTTCTTCATTCATCCAGTTGCCTAGAGTGGTTGCCTGGCAACCGCCACAGTGCCGCTATCCGTGTGTGCACAGCTTATTTTGAGCAACTGGAGGCTGGTCTGTGCTGGCAGACAGATCCATCTCTGCAAATACAAAAGATGTGCTCTGCCTCCCATATGACATTTCCCCCTCTGTCAATGTATTATGGTGTGGAAATGGAATTGACTGTCATGGAAAAGGTGAATATGAATGGACTGTACTATTTTTAGCCCAACTCTGGGTCCTCAATCAGATTTCATGCCCCTTAAACTCTCTGTTTTTTCAGATTTTCCAGTTATGGGCAATCTTATTAACTTAGAATTCATACATGACTTGGATTTGGTTACTGGAAGGGATGCTTGATCCCATTATCCACCTGCCTATATGTTAAAGGTGCTCACTTCTCCTGGCATCTGAGAGGAAGCTTTCTCAGTGCTCTTATGCTACCTGTGTTTCAATGTTATTTCTATTTCATAGATTTGTAGCCTGCCAAGAAGCATAGCTGGGCCCTCACTGAGGTCCCACACCCCACTAGGGCCCTGTGCCAAGAGCCTCCTGGACAGTTTGCTCCTCTTTACCATGGCAAACCTGCTTGTTCACCTGCCGGACAAACAGCCTCTGCCACAGCCTCCTCACTCACTCACTCTCTGAATCCTGAGCAAGAAAGTGGTGGCCATGATGAGACAAGGGATACAAAGGGACACAGCAGCCGGCGAGAGACTGGCTGCAGGAGGAGGCCCACTGAGGGAGCTGGCCCTGAGAGGGAGCTTTTCAAAATGCACAGTTTTGCAAGGTGGTGTACAAAGAGTGATAATGCAATCAGTTCGGACCAGCATCAATGCCTAAATTACGAAACAGACAGCAAGAGCAATAAGCTGCAAAAAGAAATAAAGAACAATTCAATCATTACATTTTCACCGACTAATTTACCTAGAACAGTCATGAGACCAACTTAATAAAACTCTAACATATTCTCTTAGCGATAATAAATATTTTCAAAGACCACTGAAAAGAATGCAAGGAGGGTATTAAACATACTTCCCAAGTAGGAGCTTCATAATGTGGGAGACTGCAGAGGCTACAAAACTCCGAAGGCCTCCATCTCTTGCACCTTCCAACCTAACAGGCGATTTCTGGTAGCGCTCTGTGGCTGATCATAATACTCAGACAGGCATGGAGTGTCTGATTCTTTAATTAAAATGGCCCCAACTGATTTAGGACTTTGAAGGTTAAAACAAGCAGTTTGACCTGGGCCTAGAAATAAACAGCCAGCCAGTTCCATTGATACAACATTCATGTAATGTTGTGGTTTAGACATGCAACTTCAGCCAACATCCAGGCTGCTGGAATTCTGTCTCTGTAGAATTCCCACCCTGGACAGCCTCCTCTGAAGGTCACTTCGCTGCCTTGTAGCAAAGGAAAGTTTTTGTTCACTCATATATTTGACATTTGAGTTCTGGTGTTTTTCATATGTCAACCTGATTGGGGGTTTTTTGTAGGGGAGGTCTATGGATTGCATTGCATTACTTTATTATGAACTGAGCTGGGAACCAGCCATTGAAAGATGGTATACAAATGCTTGTAATTAATAAAACCAATAACACACTTGTGACTCTGAATCACCAGTTGGATGTAACATCAGGCATTCTTGCATCATTCTGGGATGAACCAATGTTTGCCTGAATCAATAAGCATTCTGCTCATGGCAGAATGTATATTTATCCATTTTGCCAGGAGTGGAACTCTTCGGCTATGTGTAGTCTACCTTCTCAGAGCCATACAGTGCCGCAAAGGAACAGGCCCAGCCTACAGCCTTAATGGACTATCAAATGAAACCTCTGAGCAGCTTAGGGACCGTAAGATGAGCTATGCTGAATCACACCAAAGACCTACCTAGCCCCACCTTCTGTTTGCACCGCGGCCAACCGAATACTAGACTGCAAGCAGAACATGGGTGCATCAGCACACAGCTACTCATAGCCACTGGGGCACTGGAAACAGCATGTGGCCATCGGGGATCACTTGATGCATGCTCAGTGGTGCCACCCTGATTCAGGGTGGCAGCAGAGTTACAAGCAGAGTAGGTGCATCACTGGGATTCTGCCTCAAGCTATGGGAGCCATTGACTCCCAACCTGCAGAGAGCAGGCTGTGTGCAACTTCTACTCAAGGGAAGGCCGGCTGGAGCACACCTATCGTCATTTCTGCAGCCAGTGCGGGCATGGTGGAGGGCCCCCCAAAGGATGGTTCCTCTTTTAGGTTGCTGATGAGGTCCAAAATAAGATGTCAAACTCTTATTGACAACTTGAGTTCCTCTCTTGGAACCTGGGGGGTTGGCACAATAAGCTTTATGATTCCAATTTTATAACATTCATCCATGGCTTTGATATATTATTCAAATGAAAGCCCCATAGCATTCAATGAGGCTTACTTCCAGTTAAGTGGGTCTAAGAATACAGAAAAAAGGCCACCTTCAGACTGCAATTCTCCATGCAGCTACTTGGAAGCCATCTCCACAGAATGAAATGAGACACCTGGACAAGGGTGGCTGGGGCTGGGCTGCAAATATGGATTAGATCTGGCATGCTAATGCTACACATCTCTGCATCTGCACACAAGCATCCCATGGATACTTAATGGTACAGGGAAGCCATACGCATCTATGGAATGCGCTCCCCAGAGAGGTCCTCCTGGTGCCATCCTTATTTGTTTTCGACGCCAGCCTAAGACCTTTTTATTCTGGAAATATTTTAATAAGTGTTAATATTGTCTTTTCTATGTTTTTAACTGCAGCCAGTCTGAGTGGGGAATTTATTTATGTTATATTTTATGTTGTAAGCCGTCCTGAGGCTTTTTGCGACAGGGCAGCATATAAATATAAATAAATAAACACACCATCTATAGTCTTGGATTATCTGATTAGACAGTTATAGCCTATCTTTCTATTCTCTAGTGCTGGTCCAGTTTACATAAAAATTAACCTGGTTAAAAAAGTATAACCAGGAATAGAAAAACAATATTGCAACTGTCAGAACAAAATGAGAAAAAGCTTTGCTATAGCATGGTTTATATAGGCCTGAGACTGTAAGAATAACTTTAGACTTAAGATGGAATTCCTGATCTGATCAGGAATCTGTTACAAGTCTTGCTTCCCATGTAAACCTTAGAGATGTTAAAGCTTGTCTGTTACCCTGTAGGCATCCTATTGGATATGCTAATGGTTTCCCTGTCCTAAGGTTCTTTTTGTATTGTGTTGTCCGAATTCCTTCTGTTTTATCCTAATGTGCCTCTAGTATACTCTGATCCCACACCTGATCCTACACCCCTCCTCCAAACGGTATGTAATGGTAGGTTATAAAAGCTTCTTGTACAGACTTCATCTTTGTAGCCCTTTCTGGGACTGCCTACATGCCGCATCTTTTCCTGTATGTCTGAATATATTGTAAACGTTCTTTTGATTACACACGCCCAGCAGATTCTCTTTGGGTGTTTTTTCACTCTTGATTAAACTAAACCTGGAAGCAGTCCACAAATAGCTAACAGCCTTTGCAGAAATATTGAGTAGAAATCAAACTTAACCAAATTCTTCCAGAGAAGGCATTACAGAGATGAGGTGCTACAACCAAGGAGACCCTGTCTCCCACTACCTCCAGACCGGGCAGAAGTATTTGGAGCAGTGCCTCTACCACTTATCTCAGGGACTCAGATTCACATGGGAGTAGACGTATAGAGTAACATACAGGCTACAGTAGTAAACTTAGAAATACAAGTCACACCCAGAAAGTGAGCCAAAAAGGGGATCCAAATTCAAGCAGCTCTGTCCATTCCAACACTCCAGCAGTTTTACCTTCACTGTTTGAGAGGTGCTGTATTGTACCTTAGAGAAGTGGGCACTCTGTTTTATAAACAAACACTGAATTTTTGTTTAAACAAGAGTTTTGTTTGGTTTTTTACAGAGCTCTTACAGGCTGTAACCATTCTCTCCCCATGCCAGAACCAGAGTGTGTTAATTACTCCAGGATTCCTCCCAGAAGTACTACCTATTCAGACTGAACCCAGTAGTTCCTTCCCATTATTACACCCAGCAGAAGCAAGTCCTTTGTAATGCTAATAAATCCTAATTGCTGCCCCCATGAAATACATTATAAAAGGGCGTACACCCACCCATCCCCAACTGCTGCCAGGACTGCAGCTAAACTCAACGGAAACAGGGATGGTGAGGGGTGTCCAATGACGTCAGCATCCCTGCTAATCCAAAAGAACAGTGCAGCATCCTTGCAAACCAGCACTGCTGTGACACTGGCTGCATGTTTAAATAAGTAAAGTGATTTGCTGTGGTGTGTTCAGGAGTGCTAGTGAGCAACAGACTTATACTGCCCTCTTTCCTGTAACTCCAGTATAGCCTCTGGGAGTTCAGTGGTTTAAAACTTAACTGAAGTTCCTTATTGCATTCCTATTACATAAACAATGGCTTTGAATCTTGGCTTGTTAGCAAACATGACTGAGAACAGTCAAACTCACCCAGTTTTCCACCTCTTCACATCCATTTCTTTAAATACTCTTAGACTTGTGCCTGCATTTTATTAATCTTTCAAAGCAGATTCTGTATGTATTGCACATTTATACAATGTTCCATGTGATGAGATGGAAGGAGGGCAAAATTTGCATCCAATTATTACTGTGCTAGCAGAACTGATGATGGTGTCATGGGTTTAAAAATAGATTTTGGCTTAGCTAAGGTCTGTTCTTTGCCTTAGCAGGTACTTAGCATCCTCTGCTGGATCCTGGTAGACAGTGCAGGATACAGCAATGCACCTGAATGTGTATAATGGAGCAAACCGGACGGAGAGTCAATAGGCAGAAATTTCTGAATATCCTCCACAGCTACAAAATCTGCCGTGTCTGCTGGTCACACAGCCGTTATGCATTTATAAACAGTATCTCACTTTGAAGTGTCAGATTTTGCTGTCTGAACTAATTTCTTTCTTTTAAACAAATGTAACAGATACTTGGAAGCAAGCCCCACTGAATTCAATAAGACTTACTCCTAATTAAGTACATATAGGATTGTATCTTTCAGTGATGATGGTTCTCCATTATAGATACACTGATTTATGTACAAAACTCAAATTTCTGCAAATCCTACTGTTTAAAAGAGATGCTAATATTTATGTGTTGGTTTTTTTTAAATCAAATTTACTTGTCCTGGAACAAGGAAATGTTGGAGCAGGAGGGATCTGTAAGCTCACCTACTGCCCCCCAGGTGCCATGGAAAAGGCTGCCCCTGTGGGAAGCCTGGTCAACTTCTGTAGATGGAATGGAAGGGGGCACCATCTTGCCCTTTACCTTCAGCAACAAAACATTTTGGGCTGGCCCTGGCCACTCCACATGTGTAAAATGATGAGGGCACCATATTTAGAAATGTAATCACACTGAGCTTTCAGAGATTCTGGAACCTGAGGTGAGTTCTAAACACAATGTACAAAGCATACCTTATCGATGGTGCTTTCACCGAATCTCACCATGGGTGAGATGTTCCAGCATGCAAGGAGGTTTGGTTTCCTTTCAAAGAAAGTTATTGTCCAATAGACTGGCAAGGCATTGCTTTAGGACGTAGAAACAGAGAAACAGAGCAAGTCAGAAGGGGTCTCCAGGGTCATCTAGTCTGACCCCCAGCTCCAGCCAGCTCTGCTCATGACATGCCTCCCATGTGCATGACCAAGCCTATCCTTGCACACCCTCACCAATGGGACTTCAACTACCTCCCATGGAATTTCATACCCTAGGGGTCCTTGTACTTCCTGGCATCCAAATTGATTCTTGGTTGAACCAGGACAACTCATGCTGACTGATAGCACTATTCAAATAAACCCCAAACACTTATGGAGGTGAGTGGCAGGCCAGGGGAATGACCCAATATGCCCAGGGCGATCACAATCCATCTTCATGGTCCACAGAGTGATGATACAGGCCAAGGAGACAAAATACTGGATTATTTTACTTCAGCAGTTGAAGGAGCCATGCTTCTAAATATCCCCTACCTCCATTTCTTTATCCCATTTAACCAACCTTGTTTGGCTGATCCATTCCTTCAAGATAGTTCATATCCTAACACATTATATAAAATTGCAGTCAATTCCACTAAAGTATATTTTTAAATGCACACTAAAAGTAAAAACTAGTACACTGATAAATCAAGGAAAACATTTAGTGAAGTCTTCTCTTTGATGTTCTAATCTTACTATATGAGGGAAGTTTTTATGTATGCTTGCATATTTGTACAATATTTATACAAATCTAATGCAAATGTTTACTACTTCATTCTGCCACCATGATCAAATGCACAGAAGGGGGAAATTGGGGAGGGGTGCAAAATTATGCCAAGTTTGAAAGCTTTCTAGGATTGCATGTGCCCAGCACTGGAAGAGTGAAGAGCCACCTACTGACAAATTGATTTTAAAAAAGATCTTGGACTGTGCAGAAATGGACAGACTGACTTTGTCACTGAAGGAGAAAGAAGATGCAGACTTCTATCAAACTTGGGACTCTTTTTATTATTGGCTAGAGAAACAGGACTTTGCATAGACTTAAACATGTTTATAGTTTAACATAAAAAGAAAAAAATGTGGGGGGCTGACCCAGTAGGTCTGATGTTTCTGATGACTGATGTTGTTTTTAGTTTTTTCTTTGTGTTAGGTTTATTTAGGAAAAAACATATTCAAAAAAAAAGTCCTTCAGTAGCACTAAATGACATAGCAAACTATTAGATACATTCATGCTTAGAGTAGACCCATTGAAATCAGTGAGACTTATTTTAATGATGGCTGGTATCCAGAGGGGTGCCGATACCCCTGCTGATTCTTGGGCAGCTCTCCACACCTTGCACAATGGCAATGCTTCAGGTACCCCGAAACAAGTGGGAAAACTCTTCTATGGGGGAAAATAAAAGCTTACATAATGAATTCCCACCAACTTTCCTCTTCTAGAAACAAGCATTTCTGCTTATATGAGGGCTTCCTCTAGGACATGGGTCCTCAGGATCCGGCCCACCACAGGTGGGGAGGCGGTGGCTTGCTCACTCCAAGATGGTTTTGGACTCGCTGGGAGATCTCTGAGCGAGCGAGCAAGCGAGCGAATTGCTGCCTCGTGCACCCGATGCTGCCTCGTGCGTGCCAGACACCACCTCACCGGCCCGTGCCCCTGGGCACCCCTGCCTCACCGGCCCGTGCTGGTCACCACTGCCTTTCAACAGGCCCCTGTTGAAAAAGTTTGAGGACCCCTGCTCTAGGAAGTGCAAAATCTCTCACACAGAAGTAGTGGAGGCAGTGGGTGCAACAGAATCCGCTGGCCCCACTCTTTAGAGGATTGTGCAAGGCAGAAGGGAAAGACCAGGGCCAGATACGGCCCGCTGACCATTGCGAGTGGCCCACTGGCTTTCACAGGGCTACTCTCAGTGACTGATGGCAGGGACGCTCATCAGCCTCTGAACTCAGAAGCATCCAGTGCAAGCTGCTTGGCACAGTGGTGGCCCTGTCCACCATGCCCAATGCCCTGCGTTTTATCAGGACAACTGGGGAGGGAAAGGGGCTGGGGTGCCAAGCTTTGCACCTCTGCAGACCCAGCTTCCTCTTTAATCCAGGGCTCCTCAATCTGCTTCTCTGTCATTGGGCTGTTTTCATACAGGGGAAGGTTGCTTCCTTAGGGGTTTTCCTTTCCTTTCCTTTGCCCTCTTTTCACCCTCCCTCCCTTCCTCCCATTTCAGTAGAGAATTTTTCTACTTCTGCAAATCTTGGGGTTTCCCTCAACATAGAAATACTTCCTTTTTATTTCTTCCCAACTCCATTGCGGCTACTAATAATATCTCAGCATCTGTGCTTGCTGTTGCTGCTGTTGTCATATTTGAATAGCTTAGTGAAAACTTACGGGGGGCGGAGGGGGGAGCATACAGTGTGTCCAGGCAACCCTCAGAAAAAAATGCCTGCGTTGAAAGTTTTTAGTTTGTCCCTCCTCTTTTCTGGAGCAGTACAGAACTGCAGTTCTCAGCCTTCCATTTTTTTCACAGACAACTGAAAATTATTCTGCATGTTGGCAGACCACTTCATAAACCATTTTGTTCTGTAAATCAAAGCATATGCATGGCTCATATCTTAATGACAGAAGTTAATCAAATGCAGGGACAGACACTGGCATTCTTGATATTTCCCCAGCCTTTCAACAGATCAGTTGAATTGCGCTCACAGCCCCCAGTGGTCTGTGGAGCAGAGGTTAAGAATCTCTGGTATAGTGTTGTAGGTACAGCTTACTGGGGACCAAACCAAAAGAGGGAAATTTTGGGTTAAAGATCAAGGCATTCTCTCAACACGACACAACACGGGCTGGCGGTGGGCTCTACTTTTTAAACCCTCCCCAGAATTCCTCCCACCCCCGAAAAAGGTGGAGAGAATACCAGCTTCAAGGACTGGAGCATCTTTAACACAACACGGAAAGTCCTGCCAGATCACAGCATTGGTGCACCCAGCCTAGTATTCTGTTTCCACAGTGACAAATCAAACACTTTTGGGATGCCTATGTGGAGGGCATGAAAGTCGTAGCCTTCACCTGCTGTTTCTTCCTAGGTGTTCAGCGATATGTTGCCTCCAAACCTAGCCATTGTGATTAGTAGATATGAACAGATTTCTCCTCTATGACGTGGTCTAATCCCTCTTTAAAACCTTGTAGGAAAACGTCCCTAAAAATATAAGGCCCACGCTGAACCAGGCCAAGGTCCTATCTAGCTTTCTGTTCCCACAGCAGCTATTCAGGTGCCTATGAGAAGCCCACATCCAGGACAAGAGAGCAATGGCACCTCCCACTCATGTTTCCAGGTGCAGCACCTCTAATACCGAAGGTAACATATAGCCACCACGACTATTATTATTACATTGCATTGATATCCTGCCATTTTTCTTCTTGTGGAGAACCCCTTCTCGCAAGCGGCTCACAAAGCTTCATTTTAGCCTTGAAACCCTGCAACAGCATATCTAAGGTGATTTCAATCATTTTTGTAGCTGTTTCTGTCTTGGCACAGTTACAGCAAGAATCATGTTGTTTTCATGTGGGCAGGAGGTGATGTAACGTGGAGATCTGCTTTGCAAATTGCTCCTGCTTTTGAAAAACAACACGTCCACTGCAGAATTGCACTGTTAATTACACCAGCCTTCCACATTCCCTAGTATATGGGTCCTCAAGCCCATGAGCCGGATCCGGCCCGCCATGCCCATTTATCCAGCCCGCCATAGAGGTTTTGGACTCACCCTGCGTGCACGCACGCATGTGGCGAGGCAGCGGCTTGCTCGCGCAGAGATTGTTTTGGACTCGCTCGGAGAAAAGGATCTCTGCCTGCACCCGCCCTCACCTGGCAGTGTGTGCCCCCCCCCCCGCCCGCACCGCCTTTGTGACCCGTGCCCATCGCCGGCACCTTTCAACTGGCCCCGTTGAAAAATTTGAGGACCCCTGCCCTAGTACAACAAACCAATCAGAATCCTTTACTGAAACCGAGCTCAGATGCTAGGGAACTACATCTTCTCCAGGCAACGGCTATCGCCAGTTATTAGAGGTCAGAAGATGGAATGGCTGCTAATGTGGGTCAACATTTTTAGCATCAGCCTGCCTCAGCAGAGTACTTCCATTCTTTCCCACTGGAGCAGATACTACCATCATCATCATCAGATTGATAAATGGACTACCAATATTATAAATCAATAACCTAACATTCAGACATCAAGAGTCACAAGAGATTGACCACACACACATTCCTGAATTTGTCCGCATCTTTGCATGAATTTTAACTGTAAGTGCTCTAGGAGACAGCTTGACCCATGATGGGCAGGAGGGATATAAAAAGTATTAAGATTTAGTATCCCAACAGGTACAGGAAAGACAGGTAGAATACATCATTTATCTTCTCAGAAGGCCATTGACATTCCTAATCCAACAGGAATCCTACTAATCAGTGAATTCACTGATTATGAGTAATGAGATTATAAAGCTCACAAGTGACAGACTTTGTATGCTCTGCTTCCAAATGCTTTTAATTTAAAAAAAGGAAGCACTTGGGTCATGCAGGTCAACTTGGGCTCAGACAGTTTCCAAAACTTTTGAAGAATTTGAAAGCAAGTCTAAGGGAGGTCAAGCATACCCATCCCAGTTAAAAGACAAGCAGACGGTTCAGTGATTTAAAACCGTTTAATGTAATTCCAAGACAAAGTGTGATTACATTTCTACACATATACAATATGCATATGTGAGTTTACAAATTCTGATTAATAACTCGTTTCACCTCAGAGACCGAAAAAATGATCAAAAAGAAACTGTGAATAACAAGCTATAACATAGTTCACCACAACGGGACCCCCTTTCTCACCCTACAGTTAGTAATATTACAGTTAAAATAACTATATTCTTCTATAATGCTTTTTTCTGTTAAAATCATCTCATAAATTTACAATGCTATTATTAGTTTTCAAGTCTAATATAAATTCACTCCATTTTTCTACAACGAAAATGATTATTAATTAGAAGCACACAATGTCATGATGAGAAACACAAGCATTATTTTTTTTTTTAGTAGCAAGAACTTGATTGGTTAAGAATTAGTTTTCTTGTAAAACATTCTAAAGCCAAGTAAAATATCCATTCTTATAACATACCTATAATATGAGACTAAGGAGTAGGTTACATATAGTTCTACAACACATCAGTTTCTTTTCTGGTTTTTTTTTTCAAAGACATTACCAGAAGGAAAAAAATAACAAGTAACAAAAGGGAAAAAAGAAAGATAAAAGGGGACAATTCACAGAAAATAAAAGAAAATAAACAATACACAAGAAAATACTGTTGCACACAATAATTTCCACAAAGTTTTAACATGGATTAACACTCAATACAGAACCATACAGTGAAAGAATACAACCAATCAGGGCTTTCATGGGGTTTTTTTAACTGAGATGATATAGTATATAGGAAACAGAACCCTTTGAAATATCAAGCAGGTGAGAGGGTCGGGGTGCTTTTTGTGTTTTAGAAAGTAGTTCAAGATTTTTGCCCTCTCTCTTGCTCTCTTTTTTTCAAAGTTATTGTGTAGTGTATATTTTCCTGTCCATTCAGAGCATATTGGGTTTATGGGCACTAAGCAGATATAGAGTATCATTTTAGTTATGTCAAAAGGACCCAAATATTCCCACATATGTTCTCTAGTGTGTTTTTTAACTACCACAATATAGACTCTCAAATGCCAAGGTACTTCCTTTCTTTCTCCCCTTTCAAATAAAGCTACTGTCGTCCTCTCATATGGAAAAAAAAATGGTGTAAACTTTGCAGATGATAAATTCCAATTTCGTCTGTGTACAATTTTGGCGGAAAAAATGCCTTGTTTTTTTCTCCTTTTACTAAGCTGATGAAGCACAAGGTATGAAGGCCAGGTTCTGTGCCTCAAAAGCTGCACCTTGGGACAGCCAGGGAAAGAGCACTTTGAGAATAAATATCCGAATTTAGCAGACAAAAAGACAGAAGTGTTGCATGTGGCCAACCCATAGGGGAAGCACTGCAGGTTGTGTTTCCCTTTCTGAGGAACCAGGAAGAGTCAAAGGACTATGGATCTGTCGTGTTAAAAACCCCTTACGTGCTTTACAGACTCCAAGACCAGAGTTTTAAAAAAGAAAACCTGTAGCTCCTGAAAATGAATGAGTGAGTATTTCCAAAGCCAGCTGACACAAAAGGAAGAACAAGTGGTTGCTGGGTAGCTGCTGTTAACTGTGCCGAAGGGCTTCTGAAGCCTACCTCTTCAGGCTTTCTTAAGGCCTGCAATCAAAACAAGCTTCCCATTTGGCTTTCAAAAGGATGCAGCTTCATGCCAAGTTATCACTTTGGTAAAGTGAGCTATAGTGAGGATGCTGTGGTTTTCGATGGATTTCCTGCGGGGGCATGGGCAGGGGCCTTCCAAGGCATTCAGTGGAAGACGTCTTTTTAACTGGGGCCTAAAAGCACTGCTTTTCTCCCTCCTCCTTGTAACCCATGAATATGCTGGCACAGAACAAAGCGAGGAACTCTGCTGAGGTGGTGGGTTCCACAATGAAGCCCAGCTGTTCAAATATAATGACCTTTGTGCCAGTTCTCCTGCATGTGTTGATGTATTCATTTCATTTCTTTTATTGTCTAAAAACACTTCTTTGCTCAGCAAAACATTTCCATTTGTATTAATTGGTTAGGTTACTTGACTGAAAGAAAGAAAGAAAGAAAGAAAGAAAGAAAGAAAGAAAGAAAGAAAGAAAACCCCACATATAAACAGATATAGGCAGAACTGAAAGAAAAAGAGGAAACCGAAAGACCATTTACATCCAAACACATAGTTCACTACAATCAATAATAAAGAAACAGCATTCAATATACCATCATTGGCTAACAGGCAAATTAAATTTACAAGGAATTGGTCAAGTTCTTCATATTTAGTTTAGGGGTTCCAAATAGATCTAGAGTGACAAGTATAATGAGAAATATAGGAGAGAGAAACGCATAGCAACAAAATTACAACGCTGCCTGTCATTGTTTTCCAATCCAATCCAAGGATTTGTTGTCTCTGCAAGCAATCATTCAACATTTGAGGACTTTCCCAGGTTTTCCCAACTGTGGACATCCACGTGGAGTGCTAGTGGCCATTCCTGCATTTAAATATTTCCAACTGATCCACACTGAGGCGTGGGACAACACATACCAAGGGCAGTGCATCCCAATTTTCTCCTAAAGGTCATGCATAATGCACTTGATATCCATGATTGCCATTTACGAGATCTTTCTAAGCACATCATCATGATTCTGCGTCATGTGATTATAGAGCCCATAAACACACAATGACGGATTTGTGTGACCTAGCGCTGAGCCACTCAGCTATCCAATCCCACCCCTTGTTCTAAATACCCTTTGTTCTCATTAAACAGGTATTTCTGTTCAGGCTCGGATCTTAATAGTGCAATCCTACACACTTTTACTCAGAAGTAACCCCCACTGTGTTTATTAGGGTTTACACCTTGGTAAATTTGTTTAGGATTGCCACCTAAGTGAAATAGCTAGTTGGGAATTCTTGTGCTTCTGATTCATCCCCAATAGTTTCCATATTTTTCCTTCTTAATTCAAAAATAAATAGGTCATCTGTTGGACTATACTTGCTATACTTTCAACATGCATGGAGTGATTTTTTTTTCTTAACTTTGGAATTACTTTATCTGATCTGACTTTCTACTACTATGTTATATCTCAGAACAGAATGCACATATTTGAAGACACACTTCTACTTTTGCTCTTAAAAGGGCAAAATAAAAATGTAAAGGGATAGTAGTGCTGAGATTCTGAAGATACTATTAAAAACAGAACACTTAGTTAGAAAGTACCAGTTTAAATGTAAACTATAAAACACTATAACTATAAAATGTAGCCAGAAATCTTTTAGTAACCACAGTCTGTTCAGTTCATATTGGTTTAAAATGTGATTCATTAAATATCTTCTTCGCAAAGGCAGAAGCATTTTACAGTAGCTATGAACATATATAATTACATGTGCATTTCAACATCACAATTAATTAAAATACATAAAAAGTAATTTAATCCTTGGTTTCATCATTTTATTTTTAAAGAATCACTCAAAGCAACAATGACCAGAGTGGGCATTTATCAATATTCCCGCCCATACAGTTAGCATAATTTATGTATCTTTAAACTCCAAATTCAAGCTGGCTACATGTTTTCAGGAAAAAAAGGCTAAAGCCAAGATGAATGCCCACATTTGAGGTAATTATTGCCATTAGGTCACAGTTTTTGTAAGGTAAGTATTTTAATCCTTCTTTATATATAAAACAAAGTGTTCTGTCAGAATTCTAGGATCTCAGTTAATGCAACTCAAATCCAGAATCCTGATCAGGTGGGTTTGCTTCCAATGGAGTCAGTGAGTTCTAGAAAGTTAGAAGCATCTAGAACACAGAGACACTACTCTAGAACCATAGAAAACAAGAAAACAAGGGGGAATGCAAAAACTATTGAAGAAAGTTTTTAAAAAAACAACAAGATTGATGGCAAATGCATATATTTTCTAATAGAAATTCCAGACCAAATGTTTAAAATTTCCTCATTTATCGACTTAAAACAAACAAACAAACAAATATGTCTCTGTTATTATCTGCTCCATCCCAACAACTTAATAAGTCCTTGGCTTTGTCCTGAAAGTGAGATAAACATTCTCTTACTTTCAGCAGTGTTGCCCCACCTCTGGAAGGAAGGAAGAAAGGAGGAAGGAAGGAGAGAGATGCCCCCTAGGTACCATTCACACACAAGTGTTTGGGTGACTGGCATGCAGCTCCCCCATCAGCTGAAGAGTTAGGATTAGAGATGTTACAATATTTATCAGTGCAGTAAAAATATCATATTTGGAAAAAATATGCCTTTAGTATTGCCTTTCTTGGTTTAACTACATTAAGCAAAAGATTAATATACAACTTTATTTTTCTTAATATGAACACATCAAGTCTGGTATAGCAGCACTGCTAAAACTGGAAGGACAATACTAACCCGTACGTGAGAAATGAGAGTTTCACTCTTATTTGCTATATTCAGAAAAACAAGGTATTGGAGGCTCCTGACAACTTTTAGTAATTGCCCACTTAAAATTACATACTTGCTACATATGTGTTTCTTCTGCTATAAGAGATTGTTTACATTCACTGGTATCACCCTTCTGCTTGCCCAGCTAGGAAAATCCAGCAAACATATAAGCGTTCCCATGCAGCTATTTCCCCACCACTGCCACTACCCAAGGATAGGACTAAGTATCTACAGAAAACACACTGAGGTTTTTAGCCAACTATTTTGAGCCCAATCCTTACAATGACATGACTCAAATAAACATTACTATGAAATCCAGCTACCCAAAGTAATGGTAGAACACAGCAGTGTATTAGGTAGGCCATGTTCTGATGATCAGTCATGGACCAATTCTAGAGCAGCAGCAGCCCCCCCCCCCCAAAAAAAAGCTGTGCCTCACATAAAATATTGCAGCAATGACCTGGGATACAACTACTCATATTGCCCTACAAGTCCTGTAGGATGAGGGGTGCTTCGCTCAATTTGATCAGCTAACTGGGGCCAAACAAGTTTTAGCTTATATACTAGGAATTTATACAATCAGGATTTCTACAGGCCCTGGTAAGACAGAGCAAGCAAGGGAAGGAAGAAAGGCTCGAGAGCATCTTGTCTTTCACTCCAACTACAGGTGCAGGAACCAAAGAAAACAAGACTCCGAAAGACTCAGAGGATGCACAACAAGCCATATGGGATGGTGCAAAACAGGTTGTCTGCAGAGTTGGCTGGAGGATTTTCAAATGGGCCACAGGAGTCCATGAGTACAGATTTACTGGCCTAAAATATCACCTACAGGATAAAGACGGAAGGAGAGGGGCAAACTATTCTCAGCCTTCCCCAACCTGGTGTCCTCCAGATGTGCTAGACAACACTTCCCACAATCCCCAGATAGCTCAGCTGGGAACTATGGGAGTTGCAGTCCAACATATCTGGCAGGCACCTGATTGGGGAAAGCTGTTAATGACAAAATGAGCAGAACAGGAAAGGGCTTCTTCCAGCTAATCCTCTGAAGGATAGATCTTACTTGGGAAAACCAAAGCTTATCCCTAGGCATGGAAGTTCCCACACTGACAGGGCTGGTGAGGCAGTTTCCTTTCATGCAGCTGCATAGATCTGCAACGTGGCTTTGTTGCAGTACTGACTCTGACTGGGACAGCAGATGCTGGTTACTAAGGCATGATAGTCACATATTATAGAAACAAAAAGAGTTGACAGAAGCTTGGTTCTAAGAGGCAGCTTAGCAAATCTATACGCTATAGCGATTGCCATGGATAATAGAATGATTATTGTAACGATTTCTGAGTGACACAAGCATTTGTCTCCCTTTCACCAGGCACCTACTGACATTTCGGCCAACAGCAGTGAACACGACTGAAATCTCCCAAGCAAACTTCTTCAGATTCACATTTGAAGGATAGTGAGTGTGACAAAACCAGAAAGGCAGCCAAAAGAAAAATGGCATTCCATATCATGTCACTCATGACGTGACTGAAATCTTTAGTGGACAAAGACATGCTCTAATTTAAATATTTATTCATTTTTTAAAATCTTTGGTTAAAAAAAGTCATGGGATTTAATTTCCCTTCAAATTTGGTAAATTGTAATTTCTTTTCAAGCCAAATTCTGAGGCATGCTCCCTTAAAGAGGTATGGAAAAAAGGAAGGAGAGACAGTATTATTTCATTGGGCTGTGATATGACTGAGCTACTAAAGTGAGGGGAAAGGTGGAAAATATTAAACCTTGACAGGTACAGGGCCCAAGTTCACTGAAACTGGAATTACTTCTTCAGACAACGGCATCAAGTTGTTAAAGGGGTCTTGCCTGTAGGATGAGGGACAAGGGGAGCAGGGGAAATCTACGTCTTCTCTTGTTTCCTTCTGGAAGTAGGTCCTCCATTGCATTTAAACATTTGGAGATGTACTATTAGGAATCACCAAAAGATGAACATGATGGATCTCATCCTCTCCATCCCCTGCCTATGCAAGGAAACTGATCTGGTGAAAGGGTTCCTTGCTTCATTCTAACAGCATTGCAAGATGCACTTGTGGGCAACAGCTACTGCAGTTTACAGTCTAGCACCTTCCAAAGAACCACTTCTCAAAAATGCTGCAGCAGTTTAACAATGCAATCCTACAGATGCCTATCCAGACAAAAAGCCAGACTGACTTTAATACTTATTGCTAGGTACAGAAGTATGTATCAGATTACAGCCTTTGTTTCCTCAATGGTACACACTAGTGCCGCTATTAAACTGTTACATCCTTTCACACATCTTAAGCCACTTTCCCCAGAGATTCGCGAAGAACTCCAAAGGGCATGCTGATGAATTAACAGCATCATCCCCCAATTCAGCTCTCCATAACCTTGCACCGTCTGTATATATTTGACTACAACATCCACCATTCCTAGCTAATATGTGACCAATGGGCAGGGATGATACCAGTTGTCACCCAAGACATCTGAAGGATACTGGGTTGGGCAGCACAGCATCAGGGAAATCATTCTCATTCGATTACTCACTCATATCTAATTCCCAGTCTACTTTCTTGGCAGTATCCAATATTGCCCCACCTGCCTCTGCTGATGAAATTGTGCCAGCAGAAAACACCCTGGGCACAACTAGAGCTGCCCCAGAAACAAATCAAAACACGAGCGTTTTGCATTCTGGAAGTGAGATCTGCAACTAGTGTTTCCTCCTATGAGCTCCAATTACCTGTTTGGAAAAATTTCAGCACATTTCTGGTGGCTTTAGAAAACTCTAGCTAGTGGTGGGTCCTGCTGATGTTATGGAATGCTAGCTGTGCTCCTCAGCTTCGATAACACTGCAGTATACCGATCAGGTGGCGGGAGGCCTGCATGAGCACCCTTCAGATGCTCTGGACCATCCTCTGCATCCTGACCACTAGGTATCTCCTGACTGGAGCCAATGGAATGTGTTGTCCAGCACACGTGGAGAGTGCCAGGTTGCCAAATGTTGTGCTAGACATGCCACACCTCTCTCCCCATGGTAAAGACGATATTCACTATGTCTAAAAATAACTTCAGTGGCTTACTATATTCAGTAAAACATTACCTCCATCTCCTTCTCTAAAAGAAATGCACATATTCCTGTTGCCACAGCATAGGGATGAGGAGTGTGCAGCCCGCCAGATGCTGTTGGACTGCAACTTCCATCATTCCTCACCCCAACTATGTTGGCTAGGGTTGACTGGAATTGCAGTCCACCAACAACTGGGGAAGGGGCCAGACATTCCCCATCACTGGAACAGCAAACACAAATATCCCCTCTGGATATTTTATTTCACTACCTCCTCACCTCAGTCTTGCCTCTCTAACTAATCCACCATCTGACCCTATGCTGTTAAAGTTTTTTCCAACCATGGCAGGTGGTGGGGAAGCACCTCCTGTACAATTTGTGAATGTTGTTGCCTCCACTTCAAAAATCTTTAGATTCCCTGTTCCTACAGTATTGGAAATATTCTACACTGAAAATAACACAGAGACACAGACACACATAAAAAGTAAAAGTAAAATATATTAATAAAACATTTTAAAATGAACAACTAAAGCCAGTTCTATCTGTCTTCCTTTCTTGCCACAAATCAGACAATCACACACATTCCTGATATACCAATAAATATTAATGTGTTAAATATGCCCAAATGCTGAGCTTTAAGAATATGCTTGACCAAATAGCATCCTGCAGAAGACAACAGACATCCTCAGTTTTGTAGTGAAAAATGAGGATGGAGAAAAGAAAATCTTAGATCATTTTGTACTAGAAGTCTTTTGTACTTCTTTATATTTTGTACTTCAGTATTTTGTACTAAAAGTATTTGCAAGCGTAAGAAGAAAATGCTTTGGGAAGGAGAAAATGCAAACTATTTTGGCCATATGGTTATTATTGTAATCATAAACAACATCCAAGGACAAAACAGACCATGTCTTATTCTGAGTTTTGGAGTTTTTCAGTTTTTAAATAGCTAATAATTCAAGTCATAACTTCTCCTTAGCTGGCCCCATAAATGTCACTGCACTCAGATGATAAAACCTCGCTCTTAGTCACCACTGGAGTTTTAAAGTAGAAACTTAACTAATTTATTACAGGACACCTCCAATCCTGTAATAAAGGGTTGTGGTTTTGCCCTATTATTCTATACCACAGCAATGCACCGGACATTAGCTTCTACCACGCAAGATCAGTATCTTCATGATCCTCATATCCTTCTTGAATCCATTTCTGAACCATTTGTGCCTAAAATGGTTTACTCACAAGATGTTGTGAGGCTATCCCACTGGCATTGTTCAGATCTAGTAAGAAGCCAGGATTGCCCCCCGTGTGAACACACCATGTGAACACACTTTGAGCTTGCATGCTTCTCCTTCCCAAGGATACAAGAAACATTTGTTTCTGGTTTTCAAGTAACCAGAGTGTCCCACAATGTTTAAACTTGGAACTGTGGTTTGCTTAAACAAAGATTAGAGAAAGCAAGCTAAGGCCAAGCTGCTGGTGAACAATTCAGAGCTTCCTGGGTTTGGACATCACGGGGAACTGTGGCTATTTCAGAACCAGAAGTGCATGCTTAGGACCCCCTCCCTACCTCATGTGAAAGGCTACAGAGGGGACTGTCTGAGCCTGAGCCTCACCACCACTTATTTGCACTGCAGGAAGTCATAATTTCCTGTCACATCCCTTGGTTCCTCTCTCAGTCAGACTGTCCTTGTCTTTCTTTCCCCGCAAAACCTATGTGGGCGAGAACTGTTCTGTGTCACCGACACAGAAGAAACCCTACTTCATTAACAACCAATACTCTATTAAGAAATAATAACAACAACAACAACAATAACAACAAAGATGCAGGAATGCATGTGCAATTAGAACAAAGAGTAAAATATAATTATAACATTAAAATTAATAACAGCACAGTGAAAACAAAAAACCCAAACTCCTTCGTAATGACACAAGCAGCACAAAGCTTCCATTCCAAATGTGATGAGATAGAAGAGGAATGAAGTATATTACATTGTGAAAGTACAGAACTTCTTTAACGGGATGGGTACCAGAGAGAGTGTTCTTCAGAACAGGAATATGTAAGGTGTATGAACCAAAGAAAGACCAGGCTGGTATTACTGTCCTTATGGGGAGGGAGAAAAATGGCTAAAAGACTGTATTTGAGGGTTTGCCATGTAACTTGTGTCCAGCAAAGTAGTCATAATGAGAGCCCTTCTTTCCTCCATGCAAGGCATGCATGCCTGTTTCTAGATCTTACAACTGTGCTTGTCTTTCTTGCCAACTTACCTCCTGAGAAACCTTTCGACTTAACCATCCCTGGGACCCCTCCCTCTTCTCTTAGCTAACTGACCTGCCTTATCCCAACATCTTACCATATTGCCTAAACACTCCTTTTCTGAAGCCACAAATTCAGCTGTAGTGGTACTGAGATACTGTGCAGGTATACGTCCTGTTACAGGACAGGTCTCAGACCACCCGTACAAGTAAATCTCCACAGGGGGAAAAACACGGAGCACTGACACAGCAAAAACACCCACTTGCATTGGCGTAGCAGTAACATTTCCCTCAACCCTTTTACTTTTTTACTGTATAAAAGCTTCTCTTTGGAAAACTTGAAAAAAGTAGTTCAGACTATTTGGAGCAGAGGATACAGAATCCAGCCAGAAAATCTGAACTTTTTTTAAAACCACGGTAAGAATGAGGTGGGAAGAAGTGAAGAAAACAGAATTTAAAGTTTAGCTTCTACACCACGATGGATCTCATCATGGCTTCTCTAACTAGGTCTAGCTCCAGGATTTCTTCGGCACACACGATCACACCCTACTCCTGGAAAGAAAGCATAGCCTGGGCCAAGGACTCGGCTGCCCAACCTGCTCAGGTGCCAGTGCAATAGCTTCTCCAGAAAAGTATCTTCTGGAGCAAAACTGAGTCTGATGCTCTAGAAAGAATTCCTCTCATTCTTGTATTTCTTTTCCCACTGAAAACATTCAAGTGAAAACATATAGAGTCCTTCCCAGGTAATCATCTCCCCCCACCCTCACATCCCAGTTCAGACATAGCAATTTAACATGAGGTACTAGATATTTCTGATCCAAAGCAAGCCTAGAAGTCCCCTTTTCTGTTTATCTTTTAGTAAGAATACTAGACTGCAAAGAATTATGGGGGGGAGCAAAACATCTGGACAGGAAATTCTATCATTAACTCCTTCAATGAAATGGAACTACTTGGAAAGCTGCTTTAGGGTCTAACAGACAGTCCAGTCATTTCAGTTCCCAAAAAATCTTGCTAGGCCCACTCTCTTTTTCAAACATTTCCATAGATCCTTCCTTGACCCTTGCAACTTACCCAAGAAAGACAGTTCAATAACAAAAGGTCTAAAAGAAGGAAAGCAACAATGAAGCGCACTAAAAAGAAGAAAAAGAGCTGAGATTAAATTCCAACCAGCCTCAGTCAGTTTCTAGGAGTACCAGTGGAAGTAAACCCTTAAAACCGCAACTGTAGTTTGGTAAGGCACTACAAGGGAATGATGTAAAACTAAGACTGTGACAGTTTGTAATGGCTGTGCTGAGGACCACACCACAAGAGAAGGCAGCATCAGCGCGCACGTGCGCACTCTCTCTCTCTCTCTCTCTCTCTCACACACACACACACACATCTATACCTGGACAATCACATTTGTTACATGCCTATGTTATATCACTTTTTTGTGCAATCACACTGAGGAATAGTCTATTGGTATCATTGGAATTCAACAAAAAGTAGAAAAAAGGGTGTATGTATGGTATGGTGCTACATTCTACCAAGGGCCAGCTAGAACCTCTACTCCTACACTAACAGCCCAATCCTAAGCACTTGGGATTGTGTACCTGCTCCAAGAAACCGGTGCAATGTCACTGTAATGCTTTGTGACACTGGGATGAATGAGCTATTGGAACAGCTCATGACCCTGGAGCAGGAGATGTTAGGATTGGACTGCCAAAGGCGAGGGGTTATCCAAAGAAAGAAAGAAAGGAGGAGGAAGGAAAGTAAGGAAGATGAGATTCTATTGTTCATTATTAAGTTTTTTCTTTTACGAATAACATTTCTCAGGGATTTATCCAGGGCACTCAGATTAAGAACCAATCTCCCCATTGCCTCAATTCCGCCAGATAGTGTTTTCTGCTTAGTGTCAGTTTCTCCAGCCTACTAGTGCTGCTAAGCCTGAGACAGAGAGAGCTGGAAAAATCCAAAACATCCCTCATCCTTTGCTGGTTCCTCTATTGATCCTCCCAACAGAAAACACATCACACTTTTATGGATTTTTTTTATTTTGGGTTACAGCAACAATGACAAAGCGATAACCCTTTTGAAATACTGGATAAATCCCTAATTTCTATGCATCATGGTTGAATTAAAAAAAATATACCCAAACACCTATGAAACTTTGTATTAGGAGGTTTGAACAGCAAATTCCTAAATGTAGTCTCCTGTAATCAGATGAAAATAATTTGTAAAAGTCTATTGGTGAAGTTATCCAAAAACAGGACCACACAACTAAGGTCCTTTGCTTTTTCCACTATGTGGTTTGGTACAGAATGGGTTTTTTTTTGTACATTTGTTTTTCATTCTTTTTATTCTTTTTTTCTTATCTTTTTTTTAAATAAAAAGTGTAGGACTGGTATCGCCTCTTCTCTCATTTCCTCTTCAAAGTCTCCTTTGTTCAAGTTTTGTTTGAGCCTCCCACTGCATTGTTCATTTGCCTGAAACGTTCTTCAGCATACAAGCCGCCCGTTCCCCTCATTGTATGCCATGACGCTTCCTCGTTCCAGTGTTTAGATGTAAGGGTACTGGTTGACCTTTGTGGGGCTCAGGGGGTATCCAGTGTAGACTGAGGCTGGAGATGCACTGATATAGGTCTGGTGGGCAAACTGGGCTTGATACTGACTGGGGTGGATCGTGGGCGACGGAAGGACACGAGGGCCCATGCTGACGGGGACCTGATGGACAATGCTGGCCGGGTACGTGGTGTGCTGCACCGCATGACGAGCTGAACCTTGGGAAGCCACCAAATGGGCCACGGTGCCAGTGGAGCCCAACGCGGCAGGCGCAGTGTACGTGTAGAGATGAGGCTGGGTGGGGAGATGAGCAGCAGCGGCCGCAGCCAGGTGCGGGTGGACCGTGCCATGGCTGGGGCTGTTGTGTGGGAAGGAATAGGGCGCCTGAGCAATGGTTGGAGTGATGTAGGCTTGCTGTCGCCGATGACTCCCTGTGCGATCCGTCGTGATGTGCTGCTGGGCCTGTTCAAAAGGAACAGCAATTAAATGATGGCAAGAGCTGGCGTGCACCCGATGCCCCCCAGGACCATGAGGTGCCAGAAGGATCCAGGGTCTAGACCCGGACCCACAGGACAAAAAAATGCACACCTTTGCAACTGACCGAATCTCAAAAGTGTGTGTGTATTTTTAAAGGATCCTATCTCCTAAGGGCACTTCCATATGTAAAAGGAGATTTATGGACAGGTTTTAGGAAGGCATTTGAATTCAGAAAAGAGAGACAGAAAAATCCAAGAAATCATGCTGTTTTTCTATAATTAAGAAAACTAAGAAAACCTACTATAATTAAGACTGAATACATGCAACTGCATGCATGCTCTTGCCCTGTTTATGCAGCCTTCCATTCCTCTGTTGCCTCTTCTGCATAGACTTTTAGATTGTAAGTTTCTTGGGGCAGGGACCTGTCCTCTTGTTTTTTATAAAGCTCAATTCCTGGTATCTCCAATTGAAAACATTTAACCTTATTCTTTTAAGGAAAAACATCAGCAACAGATGATAGACGAGATATTTGTGTAAGACTTTGGAGCACAATTAAAGACTATAGAAGGTGGATGAACAAACAGTCCAATATGGTATAGGGTACTTTTCTATGTTTCTAGGGACAGTATAAAACAGTGTTTACAAGCTCACCATAAGGGAAAATTAAAAAAAAAAAAAGTCCTCACTTGGTGCTGAAAAAAAACATAAAATTCAGCACCAGGCGATCTCTCCCTGGGGACTGCACTTCACATTAGGGTTCATAACTGAAAAGACCCTCCCCTGCGTTCCTATCCACTTAGCTTTTGAGGTCAGGCACTTGGCAACAAATTTCTAAGAAGGATCTTAATGGGCTGGTTATGCATGATTTGTGTAAAACTGGCTTACTCTATGCAAATTTCCTTAGCTTTTTTAATGAATAAGATGTGCCCTGTGCTGAAGATTAAAGTCCATGAACTGGCTCACTTTATACCACAGTGAGCTGACTCCAGCATAGGACTGGCAAACCGGAATCCATATAATGAAAATTCACCAGATTTTCATCTCGGTATTGGATCCTTAATGCATCTCCAGTCGCAAGATAGTATTTATGTTATTAATCCTTTTCTAGCCACCTTCCAAGGCCATAGACTTCTCAAGACAGCTTACAGTATAAAAACAACACAAAACCATTTTAATAGTCACATTCACAGAGCAAGTCTGCTGGGAGAAGGAAGTCCTCATAGTAGCTGGTGCAGAGCTTCAGGTCATTAAAGATTAAAACAAATCCCCTGAATTCTTGTTCCCAGCCTTACACATTTGCTTTTGAGCAACTCTAGCTACTATTCACAAGTCACTTCTTGGGCCATGCAAACATTTCAGGCTGGCTGCTACCTTGCCTCCAGCCTAGAGATGTATTTAGGAGCTTTTGTACAGGATGCAATTCAAATGCTAAGTGAAATATACCAAGCCATATCAAGCACTTTGATTGGCAATGACTCTATAATCCATTTTGGGCTTTGTCTGGTAAGTGGGGACTTGCATTCCTCTTATGTCTTTGTTCATGATTCCTACCTCTTGGCTTTTCAGGCCCCCTGTTTCCCTGCCACTTTCTTCATACAGTCAACTCACCATTCTTGACTAGATGCTGCTCGGGCCTGAGTGATTACCGCTGGCTCTGGACTCTGATGAAACCTTTTAGCTGGGGAACTGCATTCATTTCCCTCCTTTGGGTTTCTGGTTTGTCAGCCTGTTGCTGATGCCCAATCATAAAAAGGCTGCAATCTTGCAAGCATCCATGTCAGATGCTTGCAAGTACTTATACATCCCCATCCTCTTCTCTTGCTCTCCTCTGGCCTAACAACTTACTTATGGCAGCAGATACTCCAGAAAGGTCTGCTGAGGAGGTGGTGTGCCCACTACTACCTCTGCTACTGCAGATTTGTTTGCCCAGTGGGGTGGGGAGCTGTGGAAGAGGAAAAGGGAGGCAGACCTTTGCATTTATTAGCCCTGCAAATGGATGCAATCATTTGAACGTGAGTCTCACATTTATGGGCACCCTTTTTTAGCTGTGTGTGTGTGCACTGATATATGTATTACATTTCTCTACTGCCCCATAGGCAAAGCTATCTGAGATGTTCACAATAATTAAGATCATACAACACAACAGGATAAAATAGGGCTCCCTTCCACACCTACTTCTTAGATCTCTGGTAAAAATTCCTAATCTCCTCCGCTGAACCCAGACTAGCACTGCTAATATTCCATGAGTTGCTCTGAGTGGACCCAGCTGGCCTTCCGCATAGGCTCAGGCCATGTGATTCCTTGGGTAGCTACCACACGATCTTGCAGCACCTTCTTTGCCTACAGGCCGCATCCTCTGTGACTCACCTGGCTGAGATTAAGAGGCTGCTGCTGCTGGAAATGTGGTCCTGGCCGCTGCTGCCTGTAGGCAATGGCTCCAGACGAGCTCCCTGAAGAGTGACCGCTGGTGGAGGTCACAATGCTGGAGGACTTCGACTTGTAGGAGGATGAGTGGTGACTGGTGGTGACTGGGAGGGGAAATAACATACATTCATGATTGAATTTAAGTGCAACAGTCATCAGAAGCTTCAGAGCAGGGGTGCTGAACCGCTTTTGGCCTAGTTGTCTGGATAGCCAAACTGAAACCCCAAGCAAGCTGGATTTCACTCATCAATACCCCTCTTCTAGTGAAATGTACCTTATTCGTATTTAATCCATTAAGAGTAATTTGCCTAGAAACAAGTTTTTTTCCTCCAAATTATGAAGAAAATTGCTTATAAAACTCTTAGCACATTCGGGAGTTCCCCTTGCCTGCCTTTGGGGGATGTTCCCTTAAAAAGAAAAAAAAACGCTTCCTGTTTTCCTGCTAGCACATCCTCCTAGGATGTGTGTGACTAAATCTGCTAGGGACTACTGAGGACACCCAAACACCTCCGGTGATCTGTACACACTGGCCAGGTTCGCATGATCACCAAATAAAAGAAGCCACAATGGCTTCTTTTCCCTTCTACCCACAAGCCAGTTACATGCTGTACAATTTGCCTGGCTATCCTCATGGGCCACAAATTGCTCTGTCACCTGCATCCAGCCAGGTGTGTGGTAGGGTAACTTGGAAACCACCTCGGAACCCCATGGCTTGTTGTAGAGTCCTGCAACTATGGCAAAGTCAACCTCACTGGGCTTGTTTGGAAGCCAGCCTTACCTCCATACACCTCCCTGGGTCTGGACAATATGGCAAGCTCTGTGCTGCAAATCATGCAGGATGATTGTGTGAATCAAAATGCTTCCAAAAGGCAGAGTTCCGCAGCCTGGTCCCTCCAGCTGTGTAACGCAACTGCCAGCATGGCTGTCTGTGGCATGCTGGGATTTGCAGTGCAACACAGCTGGAGGTCATCAGGTTGGAGAAAGTTGTTCTAAGGTGTTTCAGCCTCGCTTTTTCTCTGAAGGATGCTGCAAACATACCTGGTACCAAGCTATCACATTCTACTAACACCTCGCTGGCCTGCGTTTTCAGTGGCGGTACAATGATTGTCCGGGGATTGCCATTGCAGTGAGTTTCCAGTGCTCCCTTTGTATCATAGCTATTTCCATTATTGTTGTTTCCACGGTGCTGCACTGTGTAGGGACTGTTGTTGCCAGAGGAATCGGAGTAGGGGGAATCATGCACAGTTACACAGCTGATGACGTTTTTTCTTTGCTTGGAGAGGGGGCTGTAAAACAAAATAAACCCTTCCCATGTAAGGTTGCCACACATGCCAGCATGTCAATGCATTATCAAGTTCTTCTTGCAATTAGGTTGTCAGCATCTCATCCTTTTTGTATTTGATTCACTCTCATGAGCCCCCCCGCCCAGGTCCAGAGCATTGTCAGCACAGCCTGTTCTTCCTACTAGCTTCTCTGTATCAGGTAGGTAACCTTGTTGCGGGGCTGGGTCCAAGTTATTGGGGGGAGAGGGCCAGCAGAATACCCTGTGGTTGGTCCCTGTGGCTATGCCAGTCACTCCCTGTCTGTCCAACTTTGTTCCCCTGGCTATCACAATAGGACAGTCAGGAGCACTGAACACTTTGAAGAAACATAATGGCACCTTAAGAAGTCTTCTGTGGGGTCCATCAGGCAAAGGAAGCATCCTCATAACATTGAAGGGCTGGGATATTAACCCCTTGTTTCTGAGAATTCCCTCAAGCATTGCCAAAACACTTTTTGAAACTATTTCTATTTGGCTGGGTACTTGATGCACGCATCCTAAGTCCAGGCTGGGGTGTAGGACACTATTTCCTGTGATTGTGGGGAACAGAATTTTGCTGCCATGTAGAGCTATAACTGCCGCTCTACATGATTAGCTGAAGCAAAATATGCAAACACATGGATTGTGTGTTCCTAGATAATCAGCTAGGAAATCCTGCAATGATGCACACCGTCTGAATTCTAGGCATATCAGTGCAGCAAGAGGTATTGGCTGCTATTGTTCCATGCTAGGTAAGCAGGGGGGCCCACGCCTGTGCAGGGGAATTTCTGGAAATGCAGATTATTTACAGCTCTGCCATGCACATCTGCACTGTAGGAGCTTCTCTTTCAGCTTGCTCCTCCAGCTTCCTACAGGAATGCTGTCATAAGCTAATATAATGAGGATGTATATTGTTCTCTCTCTCTCTCTCTCTCTCTCTCTCTCTCTCTCTCTGTGTGTGTGTGTGTGTGTGTGTGTGTACATGTTATCAGTCATCACTATGAACTCAGCTATACTATTTATGTTCAGATAAAGATTCAGAAACCAAGCTGCAAAGGAATAACCATTCTGCTTTTTCACTTTACATCACTATACACTCTTTTTTCCACTGGCAGCTTTTATTTTCTTTGCTCCCCCATGCCCAATTCTCTGCCTCTTTCCCCCAGTCTGCCATGCCCTAACAAAATACATTCTGGGGAAACTCCCATATTTCACAAGAATGTAAAATTAAGCTTTGCTGTTCCAAAGCAATTCAATTTATCACCTAAGACAAAACATTGATATTTAAAAATGAGTGTATTTTTACAATACAGAATCTTGGGTTTTATATTTTAACACTGACAAGATCTTTAATTTTATATTTTATGTTATGTCTTTCGTAAGTTACCATGAACACATACTAAATGGATTAGGTAATTTTTTCAGTCTGGGTCAATTTCATACATATTTCTTCTTAAATCCATTCTACTCTGTTTCTAAATTAATATATGTGTATTTTAATCTACATGAAAATACATATTTTATATGCATTACATGGCAAAATGCACATTTTATATAGGTTTTAATACATATTTATGGTATGGTACACATATTATACAGATGTTCTAAACACTGTTCCAAAATTTGGAGAAGTGTGGAATGAGAAGGGTCAGTGATACAGTCTGCACATCCATTCAGGAGGTACAAATTGAGTCTTCCAAATGCAGGCTGAACAGCAGCCTAGAACATCCTTATCATGAACTCAGAACATGAAGGTACTATCAGACTAAACTGCCCATAATGATATCAAAGAAATTGTCATTAATTCCTCAAGTTATGGCAGAAGTTCAGAAAGAAAATGCTTCAACTCTATTGGGATTCCTAGTATTATCGGGTATAATAACACTTTTGGTTTCCCTCCTCCCCAGTATTAACTGCTTTAGAAGATGGGCAGCTGTACCAAAATTTACTCAAGTCCTCAATTGGACATGGGCTTGACTACAGATAATAGCAACAATGTTTGCTGGTTGCATTATGTTGTTATGGCAACTGTAATTTTGTAAAATGAGGAAAAGAAATGAATCAAGGATAAATACCCTGCAATTAGAAATACTGGTGGAAGCCATCTTACAAGGTGATGCATGAATGTTTAGAATACAACCATGGCTATCTCAAATCTCTGCAGTAATACCTCCCCACTTTTCAATCCTACATGGAGCACAAAATTTGATTTCTTAAAATATTTGTTCAGCAGGAAAAGCATTTCTGTGGAGCTTTATTCCTATAGGTACTGCAAATGTATATTTGGTTTATACCAGTTTAACAGCCATGGCTTCCCTAAGAAGTCCTGGGAACAGCAATTTGTGGAAACCCCTCCCTTTGGGAGCACTATCCCACCTATATCTTTCAGAACTAGATCTCCCAGCTTTCCCTGAATGTAGAGAAAGCAGGCTGAAGCCGTCTTCATAGTTATCAATGATGGCATGCACAGCATCACTGAGTTCCCAGAAGAAATGCTGTGAATGGTTGCTTTGTTACCCACCAGAGTCCCAGTTTCAGGAGTCTCAGAAACAAGCAACTGGGGAGCTACTCCTGAGTCAAATGAGTTCCAGAGTGGTTGCCAGATTAGTTCATTGTAGCCAAGACTTTATGGCACTTTGAAGACTAGCCTTCCCCAACTTGGTGCCCTCCACTAGTTTTGGTCTTCAACTCCCTGAAGGCCCAGCCAGTATGGTCAGTGGTCCAGTATGTAGGGAGTTGCTGGCCATAAAATCTGGAGGTCATCAGGCTAGAAAAGGCTAATGCATCTAGTACACATTCAAAGACTTCTTTACGTGGTCAAGGGACGTTTTTAAACAGCTTCTATAGAGTAAGCGACTAAAGTGATTTTGCCTAACTAATAGGTGGTGTTGAAAATCAATTTATATTAAACTACATTTGATCTTACTACACACATTATTTATCTGTGTTACATCAAAATTTTAGCAAAATGATCTTCCATCTTTCCAGATAGAACCCTAATTTGCTATATAAGATTCACTTTTAATATTTATCATACATATCTGACTTTCTTTCACCTATTTTTTTATTGGACAGTATGCAGTTCTGCCCCTCCACAAGCAGGACCCACTGTTCCCATAGCACAAATTACCAGCCCAGTCAGCACAAGTGGCTCCTGCCTCTTGTTCCACAAAGATGTAGTGCTTTTGAGAAGCCCCTAAACAAGGGGAAAAACTTATTACTGGAAGAGTGCTGGTTGGCAAAGTTAATATGAGCACTGCCAACCTACTCCATTCTATTAACTAAAATTTCCATCCATTTTTGGTTGCCACCAGAAGTGCTAAATCTACCTTCATTAAACAGGAGGCACCATTTGCAGAATGGAATTGGCAAGACTGGCCACTTGGGAGCAGTTAGCATTGGCTTCAGTCCATTATCTTTATCCGTGTTCCTCTCCTATCTTTCTGCTTCTGCTGTAAGATATTCAGTAAAAGGTTCAGCCTATACAAGTTCAACTCATAATCCAGTTTTGGAGCCCAACTCACTAACTGAAGATCAGAGCTACATTAGGATAAACTATGATTATTTTTGCTATTGTTAATATCTTAATTAATCTAGGGTCAGCCCTATATTTACATATATACACACATATTTTAAGCCTTCCTACACAGCCCATGCAGATGTTACTGTGTTTCAGTATGTATGGAAATACCTTCCTACAAACAAAATGTAATGGTTTTCTGTTATAGAGCTCTGCTCTCTAGTTATCAAATAATAAAGAAAGACTTTCTGTGCCTATACTCCATTTATTCATTTATTTAAATATTTAATACCACCCTAGAAATATACTCCCACGCAGATTCCATCAAAAACTATTGCAATGGTCAGTGTCCAACGTAGCTGTTTCTCTTGGGCCAGCAAGACCTATTACTAGTACCTAGCACTTCCTATGTCTTGGAAATGAGTGAATATGAACAGGGCAGGGCAGCAGAGCTCCTTCTACAAGTTCTGCTGACTTGTGTTTCCACTTGTTTCCATTTGCTCCAGGTGGATCCACTAGTATGTAGGATGCATGGGATACTGCTCAATATAAATACAGAAAATATAATAAGCTAAAAGTGGAAACATCATAACAATAGCATCCAACAGTGATCAAGATTAAAATGGTATTTTAAAAAAAGATTGGGAAAATACAAATGTCACTGCTGAAGATCTTAGGGTACAGGAAAGATACAGGGAGACCAGCAGTCCACTTGCAGCTTCAGGGGGATCTCAGTGCCATGAGTTCCAGTCATGCCTCCACATCACAGTTTCTGGGTATTATGCCAACCTTTTCAGCCCCAGATGGAGACCCTTTTTGATTGTCCCAGCATTTGAAATGCTGTTTGAACAAGAGGTCCCCCCCTCCCCTGGGCCCTTTTATTATAATAATGTATCGAATTGTTGTTTGGTCCGTTGTAGTTGAATGAATGATTTAAATAATAAATTTTTATTATGGTTATGAACCAATCAGAATTTTGTTGAGACAATGCTTGCTTGCTTGCCATTCTGGGAACTCTTCCAAACTGAGGTGTAAGATACACATTTCCAAAACAAATGAACAGTTGCTGACTGGCAGTTGAATATAGGAAACAACTTCATGGAAATGCAGCACACCTGAAATGGCTTTGCTGTGATGCAAAGGTTCTGCCTGAGGTACTGGATCTCATTGCCCATTCACACATGTAAGACTTCATTTCATGTTGGAGTCATCCATTGAATGAACACACATAAGTACTATCTCAATGAGCTACATGGAGAGCAGGCATGAAGTGGCTTCTTCGTTAAAGCACCGTGGAGATAAAAGAGTCTCTTTACTGTAGCTGTAACCCTCTTTTTGGTATGAACACTTTAAAAGAGTAGCATCCATGCTTTCATTTCATTCATTACAATTCTAAACCGCCATGTAGCTGAATCGCTCAGGCAGTTTGCAAAGACTAAAACCTTTAAAATATATGATAAAAACAAACATAGAAACACAAAGAGAGAAAGGGAAATAGCTAAAAGCAATTTTAAACAAGAAAAACTCAAGACCTGATTCAAACCTATCAGAAGTTGCCACACCTGGAGAAGATTATTGTCTTAACCCGGTGCAGAAATCACAACACTTTTGGTGCTAGGGAGGCCTCACTGGGGAGATAACTTTATAATGGAGGAAAGGGTCACCATCATGGATGCCTTTTCCCTTATTGCCACCTTCCAAGCCTCCCTCAGAGCAGGCACCTGGAGAAGGGACTTAGGTGATGAACCCAGTGAATGGCTCAGGTTCATGCCTTGTTTTTTAGATTTGCTTTTCCCTGCAACAAACAGGATATCTTTGCCTCCCTTCCCCTCAGCCACTTTTCCCTTCCCATTCTTCTACCCTATAACTGGGAGCATGTGAAATTATATTCTGCCCAAACAGCAAACAGTGGCACTTGCTAGCTGGTTGCTGTCCTGCTAAAATCCTCCCCTTGCTCCAAGGGGGAATGTGGCCATTTGCTGCCAAACGGTGCCCTCAAAATTAACTTATTCTTTTTTCTTTCACACTAGCAAGTATGAATGGCATTGCACTAGGGTTGGCTTGTGGTAGCACAATGTTATCATTGCTAGTGCTGTGACACCACTGGATCCTGCCCATAGGCTTGGATGCCAATGTTTCTCAAACTGTGCTTATTGTTTTCAATTTCTAATCCAATTTTATGGAACCTTTAATGGAATTTCTTATAATGTGATGATTATGTTTGAGAGCTCTTGTTAGGCTTGGTAAGCAGGATAAAAATGTAATACAGAAATAAACAAAAATCTAGAATTGCCATTCCACACATCCACCAAAAGAGCAGAGAAGTACATGTTCTCAAATCTGCTTGTCCTTCCATTCCCAGGGATCATGAGAAAATGACCTTGGTTAAATACCTTGTTATCCTATTTATAAGAATGCTTTAATCCTCCATTTAACTTTCATATTTCTCTTTCTAACCAAATAAGGCTAATCTTTTTTATTCTGAAGAAAATATACAGTGTTTTCGTGACCAGCACACAGCTGAAAATCTCTGATCTTTCTGTAGGCATCAAAAGCCTGTACACACACATTAGGAGCACAGTGTTACTCTGAAAACAGTGTGTGTAAAGCCTGCCTATATTGATTCCCAATCCACCAAGGAAACTGCATACCTTTGCTGTCACCTCTAGTATTCATCAAAGAGTCCTATTTATGATGGTGGGTGAAAAACTGAAAAATACACACAAGTTGCTAGCATGGGAGCAGACATGCAGAGATGAATTACCAAGTGCACCAAGTGCCGAAATATTCACCTAAAGGGATGCTGAGGTCACTGTAATTAATTTTAGGGCCAAGTTCACATAGCACGAGATCTGCTGATATTGTAGACCTGGCTTGCTTTGAATTGGATTGGATCAGTGGTGTTAGGAAAGAGCTTTTATAAGAAGAGCCATGTGGATCAGACCAAAGAGCTACCTAATCCATCATTCTGTTCTCACAATGGCCAATCAGTTGTCTTTGGGAAGCTAATAAGAAGGATGAACAAAACAGCACCCTCTCATTTACAATGCCCAACAACTGGCATTCAGAGACATACAGCTTCTGATACTAGAGGCAACAGATAACCATCACCACTAGTAGATTTAGCTAACTTTATCCTCACCAAATCCATCTAATCCCCTTTTAAAGCTATCCAAGTTGGTGGTCATCACTAGATCTGTCTGTCCTAAATTTCTCACCATTTGGCCTTGTTGAATTAATCCTTCTCACTGCATGGTTTTCCTAATCTATGGTGAAAGCAAACACCAGTATCTTTCCCAAATGGTAAACAACACTGTGTTGTGTGTGTGCAGGGGCACATGTGTGTGTGATTGGGATCAGAAAAACAGTAGGAGGGTGGTGGCAGTCTAACACCCACTGATGGAGCTGCTCCAACTCAATTTGGAGACTCATATAGTTGGGTATGGCCATTGCAATGAGGAGAAATAACAAGATCTGGTGACGGTAACACATTTATGTGTATAAAAAGCACAGGTTAAACTGGACTATTCAATCATTTGGGTAGGGATGCAATTCTGGACTTTGGTGCTTTATGGAAATTCATCTAGTATAAAATTGGCAGTAAATAAGCACTTCCTATTTAGACTTTTAACAGTTATCTCCATTAGGTGGCACTCTTTCATTGCAGTACACTGAAAGGTACCTGGCTTATTACAGTCAGAGTTCCCCACTGTTTCTCAAATCATTAGAATTGACAGCATTTACAATGTTTATTGATTTTAAAACTATCACATAAAATGCATACATAAAATTTTTGGATTAGAATATACTCAACTTCTGTCAGCCAGATTCTTGTATGTTTACTCAGAAGTAGGTTCCACTGAGTTCAGTAAGCTTACATCCAAGTAAATATTGCATACGATTCTGTGTACATTTACCTAGGAGTAAGACTCATCGAATATACTGTTGAATAAATATGTGTAGGATTGCACTGTTAATGAAGGAAAAGTATTTTTTCTACTACCCTTTCAGAATTAATTAATGAGGTGTGTGGGTAATTTCAATCTCTTTAACAAATTGATCCTAAAAAACCCCCCACCTGTCTGTCAAAGTGTACCTGATTAAGTTTAATGGGGCTTACATCTTAGCTTGTGTACTTTAGGATTGCAGCCCAAGAAGGAATTATATATTAAGAATTACTTAGGCAGAAACAGTTTCTACTCTGGCTCTGAACATAAGTTTTAGTCTGCCTAAATTGTATATTAATATACTGCAGTGTAGTATCTGGTTGTATTTATGAATGTTAAGTTTTATTAAAATAATGTATTTCATTTTTATTTTTGTTTCATTCACAATCTTTGGTGGATTACAGATACATGGCTAAATACTGCGCATCTATACTTTATTTCACAGGAGACATTCTTCACATATCACAGGCATTGGTTTGCAAATTAATATTAAACTGATGAAACGTGTCAATATATGTTTATTTTTATGAAAACTGAAATACCATTTTTTGTCTGCAGAACAACCAGCCCTTGTTGCCAATCAGGCTATGGAGTCTGGTCCTGATCCAGTCTCAAGTTTGGATTAATTTCCGCTCATCCAGAAGATATCTAGGAAGCTAAGGATGGAATTCCATCACAGTGCCCGTAAGCCCTTGAACTTGGAGGTTTGGGGTGTCCTATGCAGAGCAGGAACTGGGGCAGAGGCCAACTTAGCTTCCCTGTCTTTCGTCCTGCATTTTGTTGGATGGGCTTTTTATTTTATTTTTTATTTTTTGGAAGGAGGCTAAGGAGGTGTCAGAAAAACTCATATCCCACCCTCTTCAGTATCACCCCCCTGCCCACATCTGCCCCCTTTCCCTTCTTGGAGGTAGTTTCCTGATCTCAGACAGCAGTTGGTACCATTCTGTCCACGTTGGCTATAAGGAAGCAGGGTGGAGGCCTGGAGCTCCCATTCCAAGCTCAAAGTTCAGAGCACCATCTCTGACTGCAGAATTGGGAATCCAAACCCCCGATGTTAAGGGCCATAAAACTGTTGCCTAATACAGTAATTTTGTGTATGTGTGTAAAATTGGCTTCATTTGACCTCTGATTTCTATTTAATTTGTTGCTTTTCTTATTCTGAAGAGAAAATGTGAATTGATGAAATATAAGAGTTTTAGCATATGAAATATTTCACTAAGGGTATGGCTAGCCTGTGCAAACAGGGATATGTGTCTTCACAGCTAATGAGCTATACATCAGTAAATCCTCCCTAAGGAGATTCACCTGGTGCCTTCTTTATACTCCTTTTGGCGCCAGGCAAAGACCTTCCTTTTTAAAAAGCATTTTAATAGTTGACACCACTAAACAGTTGTTTTGCATTTTATCTGTATTTTATTAGTATTGCATTTTTAATTGTTATTAGTTTTATTGTGCTTTTTTGTCTTATGATTGTGAGCTGCCCAGAGGTGATGTAGCAGCATTTAAATGCTTTAAATAAATAAATAAAATAGCTCTGACCCCAGTATTGGCAGGCCTAGCTGTGAAGTTCCCTACTCAAATAGATATTTATAAACTGATTTCAGGACCATGACACACAGGGCCTGAGTCTGGTTAAGGAGACATGGACTCAAATACCCTGTGAGGGAGACAGAAGCAGGGCCATTCCACTAGCCCTTGTGATCTTGTTTGTTTGGGTTCTTATTTTCATTTTGCCTCCCCATCCCCCTTTCCTTCTCTGCTGTGTCTTTCACTGAATGATTGTAAGATGTCCTTTATGGCGCAGCATAAAAATACTTCAAATAAAACACATCAGATATCCCATCTATCCCCTTTTCTATTGCATCCATCCATCTTATGCAAATATTTCTTCTAGAAAGACTGGGATAGTGACTAAGAGGGGCTGGTGATGCATTAATAGATGAACAAGCCCCTCCCTCTAGTACAGACTCCTTTGTACAGGGAATTGCGCCTGTACAAATGCACATACCAGGGTCACACTCATGCCATCCAGCAACATTTCCCTCCTGCTTACCTGGTGGGTGCGTGTTTCTGTTCCTCCTCATCATCAGTGTCGCTGCTGATAGTGATGACACTGACCGCAGGGCTGGGCGTGTCAGGAATGACTATCGTCTGTCGCTGCCGCTCCCGCGTGGTGCTGGAAGCCCCATCACCCCACCCGCATGTGACCGAGGTGCTGCAGGCTGGGCTATTATGCACCATGGCACAGCGAGGGGGGGTGTTCTCCTTGACTCGCTTAGATCGCTGTGGGGAGCTGATCGTCTGAGAGGAGGACACCTCAAAATTGGACATATTTCTGAAAGCAGCAAGAGAGAGACAACATGCATATTGTTCCACAATTGAATTGTAACTCTGTTTGTTTGCTTGTTTTGCTTTCTGGGTTCTTTACGTTTCCTTGCACTCCAATCCTACCCAGGTTTACTCAGAAGTATTAGTTCCAGAGTTGGTGTTCATCTTGAAGTTAGAATGTGTTCCGAGCCCATCAAGGGAAAGGGAAAGGGATTCATGGGCAACTTTGAAGTTAGTAAGTGTTCCAAGTCCATTTGACCTGAGTAGATATTCATATTCTGGTGCATGAATTTTGTAGCTGCCATGTTCCAAGATGGCTGACAAGCAAAAGCAATATGAAATAACTCATGAACAAATGTATGGGGAAAACTTTTAATAAGCAGTAGTAGATTCCAGAAGTACAACTTTTATATACTGTTTGCACTGCAGACTCCTTTAGAAACATAGAAACAGAGCGAGTCAGAAGGGGCCTCCCGGGCCATCTAGTCTGACCTCTGGCACCAGCCGGCTCCGCTCACAACATGCCCACCATGTGGATGTCCACCCTATCCTTGAACACCTGCACCGATGGGGCCTCAACGACCTCTTGTGGAAGCCCATTCCACACCCTCGGGGTCCTGACTGTCAGGAAGTGCTTCCTGGCATCCAAATGGAACCTTGGCTCCCTGAGCTTTGCTCCGTTGGAGCGCGTCCTGCCCTCCTCTGCAGGGGAGAACAGGTCTCTACCCATCTCCATGTGACATCCCCTCACATACCTATATGTCGCCAACAGATCCCCTCTGAGTCTTCTTCAGGCTGAAGAGACCCAGTTCCCTCAGTCTCGCCTCATACCCCATCCCCTGCAAATCGGCCACCAACCTTGTGGCCCTACGCTGCACTGACTCCAACCTGGCTATATCCTTTCTGTAATGAGGGGCCCAAAACTGAACACAATACTCCAGTTGCAGGCGCACCAGAGTCGTGTAGGGTGGTAGTAATACCTCTCTTGATCTAGAAGCCACACTTCTGGCTATGCAACCAAGGGTGGCGTTCGCCCTCTTGACCACCACATCACACCGCTGACTCATGTTTAGCCTGCAGTCAACCAGTACCCCGAGGTCCCTTTCACAAGTCCTGCTCTCCAGCCACTTATCACCTAACCTGTACTTATGACAGCTATTCCTATGCCCCAAGTGCAAGATCTTGCACTTATCCACATTAAACGCCATCCTGTTGTCTCCTGCCCACATCCATAGTCTGTCCAGATCCTTTTGGATCTGGAGTACCTGCTCCTCAGTTGTGGCCACTGCTCCAGTTTTAGTATCATCTGCGAATTTGATCAGCAGACTGTTCACCCCTTCTTCCATGTCATTAATGAAAAGATTAAACAGGATTGGCCCCAGGACAGAGCCCTGGGGGACCCCGCTTGTCACTGGTCGCCATCCCAGTGATTCCCCGCTAATGGTTACCTTCTGCTTTCGGTCAGTCACCATGCCCTAATCCACCAGACAGTGCTTTGGTGTATCCCAAAACTCCTCAGTTTCTCCACGAGGATATCATGGGGCACTTTGTCAAAGGCCTTGATGAAATCCAGGTATACCATATCCACTGCATCCCCTCCATCTAGCCATCTCGAAACCTTGTCATAGAATTCCACAAGGTTTGTCTGGCAGGACCTGTTTTTGCGGAAGCCGTGTTGTGTGGCTGTCAGCCTCCCTTCTCTATCTAGCATCACTAGATCTCTCTCTATTATGAGCCTTTCCATTGTTTTTCCTACAATGGATGTAAGGCTAACCGGTCTGTAATTCCCCATGTCCCTTCTACTACCATTGAGTTGACAGTGTGGGTACTGCAGACATACACCACTTTTATGCAAAAGTAAATGAATCCTGAAATGAATATTTGAGAACATAAGTGCAAACAACTCAGAATGGTAGCTCGCCAGTCAATGGAGCTTAAAAACCTTTACTTATTTGCTTGCCTCTTTACATTCTGCCTCTCTTCCAAGGAACTAAATGCAGTAAATATGGTACTTAAACACCCTTCTCCCTTTCCTGGTGCCATATTAGAACCCAAGGTCATTCCATGAAGCTGACTGGTGGAAGGTTCAGAACAGATAAAAGGAAGTATTTCTTCACACAGCACAGAGCTAAACTCTGGAATTCATTTCCTTGAGATGGAGTGATGGCCACCAATTTGAATGGCTATAATAGGAGACTGGCGATATTCACAAAGAAGAAATCTGTCAACAGCTACTAGTCTCAGTGGCTAGTAGTCTCAATGGCTATGTGAAACCTTCAGTACGAGAGGTAGTATGTCTGTGCACACCAGTGGCTGGGGAGCTTGGGCAAAGGGAACTGCTGCACTTATCTCCTACTTTGGGATCCTGTAGGCAGCTGGTTGGCCACTGTAGGAACAAAATCCTGGTCTAGATGGACACTTGCTCTGATCCAGCCTGGGTTTCATGTTCTAGTCCTATGCGGCAAATTGAACCGAGGAGGAGGGCTTCTCTACGTGAGGCATTTATGGTGGACTCATCATTCTTCCCTCATGGAGGGTTGTGAGTCTTTTCCATTACACTGTCCTACAAGGCCCCTCTCATGTTTTCCAGCCATTTACATGGCTTATTTTGGAGCAAGGAATGGCAGGTATTATTCCCTCTCAGGCTTCTTAGCTAAAAAATGGTAGGGCATTTTTTGCAATTCTGCAATATTGTCACCTTAGGGTTGTTTAATAAAACATATAAGAAGGTAGAGCAATTAAACCTCTGGGGGGGTGGGGGAAGGATGTGAAAAGGAAGTGCTGTTCCTCCTGCCATGAAAATATAAGTTACTGGCCCAAGGTTACCCAGTAAGCTTCATGGCTAAGTGGGGATTCAAACCTGGCACTGTCCTGTACAAATGCTCTAACCACTACACATATACTACCTGGGAAATATGACCAAGAAGTAAGGATTCTTGTTTTCCCAAAGCTCACCAAGCTACATGAGGGCTATTTTAGTGCTTGTGTAAGGCTCAAGGATGTGGCTGTATGTTCCCATGTGCCAGTACCGAGTTGGAGGGTCCCCTCAAACCTGGAGCAGACTCAGTGATTACCATGCAGCTAAACAAAAATGAAGTCAGGTAAGTACCATACTTACAATGCTTCTGGACCAATCTATATTTTTAGATATACGCAAAATCCAAAACTCAAAGTTGGATAAGACCTGGGAAGCTATTCCAGACCTCCCAGAACAATGGTTCAAACTTGCAGAAAGCAGAATGAAATCTTTTTCTTTTTTTCTTTTTGTCCCTCAAAGAACAGAGCATTTCAAGAGGCAAAAGCAAGTAACATTTTGGTTCTAGGAAAAGCAGTCTACAACTGAACTTTGTTTGAATTTTCAGTTCGGTCTGAATGCTAACAAAAGACTAGCTGGAATGTATCAAAGGGAGGGAATTACGGACATATCACACTGCACTGAAAGTCCTTTGCATAACAAACGACTGCACAGTAGCATTCATGGCGCTTGTTGAATACCAATGAGAAATACTGAGTATTCTCCTCTCAAAAGAACACCCCTCATTTGGATATAATAATGCAAAGCAGAGGCCAGACGGCAGGAATCACAGATTCTGTAAGGACTGGTTCCCTGTGTAAACACAGTGTGCATGTGAGAAGAGGGATGTTTTGGTAGGCCAGGACATGTGAGAAGGATCTTTTCCCCAGCACACACTTTAAAAAAAAATCTTTTTGGCTGACCAGGTCTTCACAACCTCTGCTCTGCATTTCACATAGGTAAAAGAGCTGAAATGCACCCAGAGTAAATGAAATAAAGACAAGGGAGGATTTAAAGCAAGACACTGATAACCAGACTGAGACTGGTTGTAAATTCGTTACAAGTCCTCGGGCTTCAGCTAGGACAGACCAGAAATGCACACCTTTCCATCTTATAAACTGCAGATCCATTTCAACTTCCTTTCCCCAGCTATTAAGAGGAATTTAGCATTCATTAAAAGTGATGGTTTGACAGATAATGTAGATTCAATACCACCCACAAAAGAGGCATAGTGTAGAGATGCAAATGCTTCCAACATCTGGCCTCGACACCCACTTAGGAGGGGGTTCAGACAGAGTTGGCTGGAACATACATGGCCAGACACTTCACTCATGCATACATGTATATCATGTTATGTGCCAGAACCTGGCATGTATTTTACAGTGCAGCATGCCAGAAAAAGGTTGCAGCCAACCTTCTAATGATTTCTACTTCTATGAATTCTGTAAATTGTAGGACATAAAAACACCTAATCTTCCAATCAAATATATTATCACTGTACCCAGTGATTGTCTGTTGCAAGCAGAATTTAGTTTGTAAATTTAATTTTTTATAATCTGCTCTTTAGCAGCATCCTACAAGTAGAGTATAATCAAACCATAAACACTGCATATAGAAACACACACAGTTTATCTAATCATCCAGTATGGTAGTATTAGTAAAATACAGGGTGAGTTCACATAGAGTACAAAAGCATGTTTCAGCACAGGGGTGAGAAATGTCCATAGGCCAAATGCAGCTTGCCAGGCTTCCTTATTCACTCTACCAGCCTTTCCCAAACTCCTCTGTTCAATCCCACCTCGTTACCTCTTTATGTCCCCCACCTATCACTGGAATAGCTAGGATAAGAAGACTATAGGAAGATGATATTTCAATCTCCATTCCTCGCATTCTCCCTTCAACACACAGACATACTATACTGCTCAGTTGATCCACATGGAATCAGTGATGAGTAACAGAAATAAAACTCTAGAGGGGGCAGGTGAGCTGGTAATGTGGGAAAGACATCACTCTTTTCCTTCACTATCAGGTCACTGCATTTTCACACTGAGCACACAGAGAGAGAATATATGGGAATACATTATCTTTCTGCCTCACCAAGTCAGTTCATCCCCTCTGTAGCCCCAAGAAAAGAAGCAGAGACTGGGTTCAGACAACAGGATAACCAATCATGGGTTGCTGCTGAAATGTGGGTTATCCTGTTGTCTGAACCCAGCTGTATTAACAAATGGCTAGTTAACCATGAACAACCCACAGTTCACAATTCAAAAATAAACTACTGTTTCTCTTTGTAAGTTGTTTGTGGTGAAACAGCCACAGGTAGGGTTTCAGACAGCACAGTAATTCATGACTGAATGACAACCCACACTCAAACATTACATAGGTGTGAGTTATGGTGTTGTCTGAACCCTGCCAGGGAACAGTAAGGGGCAGAGAAGAGAAGAGAAGAGAAGAGAAGAGAAGAGAAGAGAAGAGAAG